>NC_083869.1:43060833-43363863 GCF_032452875.1 Bos javanicus | reverse complement strand
AGCTGACAGTCTATTCCAAATGAAAAGTAAAACACTGTCAGTCTTTCAGACTTTGAGCCCAGTCAGTGCTTAGCATCAAATGATCATGAAAACCCGGATGGTTTTCACAAAGTAGATTAGATATGAATTTGGGACCAAACCTTCTCTTTCTCAGGGATTTTCTCATATTACGCAGTGAAAAATTGTTGTGTTTTACAAAGCTCGTGGTATTACATGGGTAAGATTATTTATGAGTATGTTCGGTTGCTGTGGAATTATTTTAAATGTTTTATGTGATCAAAGAAGATGCTGGTGGGTTGCTTTAATATGTGATTTTTCAAATTTATAGTAACACTTTCTTTTTCTAAATTTCCACTATCCCTAGTCTCTAACTTTATGAAGAAACATATACGACTTTGTCCTAGTCTTTTATATTACCTCTCAGAAAAACAGAACTTCCATGTCAGTTTTGGAAATGTTGGAAGTATGTGAGCTAAGAGCTGGGAGTAATTTCTACACAAATGAACAGATAGTAGACAGGAATGATATAATAATTTCAAAATTCTGTAAGTAGCAAATACCTTTCCTTCAGTTAGAAGCAACAGGCTTTATGATGATAGTTACTGAATAAACCAACAGGGAGTCTGAAAAACACTGAGTCTCATAGGTGAGTATGAGTATGGGGCCCAGGAGGGGGAAGTCTCTAAGAAGCTGGGTAAGCCCCAAGCTCTAACATACTAGCTTAAAGAAAAAAAAAAAAATCCCTAGGAGAAGGAATTTTCATGAAATGAGGCTAAAGTTATGTAAGTATGGTGACCTACTTTTATCTCCTTGCATTGATATTTTTAGTTTTCTTGCCTGGTAATACTTCCTTTCTATCTTTTCCCAATGAAGATACTTGTTAAGAGACAATTCTCCACGGGTCTCTTGCATTTCTGCATATCTTGTGAGTACAGGCACTGGTTGCCTTTGTTCTAGACGATCTTTTCAAGGATATTTGTATAGCAAACTGCCTTGGAAGATAGTGTCTGCCTTCAGAGAAAAGGGCAGGCATGTTTAGCACCCGTTATAAAAGAATCAGGTTCCCAAAGCTCAGGTTTCCTCCTCTTCTGTGTTTTCAAACTGCTGAATGTGCAGGTGTTACCCTTTTCATATCCTCATGAAGGAATTGCATGTCCTGAAATGACACAAGAAAATGACAATACTCTGGTTACTACTATTGCCACAAAACTATCCATATATATTTAGATATCTGTATCTATGTACATCCAGGACCTCCCTTGTGGCTCAGACGGTAAAGTGTCTGCCTACAATGCAGCAGACCTGGGTTCGATCCCTGGGTTGGGAAGATCCTCTGGAGAAGGAAATGGCAATCCACTCCAGTACTCTTGCCTGGAAAATTCCATGGATGGAGGAGCATGGTAGGCTACAGTCCATGGGGTCAGAAAAAGTAGGACACAACTGAGCAACTTCACTTGAACTTGGATAGATATAAAGGAATATTATTTCTTCTGCCAGCATCCATGAAAGCTGTGTGTAGCGAGCTAAATTGCTACCTGCAGGTAGGGTTAAATCTCAGAATGCTTTAATTCTTGACAATTCTTTTCTCATGTTCTATTTCCAGAGAGACAGTTTATATATTCCTTGCTCTCCATTAATAATTTCTTGTTTTGAGATTCCTTTACATAATTTTTTTCTCTTATTCCTTGTGTCAGTCACCTGTAAACAACAAATAGACATTCTCCTACTATTCTTATTGATTTACTGCATCACCCATCTCTGTCATTCTCATTACCTGGCCTGAAGCATCTTAATGGGAATATCTTTATACTCTCTTTCCAGATTATCAGATACCTCAGTTCCAATGACCTCCATTTAAAAAAAAATTACTTAATTACCTAGTTTGAACTTACATTTCATCAGTCAAAACTGCTTTGCCTGCAAGATCACAAATTTTGAAATTTCTTTTTCTAACCATGATGTCATCTTTTTACTCTTCTAGTTCATCATTCATTGTTATCTAGCTCATCTTCTTGTAGTCCTTTGATATACTTCTCTCAATTCTCCCTGTGCTTAATTTTGATTATAATATTGAGTACTAAATACTGTGTCATGTAAACACTCATTTCTCATAACAAATGATGAAGGTAGGCACTATTATTATCTTGATTCCTCTGACTAAAAATTTGAGGCTTAGATGTGAAGTAAAATTCTGAACACTACAAAGATAGTAGGTTACAGAACCAGGACTTGATTTAAGGACTGATAAACTTCCCATCCCTACCAAATTTCTGGCTTTCCCACCTCTTTTGTAGTGATGAACTTTTAAAGTCTTCCAGACTACTCTTTAGAATATTAGACTATTGCATATTGCCAAATAAAGTTAAGAATCTGGATCAGTGTACCTGTAACATTCATACTATCTTCAGATTCATTCTACCACTCAGCAACTTTTTGATCACACATTATTGTTAACTTTCTTTCATATTTCTCACAGGGATCATTTTAAATCTACCAATTCCTTAAGCCTCCAATTCTGTACTAGCCACTCCTTTTTGAAGCCATCAATAGAAGCTCTCAGTTCATTCCACTGAGGTTCATTCTTTTTCTCTTTTTTACTTCTTTCTCTCAGGTTGCAAACTATTCCAAGCTTAGAGCTTTCATCTATAACATGACCCCCATCTCTTCATTAATTGCACCCTCTTAATTCTTCAAACATAAATTTTCCTTAATACCACATTGAAAGAATTACTCTTACTCCTATAACTGCCAAGGCCTCATTTACATTTTAATTTCTTGTATTTGAGTTTCTTTCCTTTCACTCACTGATATGCTGGTCTCAGAAATGCTAGTCTCAAATATTCTAGTCCCAAATATGCTTTAGTCTTAATATTCTATAAACACTCAATTTAACCTCCTTCTCTTAGTTATAATTTTTGCTATTTCTTTATAATTTTTGATATTTTAATCATTGTTTCCAAGTAAAAGCAAGTGGCCAGAAGTTCAGGTAAGGTCTCTGAATTTGAAACTGGCTTTGAACTTGCACTCTTCAACTAAACTAACTATGAAATCTTAAATTTAACCTCTCTGAGCCTCAGTTTCCACATCTCCAAATGAGAAATTTTATATATATTTTCAGCTTTCTTAGAAAGATAAAGTTTTTACTATAAAGTTCTTTGCATGTTTCTGATAAAGAATCTTCAGTTTTTGGACAGATTTTCTTCTTTCCTTGGTCTTGTCTTTTTCTCACTCTAAGTCTATATTGTCAAACTTAATCTTTAGACCACTTATTTTATCTTCTTATAGTTGTATCTTTGTCCAACTGTATCCTCTCCTGCATCTTCTATATAATTCTTATGCCAGTGATATCACGATCTATGTCTCTAGTGCCAATTATTTTAAATCAAAGATTTTAAAATTACATAATACTTGAGCACATGACTATTATAAAATTCAAACAACAAATACATAAAGAGTAAAACATGAAATTTCCTCTTCTCATCAACATCTAGTTTTACAGGATCTGTTATTTCTCTTGGGTTTAGGGAGTGCAGCATGTGTTGTTATACAGATTTTTCTGTGAGTTTGTATCCAGTTAATAAGGAACAACATTTAAGATTTGATTTTTTAAAATAGCATGATACTAAATTCTTAACCTGTGTTCCCATTTTTTTTTGCTATAAACTTTCACCTGTGTATCCAAGTGGAAAGTTGATGTGCAAGCTGTACAGACTACACTCATGTCCTTTCCCAAGTGGCATCTATTCTTGACATCTTTGTCTGCCTGTGCTCTTAGTCACTTTGCCCTCTCCCTCATCACATTAAATTATTTGCCAAGTTTTATAAATTTCGACTTTACAGTGTCTCTTTTGTCCTTTCTTTTAAGTTTTCTGTGACTTTTTGGATCACGCTGATTGTGTGATTCAGACTGCTGATTTATATAAAAATTGCTTATTATTTTTCAGTTCAGTTATTTTTGGGAAAGATTTTTCTTTCTTCCTGCACCAGTGCCAAGTTTTAGACTCTTGTTTGTTCTTCCATTCTGTATTTCCTACATCATAGTTCAATGCTTTATCATACTCTCTGCTTTTGCTACAACAACAGAACCTCCTCAAGAATAGAGGCCACATTTTCACTTTCAATTTCTTAATAGATTCTCCACCTTGATAATTTGCATTCTGTTTTCAATGCTAAACACAATGGCACTTTTTACCATTGATTTTTGAACTTGATTTGATGAAGTGTGGGAATTTTCCCATCACCAGTGTCTTCCTGCCTTAATCTATTCTGCACACTGTGGGAGAAAATATTCATAAAACCCAGCTCCCACCCTGTCACTCTTTTGCTGATACTGTTTGTTGGCTCCCCGCTGACTATTGCATATGTATATAGTTCTTCTCTTGGTGTCAGTGCCTTTCATGATATGACTCCAAAATATCCTTCTGGTTTATCTACTCCCAGTTGTCATTTCCTAGGCTCTAGACAAACTAGATTACTCATATTCCTCACAGTCCTTGCTATTCTAGTTTCCGTACTTCTTATTTTCTAGCTTTGCTGTCTTCCTAAGACTCTGTCTACCTTTAGGAGCCCTACTTCCATCTCCATTTATTGATATTCTATCCATCTTAAAGCTTCATTTCAGATGAGACCACTCATAATCTTGCTGGAATTAATCATATTTTATCTTCCCCCCCCTGTCTTTTTGGGGCTTTTCTGAAATAGCTGACTGAACTGTACACTCCTTGTCAGTAGCAACTCTGGTTTGGTCATCTGTGTACCTCTTTCAGTATCTTGCACAGTGCATGGATATTTGGAAAATTAAGTGTTAGGAGTTGCTGATGAAGGCAAACAAATAATTTTGGGGGAGCGTAAGCTTCTTGAGGGATAATATGGAATGATAGCAATTAATTAATGAGTTTTTAATTTATCCAATGCATATTTATTGTATTGGGCACTGTGCTAGGCACCTAAATGTGATGAAATGTGATGGAAAATGGGCACCATTACGTCTGTCCTCAAAGAGTTTAAAATGAAGAAGAGAAAACAATTATAATAAATAATTAAAGTGATATAGGAAGTATAAGGTACAGTGGGGAAACAGCTGAGGAGTCTGACCTGTTTGCTGAGGATGGGGGAAGTGACAATCTCAAGGAAGCGTGAAGTCACTCAGTCGTGTCCAACTCTTTGCGACCCCATGGACTGTAGCCTACCAGGCTCCTCTGTCCATGGGATTTTCCAGGCAATAGTACTGGAGTGGATTGCCATTTCCTTCTCCAAGGGATCTTCCCAACCCAGGGATCAAACCCGGGTCTTCCTCATTGTAGACAGACGTTTTACCATCTGAGCCACCAGGGAAGTCCAAAATGAAGAAGAGAAAACAATTATAATAAATAATTAAAGTGATAAAGGAAGTATAAGGCACAGTGGGGAAACAGCTGAGGAGTCTGACCTGTCTGCTGAGGATGGGGAAAGTGACAATCTCAAGGAAGTGTAGGATCTAGCCAGGAGACAAAGGGGTAGTGCAGCAGATTGTTTCATACAGAGAAACTAGTCTGATGGTCTTGTGGTTAGAATGCACAGGGTATATGAAACTGTTAGGTACAGCTGGTGGATACTGTAAGCAGAGTGGTAAGAGACATATTGAAGAGGCCCAATCACAGAAGGTTTTGTAAACTATGGTAAGTAATTTGAATTTTTCCATTAAGGACAAAAAAAAAATTAGAAGATTTTAAAATGAGGAATAATTTGATTAGATTTATGTTTTGACAGTTACCTTTTGGTGTGGAAATAGAGGAAGAATAAATTTAAGGAGATATATTAAAAGTCTGCTTTAGGAATCCAAGCAAGGTAGAAAAAGAGAGAGAATGAGAATATGAATGAATTTGACAATGTCTTATTTTAGGGATGTAGGTGTGTGGATTTGAAAAATGTTTAGGAGACTGTACAGCATAATAGCCTGGAGAATCCCCATGGACATAGGAGCCTGGTGGGCCACAGTCCATAGGGTTGCAAAGAGTGAGACATGATTAAAGTGACTTAGCACACACGCACAATATAATAGGGGGCTCCCCAGGTGGTGCTAGTGGTAAAGAGATGCCTGCCAATGCAGGAGACAAAGGAGGCTTAAGAAACATGGGTTTTGATCCCTGGGTAGGGAAGATTCCCTGGAGGAGGGCATTGCAACCCACTCCAGTATTCTTGCCTGGAGAATCCTATGGACAGAGGAGCCTGGTGGACTATAGTCCATAAGGTAACAAGGAATCAGACATGACTGAAGCAACTTTGCATGCATGGCTTTTGAATTTTGGCTTCATATTTTTTTAGCTGAATAACTTGGCAAATTAGCTACATCTCTAAGTTTAAGTTCCCTCATCTCTAAAAATGGGAATAATAAAGAACTCAACTATGTAATGCATGTAAAATCTTCTTGTGCAGCACTTGGCACCTAGTAATCACTCAGTAAAATATTGCTTGTTAATTTTAGAATTAACACAGTTTGAGTGACTGGAAAGGGTGAAGGAGTAGAGGCAGTGAGATCATTCGAATCACAGTTTACTTACTGAGTGGATAGTGATGCTATTCATTGAAATTTGGATGCAAGTGTTGAGGGATAAAAAAATGAGTTTGAATGAAGATGTAGAAATTGATTTTATAGGTCTAGGATTCAGGAGAGAGACTTGAAATTTACTTATATAAAGGTATTTCTTGAAAAGATTGGTGGGCTTCTGTTTTCTTACGTCCATATTATCTCCCAATCCTTGTTGCATGTGTCCATAAACTATGAGAAGAGGTATGCTCTACTTGCTAATTTAATTCATGTGAGTGGATGGGAATATCTGGGAGTAGGTGCAGTGTGAGAGTAGAAGAAGGCTCAGGGAACCCTGGGGACACCAACTTCCAAGAAGTGATTAGAGAACAGCAGGCTGTAAATGAAAAGTGTGTAACCAGAAGGAAAACCAGGAGAAAGTCATGGGACAAAGCCAGGCAGACCAAGTACTTTCAGAGGAGGGAATGGTCAATGGTTCTGTTGAGAGTAAAGTGTAAAAATTATTAATTGGATTTAGCAATGAGAATATTCATGATAAACTTTGCATAGAGTGATGGGGACAGAAGAAAGATTTGAGTGGATTGAGAGCTGCTTAGGAAGTGAGAAAATAGAATCCTGGCAACCCTTTCAAGAAATTGGCTGTCGAAGGATGAGAGGGAACAGGGCCTGAAGAAGGAGATGAGGGTAGAGGATTTGTTTTGTTTTGAAAAGTAGAGTTTGTATTAGCATATTTGAGTGATAAGAAGTAGCTGGTAGAAAGAACTGGTAGTGTAGAGGGCCAGGAAATTAGAAGCAGGTAAAGATAGAACAGAGCAGAGAAGCCCATGAAAACATCCTGGAGTTAAAAGATGGAAAATTAGGGATTCCAGCATGATGAGCCAAAATCAGTTCACTGTAGAATTTTGGCACACAACTTTCCAAAGATGAAAGAACTCTGGACTAAAGAAAAGCAGTTCTTGTGGCTGTGTCTTATAGTAGGGGCTTCTACAAAGTTCATGGGGTCAGACTAGCATTTATTAGAGAAGATGGAAAGAGTAAGCTTTTAGAGAGGTTGTGGTTGTACTTATAGAAGAAAAGAATTTGTTCAGAAATGGCAAGAGAGAATGAAAAGACATCAGACTTCTAAAGAACTGTCTTGTTTGATCATCTAAAAGAATGCTCTTAGGTACCATTTTATGGCAAAAATGCCTCTTTTGGAAGAATGTCTAGATGTAATCAGTACTCAGACTTTGAGGAAGTAGGGTCATAAGAAAACTTCTCTTAAGGAATAATAATTGAAGCTGAACAGGATGATATACATATATTTTTATATGACATATGTGAGGGGAAAGCAAAGTAGTTTGTAAGAATTTTAGAGAAATGCAGTGTTGGTTTCCTCTTAATTAATGTGAGACAGCACAGACATATTTGTGCTAATTTCAAGGAATGTTTTATATGCCCTTTATCTCCCAACCATGTGCATTCTTTATTTTTGACAAATGGGCCTTTTGTGCACAAACTTCATGATCAAATTGGTTCAAGAATAAATTGCTGAAAAGAGCTTTCCTACATTAGTCCTTGTGACAGCTAATGAAGATGGATAGGATAAAGCAGGGCTTCACTTTACGAAGGAGGCGTTCTCATTCTCCACTGTGTTGGCTAAAGGCAAGTTTGTTTGCAAATGAAAAAATAGAATCATTTAATTGATTAATTTTTGCAGAAAGCAGTTGTCAGCCAGCCTGCTCAGATATGCAGAATTTTGCTAAAGAAGCAAGTGTAAAACTCTTGCATACACACCAAACAGAAACCTCATTTTTTTCTCCATTGGACATTTGATGCCATCAGGAAATGTTTAGATTTGATCAGAAGAAAAAATTATTTGCATTTAAGTGTTCAGATTCATGAACAAGCATTTCTGTTTGCTTTAATACGTGGAAATAAAGACTATAACTGGAATGACTAGAACTTTGAAGATCATAGGAACACTTGAGAAAGTTTCTTATCCTCAGCTAATTTTGAAATCAATGTACCAGTCAAGTATATGAAGCAACTGGAACTTTCGTACACTGCTGGTAGGCATCAAATTGATACAATTACTTTGGAAAATTGTTTGGCAATATATATTAAAGCAAATATATATCTACACTATAGTCCAGCAATTTCAATGCTGGGCATTACCCAACAGAAATTATTTGTATGAGAATGATCATATTGCCACTACTCAGCATAATTCCAAACTAGAAACAATGTAAATATCCTTCTGCAGAATTGAATAGAATATCTGCATAATAATAAAAAAGAATGAGCTATTGACCAAGGAATAACATAATTGAATCTTAAAAAAAGAAAAAACAATGTTGAGTAAAAGAGCTCAGATGCAAAAAAATGCTTTCTGCATCTGTATGTTTCCATATTTTTATTTTTAAATATTGATTTGACTGCATCGAGTCTTAGTTGTAGAACATGGGCTCTTCAGTCTTCGTTACAGCACGTGGGATCTTTAGTTGTGGCATGTGGCAGCATATGGATTCTAGATCCCTGACAAGGGATTGAACCCAGGCACCCAGCATTGGGAATGCAGAGTCTTTGTCACTGGCCACGAGGCAAGTTCTTCATGGTTCCATATTTTTAAAAGTTCAAAGACAAACATGATGGATGCATGGGGATAAAGATTAGAATAGTGATTATCCTTGAAGGGGAATATTGACCCGAAGGGGCCAAAGAGAACCTTCTGTTGTGCTGGAGATAGCCTAGTCTCCAGTGTGATTATAAGAGTAGTGATTAAAAGAGGGTTTTACATATGTAAAGATCCAATGAACTGTGTATTTCAAATTTGTACACATTACAATATGTTGCACTTCAATTTGAAAATGGACCATTTTTCCACATCAGTGATTTTTTTTTTTTTGGTCTTTTTATCTACGAGGGGGCAAAAGAAGGCAATTATAAAGGCTTGTCTCCTTGACCATGACTTTGCTGGTCTTGCATGTTTTAGGTAAATCAGACCAAGTGACAAAACCTCACTAATCTGAGTAATTGATTTTCATTTAGAAGGTAACAACTGTAACAATTGAATATTTATTGGATTTAAAGTAGTTATTAGTAGAGCCTGAAGTCAGGTAGGTTGATTCCTCCAGTTCCATTCTTCTTTCTCAAGATAGCTTTGGCTATTCGAGGTTTTTTGTATTTCCATACAAATTGTGAAATTATTTGTTCTAGCTCTGTGAAGAATACTGTTGGTAGCTTGATAGGGATTGCATTGAATCTATAGATTGCTTTGGGTAGTATACTCATTTTCACTATATTGATTCTTCCAATCCATGAACATGGTATATTTCTCCATCTATTAGTGTCCTCTTTGATTTCTTTCACCAGTGTTTTATAGTTTTCTATATATAGGTCTTTAGTTTCTTTAGGTAGATATATTCCTAAGTATTTTATTCTTTCCATTGCAATGGTGAATGGAGTTGTTTCCTTAATTTCTCTTTCTGTTTTCTCATTATTAGTGTATGGGAATGCAAGGGATTTCTGTGTGTTGATTTTATATCCTGCAACTTTACTATAATCATTGATTAGTTCTAGTAACTTTCTGGTGGAGTCTTTAGGGTTTTCTATGTAGAGGATCATGTCATCTGCAAATAGTGAGAGTTTTACTTCTTCTTTTCCAATTTGGATTCCTTTTATTTCTTTTTCTGCTCTGATTGCTGTGGCCAAAACTTCCAAAACTATGTTGAATAGTAATGGTGAAAGTGGGCATCCTTGTCTTATTCCTGACTTTAGAGAAAATGCTGACTTCAGGCTCTACTACAAAGCTACAGTCATCAAGACAGTATGGTACTGGCACAAAGACAGAAATATTGATCAATGGAACAAAATAGAAAGCCCAGAGATAAATCCACGCACATATGGACACCTTATCTTTGACAAAGGAGGCAAGAATATACAATGGATTAAAGACAATCTTTTTAACAAGTGGTGCTGGGAAAACTGGTCAACCACTTGTAAAAGAATGAAACTAGAACACTTTCTAACACCATACACAAAAATAAACTCAAAATGGATTAAAGATCTCAACGTAAGACCAGAAACTATAAAACTCCTAGAGGAGAACATAAGCAAAACACTCTCTGACATACATCACAGCAGGATCCTCTATGACCCACCTCCCAGAATATTGGAAATAAAAGCAAAAATAAACAAATGGGACCTAATTAAACTTAAAGGTTCTTCACAACAAAGGAAACTCTAAGCAAGGTGAAAAGACAGCCTTCAGAATGGGAGAAAATAATAGCAAATGAAGCAACTGACAAACAACTAATCTCAAAAATATACAAGCAACTCCTACAGCTCAATTCCAGAAAAATAAATGACCCAATCAAAAAATGGGCCAAAGAACTAAATAGACATTTCTCCAAAGAAGACATACAGATGGCTAACAAACACATGAAAAGATGCTCAACATCACTCATTATCAGAGAAATGCAAATCAAAACCACTATGAGGTACCATTTCACGCCAGTCAGAATGGCTGCGATCCAAAAGTCTACAAGCAATAAATGCTGGAGAGGGTGTGGAGAAAAGGGAACCCTCTTACACTGTTGGTGGGAATGCAAACTAGTACAGCCACTATGGAGAACAGTGTGGAGATTCCTTCAAAAACTGGAAATAGAACTGCCTTATGACCCAGCAATCCCACTGCTGGGCATACACACTGAGGAAACCAGAAGGGAAAGAGACACGTGTACCCCAATGTTCATCACAGCACTGTTTATAATAGCCAGGACATGGAAGCAACCTAGATGTCCATCAGCAGATGAATGGATAAGAAAGCAGTGGTACATATACACAATGGAGTATTACTCAGCCATTAAAAAGAATTCATTTGAATCAGTTCTAATGAGATGGATGAAACTGGAGCCTATTATACAGAGTGAAGTAAGCCAGAAAGAAAAACACCAATACAGTATACTAACACATACACATGGAATTTAGAAAGATGATAACAATAACCCTGTATACAAGACAGCAAAAGAGACACTGATGTATAGAACAGTCTTATGGACTTGTGGGAGAGGGAGAGAGTGGGAAGATTTGGGAGAACGGCATTGAAACATGTATACTATCATGTATGAAACGAGTCACCAGTCCAGGTTCGATGCATGATACTGGATGCTTGGGGCTGGTGCACTGGGACGACCCAGAGGGATGGTATGGGTAGGGAGGAGGGTTCAGGATGGGGAACACATGTATACCTGTGGCGGATTCATTTCGATATTTGGCAAAACCAATACAATATTGTAAAGTTTAAAAATAAAAGAAAATAAAAAACAAAAAAAAGTAGTTATTAAAGATAAATTTTATTTAAAGAGGTGTTGAGAGCATTCTGTAAGCAACACTTTTTGTATTTGTCCTACGCATGAATCAGTAGTCACAAGCCCATGACCTTGACCACCTCTTTGTCCCTTTGTTTGTGGCCTCATGTACCCTATCGAGGTCATCTTGAGGTCCTTCATAGGCTCTGTCAATGGCCTGATTTCACCTGCCTTACAGTTTGACCGATGAACTTTGGAAATACACAAGGAGATAGTGCTTCACTTCAGAAACCACAAGAAAATTAAAATGTCTGGAATTTTAGAAAATACTGTAGGGTTGGAGGGGGCAGCAAATTTTCACAATATTAACCTATTCTGTCAATAGATGTTAAAGCCTTCGTGGAAGAGGATGGTGGCTCTCTGTTTCTGGTGTGATTGAAAAAAGTCAACTTAGATATAGCAAAACACAGCTAGGATGAAAGTCAGGAAGAACTGGAGAATTGGAAAGGACTTTAAAGATCACCTTTATCTTGTGTTTCTAAGAGCACGAATACCATGCATTTGAATAAGGATTTTTATTATACCTATTTCTATTTAATCCATGGAGAAGTGGGAAATACATGCCCTGACATCATTAGAAGGAAAATAATATTTTTACCCCCTATTAGACTTTAATGATTATCTGTGCAAAGCAGTTACATATTATGATAGCAGAGGAGACAAATTTTGGAGTTGGAATGGTGATGCCAAATCCAGCCTCTGTACCCAGACACTAAATTAAATCTTGGAGACAGAGTTTTGAGTGAAGTAGAAAAGAATTATTTTATTGCTTTACTTGGCAAAGAGGGCCACAGCAGTCTAGTGCCCTCAGTACAATGTGCCCTGACCTGGAGGGGTTAGCAGGTAATGATTCAAAGAAAGTATTCTTCTGATTGGTTGAAGAGTTGAGGAGTGGAGTAACCGGGAATCAGCAGCATCAAACTTCTGCTTCTAACCAGTCTGGGGTCTAAATGCTTGTGGGTAGCATGCAGTTAAATTTTCCCATCTGGTGAGGGTGTCAGTATCTACAAAATAGCTCAAAGATATTCTTGTGTATATCGCTTGAGGGGGAACCAAGACCTTGCCCCAGTTCAGTTCAGTCCCTCAGTCACGTCCGACTCTTTGTGACTGCATGGACTGCAGCATGCCAGACTTCCCTGTCCTTCACCAACTCCTGGAGCGTGCTCAAACTCATGTCCATCTAGCTGGTGATACCATCCAACCATCTCATCCTCTGTTGTCCCCTTCTCCTCCTGTCTTCAATCTTTCCCAGGATCAGGGTCTTTTCAAATGAATCAGTTCTTCGCATCAGGTAGCCAAAGTATTGGAGTTTCAGCTTCAGCATCAGTCCTTCCAATAAATATTCAGGACTGATTTCCCTTAGAATGGACTGGTTGGAGCTCTTTGCAGTCCAAGGGACTCTCAAGAGTCTTCTCCAACTCCACAGTTCAAAAGCATCAATTCCTCGGCACTCAGCTTTCTTTATGGTTCAACTCTCACATCCATACAAGACTACTGGAAAAACCATAGCTTTGACTAGACAGACTTTTGTTTGTCGACAAGGTAATGTCTCAGGTTTTTAATATGCTGTCTAGGTTGGTCATAACTTTCCTTCCAAGGAGCAAGCATCTTTTAATTTCATGGCTGTAGTCACCATCTGCAGTGATTTTGGAGCCCCTCAAAATAAAGTCTATCACTGTTTCCATTGTTTCCCCTTCCATTTGCCATGAAATGATGGGACGAAGATGCCATGATCTTAGTTTTTTGAATGTTGAGTTTTTTTAATTTTTTTTTTAAATTTTATTTTATTTTTAAACTTTACAATATTGTATTAGTTTTTGCCAAATATCAAAATGAATCCACCACAGGTATACCCGCGTTCCCCATCCTGAACCCTCCTCCCTCCTCCGCCCCCCCCCCCCCCCACCCCGGGTCGTCCCAGTGCACCAGCCCCAAGCATCCAGTATTGTGCATCGAACCTGGACTGGTGACTCGTTTCATACACGATATTATACACGTTTCAATGCTATTCTCCCAAATCTTCCCACCCTCTCCCTCTCCCACAGAGTCCATAAGACTGATCTATACATCAGTGTCTCTTTTGCTGTCTCGTACACAGGGTTATTGTTACCATCTTTCTATATTCCATATATATGTGTTAGTATACTGTATTGGTGTTTTTCTTTCTGGCTTACTTCTCTCTGTATAATAGGTTCCAGTTTTCTCCATCTCATTAGAACTGATTCAAATGTATTCTTTTTAATGGCTGAGTAATACTCCATTGTGTATATGTACCACTGCTTTCTTATCCATTCATCTGCTGATGGACATCTAGGTTGCTTCCATGTCCTGGCTATTATAAACAGTGCTGCAATGAACATTGGGGTACACGTGTCTCTTTCCCTTCTGGTTTCCTCAGTGTGTATGCCCAGTAGTGGGATTGCTGGATCATAAGGCAGTTCTATTTCCAGTTTTTTAAGGAATCTCCACACTGTTCTCCATAGTGGCTGTACTAGTTTGCATTCCCACCAACAGTGTAAGAGAGTTCCCTTTTCTCCGCACCCTCTCCAGCATTTATTGCTTGTAGACTTTTGGATCGCAGCCATTCTGACTGGCGTGAAATGGTACCTCATAGTGGTTTTGATTTGCATTTCTCTGATAATGAGTGATGTTGAGCATCTTTTCATGTGTTTGTTAGCCATCTGTATGTCTTCTTTGGAGAAATGTCTATTTAGTTCTTTGGCCCATTTTTTGATTGGGTCATTTATTTTTCTGGAGTTGAGGTGTAGGAGTTGCTTGTATATTTTTGAGATTAGTTGTTTGTCCGTTGCTTCATTTGCTATTATTTTCTCCCATTCTGAAGGCTGCCTTTTCACCTTGCTTAGAGTTTCCTTTGTTGTGCAAAAGCTTTTAAGTTTAATTAGGTCCCTTTTGTTTATTTTTGCTTTTATTTCCAATATTCTGGGAGGTGGGTCATACAGGATCCTGCTGTGATGTATGTGGGAGAGTGCTTTGCCTATGTTCTCCTCTAGGAGTTTTATAGTTTCTGGTCTTACGTTGAGATCTTTAATCCATTTTGAGTTTATTTTTGTGTATGGTGTTAGAAAGTGTTCTAGTTTCATTCTTTTACAAGTGGTTGACCAGTTTTCCCAGCACCACTTGTTAAAAAGATTGTCTTTAATCCATTGTATATTCTTGCCTCCTTTGTCAAAGATAAGGTGTCCATATGTGCGTGGATTTATCTCTGGGCTTTCTATTTTGTTCCATTGATCAACATTTCTGTCTTTATGCCAGTACCATACTGTCTTGATAAATAACTGTGGCTTTGTAATAAAGTCTGAAGTCAGGTAGGTTGATTCCTCCAGTTCCATTCTTCTTTCTCAAGATAGCTTTGGCTATTCGAGGTTTTTTTGTATTTCCATACAAATTGTGATATTATTTGTTCTAGCTCTGTGAAGAATACTGTTGGTAGCTTGATAGGGATTGCATTGAATCTATAAATTGCTTTGGGTAGTATACTCATTTTCACTATATTGATTCTTCCAATCCATGAACATGGTATATTTCTCCATCTATTAGTGTCCTCTTTGAGTTCTTTCACCAGTGTTTTATAGTTTTCTATATATAGGTCTTTAATTTCTTTAGGTAGTTATATTCCTAAGTATTTTATTCTTTCCTTTGCACTGGTGAATGGAATTGTTTCCTTAATTTCTCTTTCAGTTTTCTTATTATTAGTGTATAGGAATGCAAGGGATTTCTGTGTGTTGATTTTATATCCTGTGACTTTACTATAATCATTGATTAGTTCTAGTAATTTTCTGGTGGAGTCTTTGGGTTTTCTATGTAAAGGATCATGTCATCTGCAAACAGTGAGAGTTTTACTTCTTCTTTTCCACTTTGGATTCCTTTTATTTCTTTTTCTGCTCTGATTGCTGTGGCCAAAACGTCCAAAACTATGTTGAATAGTAATGGTGAAAGTGGGCACCCTTGTCTTGTTCCTGACTTTAAAGGAAATGCTTTCAATTTTTCACCATTGAGGATAATGTTTGCTGTGGGTTTGTCATATATAGCTTTTATTATGTTGAGGTATGTTCCTTCTATTCCTGCTTTCTGGAGAGTTCTTATCATCAATGGATGTTGAATTTTGTCAAAGGCTTTCTCTGCATCTATTGAGATAATCATATGGTTTTTATTTTTCAATTTGTTAATGTGGTGTATTACGTTGATTGATTTGCGGATATTGAAGAATCCTTGCATCCCTGGGATAAAGCCCACTTGGTCACGGTGTATGATCTTTTTAATGTGTTGTTGGATTCTGATTGCTAGAATTTTGTTAAGGATTTTTGCATCTATGTTCATCAGTGATATTGGCCTGTAGTTTTCTTTTTTTGTGGGATCTTTGTCAGGTTTTGGTATTAGGGTGATGGTGGCCTCATAGAATGAGTTTGGGAGTTTACCTTCCTCTGCAATTTTCTGGAAGAGTTTGAGCAGGATAGGTGTTAGCTCTTCTCTAAATTTTTGGTAGAATTCAGCTGTGAAGCCGTCTGGACCTGGGCTTTTGTTTGCTGGAAGATTTTTGATTACAGTTTCAATTTCCGTGCTTGTGATGGGTCTGTTAAGATTTTCTATTTCTTCCTGGTCCAGTTTTGGAAAGTTGTACTTTTCTAAGAATTTGTCCATTTCTTCCACATTGTCCATTTTATTGGCACATAATTGTTGATAGTAGTCTCTTATGATCCTTTGTATTTCTGTGTTGTCTGTTGTGATCTCTCCATTTTCATTTCTAATTTTATTGATTTGATTTTTCTCTTTGTTTCTTGATGAGTCTGGCTAATGGTTTGTCAATTTTATTTATCCTTTCAAAGAACCAGCTTTTGGCTTTGTTGATTTTTGCTATGGTCTCTTTTGTTTCTTTTGCATTTATTTCTGCCCTAATTTTTAAGATTTCTTTCCTTCTACTAACCCTGGGGTTCTTCATTTCTTCCTTTTCTAGTTGCTTTAGGTGTAGGGTTAGGTTATTTATTTGACTTTTTTCTTGTTTCTTGAGGTGTGCCTGTATTGCTATGAACTTTCCCCTTAGGACTGCTTTTAAAGTGTCCCACAGGTTTTGAGTTGTTGTGTTTTCATTTTCATTCGTTTCTATGCAAATTTTGATTTCTTTTTTGATTTCTTCTGTGATTTGTTGGTTATTCAGCAGCGTGTTGTTCAGCCTCCATATGTTGGAATTTTTAATAGTTTTTCTCCTGTAATTGAGATCTAATCTTACTGCATTGTGGTCAGAAAAGATGCTTGGAATGATTTCTATTTTTTTGAATTTACCAAGGCTAGCTTTATGGCCCAGGATGTGATCTATCCTGGAGAAGGTTCCGTGTGCGCTTGAGAAAAAGGTGAAATTCATTGTTTTGGGATGAAATGTCCTATAGATATCAATTAGGTCTAACTGGTCTATTGTATCATTTAACGTTTGTGTTTCCTTGTTAATTTTCTGTTTAGTTGATCTATCCATAGGTGTGAGTGGGGTATTAAAGTCTCCCACTATTATTGTGTTATTGTTAATTTCTCCTTTCATACTTGTTAGCATTTGTCTTACATATTGCGGCGCTCCCGTGTTGGGTGCATATATATTTATAATTGTTATATCTTCTTCTTGGATTGATCCTTTGATCATTATGTAGTGACCTTCTTTGTCTCTTTTCACAGCCTTTGTTTTAAAGTCTATTTTATCTGATATAAGTATTGCTACTCCTGCTTTCTTTTGGTCCCTATTTGCATGGAAAATCTTTTTCCAGCCCTTCACTTTCAGTCTGTATGTGTCCCCGGTTTTGAGGTGGGTCTCCTGTAGACAACATATGTAGGGGTCTTGTTTTTGTATCCATTCAGCCAGTCTTTGTCTTTTGGTTGGGGCATTCAACCCATTTACATTTAAGGTAATTACTGATAAGTATGATCCTGTTGCCATTTACTTTATTGTTTTGGGTTTGAGTTTATACACTGTTTTTGTGTTTCCTGTCTAGAGAATATCCTTTGGTATTTGTTGGAGAGCTGATTTGGTAGTGCTGAATTCTCTCAGCTTTTGCTTGTCTGAGAAGCTTTTGATTTCTCCTTCATATTTGAATGAGATCCTTGCTGGGTACAATAATCTGGGCTGTGGGTTATTTTCTTTCATCATTTTAAGTATGTCTTGCCATTCCCTCCTGGCTTGAAGAGTTTCTATTGAAAGATCAGCTGTTATCCTAATGGGAATTCCCTTGTGTGTTATTTGTTGTTTTTCCCTTGCTGCTTTTAATATTTGTTCTTTGTGTTTGATCTTTGTTAATTTGATTATTATGTGTTTTGGGGTGTTTCGCCTTGGGTTTATCCTGTTTGGGACTCTCTGGGTTTCTTGGACTTGGGTGATTATTTCCTTCCCCATTTTAGGGAAGTTTTCAACTATTATCTCCTCAACTATTTTCTCATGGTCTTTCTTTTTGTCTTCTTCTTCTGGGACCCCTATGATTCGAATGTTGTAGCGTTTAATATTGTCCTGGAGGTCTCTGAGATTGTCCTCATTTCTTTTAATTCGTTTTTCTTTTATCCTCTCTGATTCATTTATTTCTACCATTCTATCTTCTAATTCACTAATCCTATCTTCTGCCTCTGTTATTCTACTATTTGTTGCCTCCAGAGTGTTTTTAATTTCATTTATTGCATTATTCATTTTATATTGACTCTCTTTTATTTCTTCTAGGTCCTTGTTAAACCTTTTTTCCATCTTCTCAACCTTTGCATCCAAGCTATTTATCTGTGATTCCATTTTGATTTCAAGATTTTGGGTCAATTTCACTATCATTATTCAGAATTCTTTATCAGGTAGATTCCCTATCTCTTCCTCTTTTGTTTGGTTTGGTGGGCTTTTATCCTGTTCCTTTGTCTGCTGGGTATTCCTCTGTCTCTTCATCTTGTTTAAATTGCTGAGCTTGGGGTGTCCTTTCTGTATTCTGGCAGTTTGTGGAGTTCTCTTTATCGTGGCGTTTCCTCGCTCTGTGTGGGTTTGTACAGGTGGCTTGTCAAGGTTTCTTGGTTAGGGAAGCTTGTGTCGGTGTTCTGGTGAGTGGAGCTGTATTTCTTCTCTCTGGAGTGCAATGAAATGTCCAGTAATGAGTTATGGGATGTCTATGGTTTTGGGGTGACTTTGGGCTGCCTGTATCTTGGAGCTCAGGGCTGTGTTCCTTGCTGCTGGAGAATTTGCTTGGTATGTCTTGCCCTGAAACTTGTTTCGCCCAGAGAGGTTTACAGCGTTATATGGAGAAGAGAAGAGTGAGGAGGGAGTTAGAGGTGACCCAAATGAGATGAGGTGCAATCAATAGAGGAGAGAGTGGGCTATTCAGTAATCTCTTCCTTATGTGCACTCCACAACTGGACCGCTCAGAGTTGTTCACAGAGTTATACAGAGAAGAGAAGAAGGAAGAAGGTGGCAGAGGTGGCCAGGAGGATAAATGGGGGGAATGAAAAGGAGGGAGATAGATCCAGCCAGTAATCAGTTCCCTAAGTGTTCTCCACTGTCTGGAACACACATAAACTCACAGAGTTGGGTACAGTAGAGAGGGGTTAGGGAGGAGACACAGGCGACCTAGTGGAGAAAAAGGAGAGTCCAAAGGGAGAGAGAGCAGTTAAGCCAGTAATCTCGCTCCCTAGTGAAAAATGGGTACTGAAGATTGGGTTCTTAAAGGTACAAAATTGGTAACAAATACGTAAAAGCAAAAATTTAAAATCTAGAGTAGAGTTTGGAATTTCAAAAATACGATGTTAAAGAAAAGAAGGAAAAGAAAGAGAGAAAAAACGAAGAAACAAAAACAAACAAGGTCGCAAAAATTATACAGAAAGTATAGGTACAAAGTTGATAACTAATACCAAAAAGCAAAAGTTAAAAATCTAGAGTAGAGTTTGGAATCTCAAAAATACAATGTTAAAAAAAGAAGAAGAAAAAGAGAGAGAGAAAAAAAAAAACAAGGTCGCATAAATTATAATAAAAAAAAAATACAGGTACAAAATTGATAACAAATACCAAAAAGCATAAATTAAAAATCTAGAATAGAGTTTGGAATTTCAGATATACAATGTTATTTAAAAGAAGAAGAGAAAGAAACAGAGAAAAAGAAAAATAAAAAATAAAAAAGGGTCACAGAAATTATATAAAAAACTATAGGTACAAAATTGATAACAAATACTAAAAAGCTAAAATTAAAAATCTAGAGTAGAGTTTGGAATTTCAAAAATACAATGTTAAAGAAAAGAAGGGAAAAGAAAAAAAAGTCAAAAAAATTATTAAAAAAATATATATATGAAGTTTGCCTTAAAAAAAAATAGGGTCTTCTTTTTTTTTTTGCAAAGCAATCGGTTATAAAAGTGGAAATTAAAGGAATAATAGAGGACTTAAATTTTTTTTTTTTTTTATAGGCTCACTTGTTCAGTCGCACTGAGGGGAGGTAGGGAGGGATGCTGCAAACAAATAACATTGGCATGTGCTTGCAGTGCCTCAGCCACACTGGGTCTGCCCCCAGTTCACGGCGCGTGTAGCCTCCCTGCCCACGCTGCTCAGGCTCTAGGTTGCTCCGCCGTGAACCATCCGCGGCCCGCCCTGGGCTGCCTGTACTTCCCAGGTCCAAGCCGCTCAGGTTCAGGCACTCGGGTAGTCCTCAGAGGCGCAGACTCTCAGTTGGGCCTGTGTTTTGTGCCCTTCCCAGATCCGAGCAGCTTAGGTGATGAGGTGTTTTGCGCGCGCGATTGCTGTGACTTATCGCCTCCCCGCCGCTCAGTTATCTAGTTGTGCACCGGTACACCTTCTCAGGCGGATGTTAACCGTCCAGACCCCCAAGAAGTTTTAGTTAGCAAAGAAGCTTGCTTACAGTTTTATAGATAATGTCTCTCTGGGGCTGCGATTGTCCCCTTCTGGCTCTGGCTGCCTATCACCGGAGGGGGATGGTCTGCAGCCGGCTATCTCTGTTCAGTCCTTTATTCTGTGTGCGGGCCTGGCGGTGTCATAGGTTAGGGCTGGCTTTTCGCGTGGTAGATATCCCACAGTCTGGTTTGCTAGCCCAAATTATTTCGCTCAGATAGTGCTCGGGGTATTCAGGCCAGATTCTTGCGATGCAGCCCGCGCCGCGCCTCCCTGCCCAGCCCCCGCTTGCTAATGGCGTGTGCAGGCGTCTGCGCTGCTTCTCCGCTGGGGGAGTTACCGTAGGGCTCGCAATGTGCAGGTTTTAATTATTTATTTTTCCTCCCTGTTATGTTGCCTTCTGTGCTTCCAAGGCTCGGCACAGATTCGTCAGTGAGAAGGTTTCCTGGTGTTTGGAAACTTCTCTCTTTTTAAGACTCCATTCCTGGGACGGAACTCCGTCCCTCCCTCTTTTGTCACTTTTTTTGTCTTTTATATTTTTCCCTACCTCCTTTCGAAGACTTGGGTTGCTTTTCTGGGTGCCTGATGTCCTCTGCCGGCTTTCAGAAGTTGCTTTGTGGAATTTACTTGGCGTTTAAATGTTCTTTTGATGAATTTGTGGGGGAGAAAGTGTTCTCCCCGTCCTACTCCTCCGCCATCTTAGGTCCTCCCCCTGAATGTTGAGTTTTAAGCCAACTTTTTGACTCTCCTCTTTCACTTTCATCAAGAGGCTCTTTAGTTCGTCTCATTCTGCCATAAGGTTGGTGTTATCTGCATATCTGAGGTTATTGATATTTCTTCTGGCAATCTTGATTTCAGTTTGTGCTTCATCCAGCCCAGCATTTTGCATGATGTACCCTGCATAGAAGTTAAATAAGCAGGGTGACAATATACAGCCTTGGCACACTCCTTTTCCTATTTGGAACCAGTCTGTTGTTCCATGTCCAGTGCTAACTGTTGTTTCCTGACCTGCATAGAGGTTTGACAATATATATAGCTATAGACAATGACAATATATATAGCTATAGCCTTGATGTACTCCTTTCCCAATTTGGAACCAGTCTGTTGTTTCATGTCCAATTCTAACTATTGCTTCTTGAGCCACATACAGATTTCTCAGGAGGCAGGTCAGGTGGTCTGGTATTCCCATCTTTTTAAAAATTTTCCACAGTTTGTTGTGATCCACATAGTTAAAGACTTTGGTGTAGTCAATAAAGCAGAAGTAGGTGTTTTTCTAGAACTCTCATGCTTTTCTATGACCAAACGGATATTGGCAATTTGATCTTTGATTCCTCTACTGTTTCTAAATCCAGCTTGAATGTCTGCAAGTTCTTGGTTCATGTACTGTTAAAGCCTAGCTTGGAGAATTTTGAACATTTCTTTGCTAGCCTGTGAGATGAGTACAATTGTGCAGTAGTTTGAACCTTGCCCCAGGGCTGCACTATTGTTTCCTGACTGTTCCTCCCTTGTTTCCACATCCCCTCCCTTGTTTAATCAGTGACCATTTGAACCTGCCCATTGGAACTCAGGGAAGGTCATGGAGGCTGAATGAAGCCTAGTCCTTTAATAAAGAAATGGGGGACTTCCTGGTGACACAGTGGATAGGGATCTGTCTGCCAGTGTAGGGGAAATGAGTTCTATCTCAGAGATAGTAATCTGCTCTATAAAACAGAGAAAACCTCTGGGCAGCAATAAAGACCCAGTGCACCCCACCCCCCAAAAAAGAAATGTGGGAACACAGAAAGGCTTTTGTGCTAAGGGATCCCAGAGGGTCCTGCTCAGTTTCAGCAGGGAGTTTAGGGTTTGCTGTTTATTGGTTATGTGAGCCTGAACAAGTTACTTAACTTCTTCAGTTCCTGTCTCCTTAATTGTTAAAGTGGAGCTTGTATTAGTGAGCTGACATACGTTAGCTCTTAATACTTAATAGAACAAAGGCTGGTATGTCTTAGCAGCTCAATAAGTATTACTTATCATCATCATTACATAACAACAACAGCATAACTGTAACAGCTATTATTTGATAGCTTATATTTGTGTAGTGAATCTGGTGTAAACTTTATGTGAGACTACCAGTGTGGTAACGCCAAGTGCTCCCTGTCCTTTTTTATCCCTTAGCCCGCTGTGTTTATCCTTCATACAGAATTGAAGCAATTTATATAATGGTTTTACAAGAGAGGTAAAATAGGATGAGATTCATTACTGTTGCACTGATTTGTGCCTAGCACCCCCATGGGAAATTTCTTGACAGCTAAGTCACCTAGTCCCATGGTACCAGTTAATAGAAAAATACTTCATCTATAGTGAATTCACTTGTTATGGTAGGTGGGATCAATTCATTTTCTAATCTTTTTTATTTGCAGCTGCACTAGACTCAGTGTTCCAATATTTTTATTTTAAAAGTATTTGTTTACATTTGAAATTACTCTTCAGAGGAAGCAAAGTGTCTTCTTAGTTGCGAGGCAGGGTAATGTGTTTGTAGCCCCATTAAAATGTGACAATAGCACAGCTGTGGGAGCTGGTGGGGCTTAATCTTTTGAGCTAGAATAAAGTGCTGTGTACCTGAACTTCTATATATTAATTAGACATAAATATTCATCTGTATTAAATTTGCACATTATAATCATGACTCATATATAATATGTTATGATTATAACATAGTGATGTTAGGTGAATGAACAAATGTAATAACTACAACCAGTGCCCATACCCATCACTGTAGTTGTCGCTGTGTGACATGAACCTAAATACAAACATTAGTTAAAAAATTGGGACATATATTCTTATCATATTGCTATTTGTCTGGTTCAAAAGCTTATGGCTTATTTAGTGATTTTATTATTATGGAATACCATCTAAATGTGAGTTCCAACTTAAGTGTTTTGATTTTTACAGATCTAGAAAAGAGATTATCCTTTTTTCTAGAGAATCATTCTTTGAAACTGGAGGTTGGATTTGGGGGAAAAAAGGAAACATTTGAATTTTATGGTATACTTAAAAAAAATAATCCTAGGGACTAAAACTTACTTTCATTTATTTTATGCCAATAATAGACATAAGACTCTCTGAACATGAAAACACTCTAAATTTGGATATTTAGATCCTTCAATTTGTTATCTATTATCTGTTTTGAAGCACGTGTCTCTTCTAGAACATGCATGTCTGTTAGTTGCTCAGTCATGTCTGACTCTTTGCAATCCATGAACTATATAACCTGCTAGGTTCCTCTGTCCATGGAATTCTTTAGCCAAAAATACTGGAGTGGCTTGCCATTCCCTTCTTCAGGGGATCTTCCTGACCCAGGGATTGAACCTGGGTCTCCTGCATTGCAGGTAGATTATTTATCATCTGAGCTACCAGGGAAGTCCTTACTCAACTTGTTTGAGTCACTAAGGCATCCACTGACTCAACTCTAATTGTTTTTATATCATTGCCTTTAGATGATACAGATTTTATACAAACATCAAAGCTAACAGGGAAAACAGCTGAAGAATGTTCCATAAGAAAACACAGAAAATAAAAAGAATTTGAAAATATGGTGGGTATGTTCATCCATATATAATACACTGAGAACCAATCAGATGGTAAGCACAAAAACACGGGGGAGGAAAAACAAATGGACTAGATTCAGCTATTTAAGGGTTATTTTAACTGGCCAGAAAAAAAATCTCTTCATTTCTCAGTTAGTAATTTTTCTCCTATTACATCATGTAATCAAGAAATATTTTTGTAGAGCCTCCTAGAAGCCAGGGTCTTCTAGACACTGGGGATTTATCAAAGAATTAACAGGAGTGGGGTGTGGCCTAAGATCAAAGTAGAACACTGATTGTTCCTCCAAAAGTTTCAATGAATGGCTAGGGTTGTGGTGAGAAGCTGTTAGGGAAAGCAGTATAAAATGAGACTGGAAACACAGGTACTTAGACTGTGGATTAGAGGCTGTGGGGCCTTCTCAGTATGTCACTTCTTTAGCTGTGAGCACTCTGGTCTCCTGCTTCATCTCTCTGGTCAAAAAGGCAGTTAAAGTCCAGTCTTTCATGGGTCCAACAAGCCCAAAATAGATCAGGAGATGTTAAATGTTAGGAAGGCAGTGAAAAAGAGAAGTGTGATAGAACAGAAGTTTGAGAGAGTACAGCCTTAGAGAGGGTGGTCAGGAAAGATTTCTCAGGGAGGCTGACATTTGAGCTAAGATTTAAACAACAAGGAAGAGAATATCTACAAAAACCCTGAGTTGTGTGTGATTTTTCCAGAAATAAGAAACAAGTCTGACTGAGAGCAAATGAAAGGGTTAGGACGATACTGAAATCATTCAAGCCATAACAGAGCTAAACTCCCAATTCCTCTCCTCCCTCAACATCCTTGGGTTAAAGAAACAACCTAACAACAGCCTGTATAATCAAAACATGCTACTCATTTGTTCCCTTAAGAGAGTAATTTATAACTGAAGGAGTTTTTGATAGAACATGAAATTTATGTTCCTGGAAAACTTCCTATTAGGAAAAATTGTGTGCTAAAAATAATAAAGTTACAAAAAACATCTGCTTCTGCTTTATTGACTACACCAAAGCCTTTGACTGTGTGGATCACAACAAACTGTGTAACATTCTTAAAGAGATGGGAATACCAGACCACCTGACCTGCCTCTTTAGAAATCTGTATGTGGATCAAGAAGCAACAGTTAGAGCTGGACATGAAACAACAGACTGGTTCCAAATCAGGAAAGTAGTATGTGAAGGCTATATATTGTCACCCTGCTTATTTAACTTATATGCAGGGTATATCATGCAAAATGCTGGGCTGGATGAAGCACAAGCTGGAATCAAGATTTCCGGGAGAAATATCAATAACCTCAGATATGCAGATGACACCACCCTTATGGCAAAAGTGAAGAACTAAAGAGCCTCTTGATGAAAGTGAAAGAGGAGAGTGAAAAAGTTGGCTTAAAGCTCAACATTCAGAAAACAAAGATCATGACATATGGTCCCATCATTTCATGGCAAATAGAAGGGGAAATAATGGAAACAGTGACAGACTTTATTTTGGGGGACCCCAAAATCACTGCAGATGGTGACTGCAGCCATGAAATTAAAAGATGTTTGCTCCGTGGAAGAAAAGTTATGACCAACCTAGACAGCATATTAAAAACCTGAGACATTACCTTATTGACAAAGGTCTGTCAAAGCTATGGTTTTTCCAGTAGTCTTGTATGGATATGAGAGTTCAACCATAAAAAAAGCTGAGTGCTGAAGAACTGATGCTTTTAAACTGTGGTGTTGGAGAAGACTCTTGAGTGTCCCTTGAACTGCAAGGAGATCCAACCAATCCATCCTAAAGGAAATAAGTCCTGAATATTTACTGGAAGGACTGATGCTGAAGCTGAAACTCCAATACTTTGGCCACTTGATGCAAAGAACTGACTCATTTGAAAAAACCCTGATCCTGGAAAAGATTGAAGGCAGGAGGAGCAGGGGACGACAGAGGATGAGATGGTTGAATGACATCACCAACTCAATGAACATGAGTTTGAGAAAGCTCCAGGAATTGGTGATGGACAGGGAAGCCTGGCGTGCTGCAATTCATGGGGTTGCAAAGAGTCAGACACAACTGAGCAACAGAACTGATCTGAACTGAAAAATAATAAGGCTTATGGGAAAATAGAACTGAGGCAGACCATTTAAAACCTATGCAACTCTGTAGCCAGAACTTTAACCGATACAGTAATACTGTCTGAAGGCAAAACAACTAGGGGTTGCCTTATGGGATACCAAAAATACACAAGCAAAATAGAATGAAAGTACTGGCTTGTTAATATGGAGACAGTACAACTGGAATTGGAGTTCTGAGTAAAGGAAGAAGAGCAGTTAAAGCTGGGGTGCACCTCTTTGGAGAAGGGATCCTGGATGCAGGCACTTATTTGAAATAACACAATATTGAAAGGGCTCCTGCCTCTGCAGCAACAAGTGGAGACCATTGTTCTTTCCTGCTGAAGAGTTTACTTTTTTCCACAATTGTTGCTTCCCTTACTTGAAAAAATTGCATTTCAGTCAACACAGCTTCTGCCTTCTACACTGATAGAATTTCTCTACTTACCACTTGCTTATGTACTAATTGGTTTATAATATACATCGTAGGTGGAAGACTGTAGCTCATTTGTTTTTAAGTTTTATCTCACTAAGTATCTGTGTGAATGTGTGTTCAGTTGCTCAGTTGTGTCTGACTCTCTAAACCCTATAGACGATAACCCACCAGACTCCTTGTCTATGAAATTTTTGAGTCAAAAATACTGGAGTGGGTTGTCATTTCGTTCTCCAGGGGATCCTCCTGACCCAGGGATTGAACCTGCATTGGCAGGCAGATTCTTTACCACTGTGCCACCTGGGAAGTCACAATAAGGATATTGTGATTCAATTCAATTCAATTCAACAAGGATTTACTGAGTGATTAGTTTGTGCATGTTACTTTAATTAACGTATCTAAAAAGACCTGGTCAGTTACTGTGTCATTGAATCCTAGAGTCTTCACTTTTTGTGACCACATCACGTGTGAATGGAAGAATTATTCTCACATTGGATGCTTTTTTTGGTTGTTGTTGTTTAGTTGCAAAGTCATGTCTGACTCTTTTGTGACCCCAAGGACTACAGACCGCCAGACTCCTCTGTCCATGGGATTTCCCAGGCAAGAATACTGGAGTGGTTCGCCATTTTATTCTCTAGGAGATCTTCCTGACTGAGGGATGGAACCCATGTCTCCTATATTGCAGGAGGTCTTTTTACTGCTGAGCCACCAAGAAAGTTTTAAAAGAATTACATATAATCAAAACAAACTGAAAATTTATTAGTTTATTTTAAATGTATAAGGAAAGTTTTTTTTAAAAATATAATTCTTTGGTATGCTCATGAAAATTGAGTAATAATCCTATCATCTGTCTGTTTTGTAAAGAATTTCTGCTTAAAATGGGAGACACATTTTCAAAACTAACTTCTTTGCTTTTCTCTGGTATAGCATTTTCTATGGTGTGTTCTGAAAAATAGTCATTCTCAGTGGTTGCTAGTAAGTACTAAACAAAATCAGTTTTGTAGGGGTGGCATGCCCGTACTATGTAAGGTGCCCAACTGGGCTTGAGAATTAAATTAAGACAGATTAACAGGAAAAGTAAATTTATTTAATGTAAGTTTTACATGACACAGGAGCCCTTGTATGGAAACAAAGACACAAAAGGACAGGCAAAACTTAAATGTTTTTATACTAGGTTGAATAAAGAAAGGCAATTGTGAAAAATAATTAAACTAAATGGAAAGAATATAGAGAGATAATTATTTTAACAAGGTCTATTTGTATAGAGTTCTTTCAGCCTCGACTTCTGCCTCTGGTGATAAGGATGTTTCTTTCCTCCTGGCATAGGGAGAACAGCTCTCACATGAAAGTTTTGTCTTCTGTTTTCAGCAAGAAAAAAGGGAAGTTAGCTCTTCAAGTGCCTTTATGTCAAAATGATTCTTATGCCCAAGTAGCATATTTTGGGATAGCATGTACTGTCACCCTTTAGCTACAAAATGCCCTAGGTCTGGAAACACTGGTTAGAGTGAAACATATATCTTTACTTTTAAACTTCTAAGTGTTGTCTAATATTTTAATGTGCCTTGTGAATCTCTAAGAAGGGGGCATACTGCCTGCCATTTACCAAAGTCATTTGTCCATCAAACTCTTGATGGAATATCTTGTGAGGCTGATGACTTAACAACAGTTTGGGAAATCCTAATCTATTTTGTGAGACTTGGAAGTAAATAAACAGTTCCTGTTTTCCTCATTTCCTTCCTTGACCATAAAACCTGCCATAAACCAGGTGAGATACTGACATCCTTACTTCAACACGTTTCCATTTAAATAGTCATGACACCAACCATGTCTGTGGTTGGGAATTTCATGATGGGAAGCAAGTATTATCAGCCAGTTGCTATTAAAGAAGTAGTGTGGACATGACTAAGGTTGGAGTGTGCTGTACAGAAATTTGGGGAGCAGTGATGCCAGAACATAGATGAAATTTAGCAGTTTTGTATTCAATAGTATAGTGTTTGGGAAGAGCTGACTTGAGTGGGCTTTCCAGGTGGTGCTAGTGGTAAAGAATCCTCCTGCCAATGCAGGAGAGACAAGAGACACAGGTTCTATCCCTGGGTCAGGTAGATCCTCTGGAGTAGGGAATGGCAACTTGCTCCAGTATTCTGCTATTCTGCCTGGAAAATTCCATGAACAGAGGGGCCTGGCAGATTGCAGTCCATGGAGACACAGAGAGTCAGAACGACTGAGAGATAGAATGTTCTAACAACTTGAATGTAGTTTTCTACTTTTCCCTTTCTGTCAGTGGTAAGTCAACATTTGTATTCATGCCAAGACTCCTTTTAACTTACTTATTTACTAGCTTCAATTTTATGTAAAAGTATTTAAACCAGTGGCACATTCAGTGATAAGTTTTTTGGTAACATACCACATTTTATGCATTTTTCAGTCAGATTATGTAGGAAACTAATCCCTATCTAAGCATGAAATCAGCTATTTAAAAATATTTAAGAATGAGTTTATTTTAAATTTAAATGAAAACTGTTTATTTTATCTTGTTAGATTTGTTTCAACTATCAGCATCCTCTGGGAAAATACCTAAAACAAATTTAGTAGAGGCCTAAGAGAAAACCTTGTGAAGTCAGTAAATTGTGTGGCCAGAAGAACACTAGAAAATTCTGAAACTTGCCTACAAAATATATACCCATTAACTCTGTATTCTATTTTTATATATCCTAAAGATTGAGAGCCACTGAACTGTATTAAAGGGAAAAATATATGGATAGTCTATATGCAAAGTCTGGGAATTAAAACTGTTTGTTTTTAAGGTGACTCTTGCAGTCAGAAGATCATTATATCTACTATTGTGGACATGAATCCTTCAGAAGAAATGGAGTAACCCTCATAGTCAACAAAAGAGTCCAAAATGCAGTACTTGGATGGAGTCTCAAAAATGACAGAATGATTTCTGTTTGTTTCCAAGGCAAACCATTCAGCATCACAGTAACCAAGTTTATGCCCTAACCACTGATGCTGAAGAAGCTGAACTTGACTGGTTCTAGGATGACCTACAAGACCTTTTAGAACTAACACCAAAGAAGATGTCCTTTTCGTCATAGGGGATTGGAATGCAAAAGTAGAGAGTCAAGACATACCCAGAATAACAGGCAAGTTTGGCCTTGAAGCACAAAATGAAACAGGGCAAAGACTAAAAAGAGTTTTGTCAAGAGAACACAGTGGTCATAACAAATAACCTTTCCAACAATCCAAGAGACAACTCTGCACATGGATATCACCAGATGGTCAATACTAAAATCAGATTGATTGTGTTCTTTGCAGCTCAAGGTGGAGAAACTCTATACAGTCAGGAAAACAACTCTGGGAGCTGACGGTGGCTTAGATCATGAGCTCCTTATTGTAAAATTCAAGGTTAAATTGAAGAAAGTAGGGAAGATCACTAGATCATTCAGGCATGACCTTAATCAAATCCCTTACAATTATACAGTGGAGGTGATGACTAGATTCAAGGAGTTAGATCTGGTAGACAGGCTGCCTGGGGACCTATGGACAGAGGTTCATAACATTGTATAGGAGGCAGTGACCAAAACCATCTCAAAGAAAAAGAAATGCAAGAAGGCCAAGTGGTTGTCTGAGGAGGCTTTACAAATAGCTAAAGAAAGAAGAGAAGTGAAAAGCAAGGGAGAAAGGGAAAGGTAAGTCCAACCAAATGCAAAGTTTCAGAGAATAATAAGGATAGATAAGGAGGACTTCTTAACTGAGCAAAGCAAAGAAATAGAGGAAAAAAATAGAAAGGGAACAACTAGAACTCTCTTCGAGAAAATTAGAGATACCAAGGGAACACTTAATGCAAGGATACGTACAATAAAGGACAGAAATGGTAAGGATCTATCAGAACCAGAAGAGATTAAGAAGAGGTAGCAAGAATACATGGAAGAACTATACAAGAAAGGTCTTAATGACTCAGATAACCACAATGTTGTGGTCACTCACCAGGAGCCGGAAAACCTGGAGTGTGAAGTCAGGTGGGCCTTAAGAAACATTACTACAAACAAAGCTAGTGGAAGTGATGGAATTCCAGCAGAGTTATTTAAAATCCTAAAAGATGATGAAGTTAAAGTGCTGCACTGAATATGTCAGCAAAATTGGAAAACTGAACAATGGCCACAGGATGGGAAAAGATCAGTTTTCACTCCAATCCCTAAGAAGGACAGTGCCAAAAAATGTTCAAATTACTGCACAATTGCACTCATTTCAGATGCTAGTAAGGTTATTCTCAAAATCCTTCAAGCTAGGCTTTACCAGTATATGACCTTAGAACTTCCAGATGTACAAGATGGGTTTCAAAGAGGCAGGGGAAACAGAGGTCAAATTGCCAGCATTTGTTGGACCATGGAGAAAGCAAGGGAATTCCAGAAAAGCATTTACTCCTGCTTCATTGACTAGGCTAAAGACTTCGGCTGTGTGGATCACAACAAATGTGGAAAATTCTTAAAGAGATGGGAATACCTAACCACCTTACGTGTCTCCTGAGAAACCTGTATGCGGATCAAGAAGCAACAGTTAGAACAAGACCTGGAACAACGGACTGGTTCAAAATTGGCAAAGCAAGACAAGGCTGTATATTGTCACTCTGCTTATTTAACTTATATGACGAATACATCATGCAAAATGTCAGGCTGGATGAATTGCAAGCTGGAGTCAGGATTGCTGGGAGAAATAACAACCACCTAAGTTAGGCAGATGATACCACTCTAATGGCAGAATGTGAAAAGGAACTAAGGAGCCTTTTGAGGGTGAAAGAGGAGAGTGAAAAAGCAGGCTTGAAACTCAGCATTCATAAAACTGAGATTGTGGCATCCAGTCTCATTACTTCATGGCAAATAGAAGGGGAAATAGTGGAAGCAGTGATAGATTTTCTTGGGCTCTAAAATCACTGTGAACAGTGACTCAGTTCAGTTCAGTTCAGTACAGTTCAGTCGCTCAGTTGTGTTCGACTCTTTGCGACCCCATGAATCGCAGCACACCAGGCCTCCCTGTCCATCACCAACTCCTGAAGTTCACTCAGACTCACGTCCATCGAGTCAGTGATGCCATCCAGCCATCTCATCCTCTGTCGTCCCCTTCTCGTCTTGCCCTCAATCCCTCCCAGCATTAGAGTCTTTTCCAATGAGTCAACTCTTCGCATGAAGTGGCCAAAGTACTGGAGTTTCAGCTTTATATCATTCCTTCCAAAGAAATCCCAGGACTGATCTCCTTCAGAATGGACTGGTTGGATCTCCTTGCAGTCCAAGGGACTCTCAAGAGTCTTCTCCAACACCACAGTTCAAAAGCATCAATTCTTCGGTGCTCAGCCTTCTTCACAGTCCAACTCTCACATCCATACATGACCACAGGACTGCTGCTGCTGCTGCTGCTAAGTCACTTCAGTCGTGTCCTACTCTATGCAACCCCATAGACGGCAGCCTACCAGGCTCCCCGTCCCTGGGATTCTCCAGGCAAGAACACTGGAGTGGGTTGCCATTTCCTTCTCCAGTGCATGAAAGTGAAAAGTGAAAGTGAAGTCACTCAGTGGTGTCTGACTCTTCACGACCCCATGGACTGCACCCTACCAGGCTCCTCCGCCCATGGGATTTTCCAGGCAAGAGTACTGGAGTGGAGTGCCATTGCCTTTTCCGAACCACAGGAGTACAGTCATGCAATTAAAAGATGCTTGCTCCTTGGAAGGAAAGCTATGACAACCAAGACAACTTATTAAAAGGCAGAGACATCACTTTGCTGACAAAGATCTGTATAGTCATTTCTAGTACTTATGTACGGATGTGAGAGTTGGATCATAAAGAAGACTGAGTGTGGGAGAACTGATACTTTTGAATTGTGGTGCTGGATAAGACTCCTGAGAGTCCCTTGAACTGCAAGGAGATCAAATTAATCAATTCTAAAGGAAATCAACCTTGAATATTCATTGGAATGATTGATACTGAAGCTCCAATACTTTGGCCACCTGATGCGAAGAGCCAACTCGTTGGTAAAGACCCTGATGCTGGGAAAGTTCAGTTCAGTCACTCAGTCATGTCTCACTCTTTGCGATCCCATGAACACCCTGTCCATCACCATCTCCCTGAGCTTGCTCAAACTCATGTCCATCTAGTCGGTGATGCCATCTAACCATCTCATCCTCTGTCATCCCCTGTTCCTCCTGCCTTCAGTCTTCCCAGCATTAGTTGTCTTTTCCAGTGAGTCAGCTCTTCACATCAGGTGGCTGAAGTACTGGAGCTTTAGCTTTAGCATCAGTCCTTCCAATGAATATTCAGGACTGATTTCCTTTAGGATGGACTGGTTGGATCTCCTTGCTGTCCCAGGGACCCTCAAGACTCTTCTCCAACACCACAGTTTAAAAGCATCAATTCTTTGGTGCTCAGCTTTCTTTACTTACCAACTCTAACATCTGTACATGACTACTGGAAAAACCATATCTTTGACTAGACAGAACTTTGTTGACTAAGTAATGTCTTTGCTTTTTAATAGACTGTCTAGATTGGTCATAGCTATTCTTCCAAGGAGCAAATGTCTTTTAATTTCATGGCTACAGTCACCATCTGCAGTGATGTTGGAGCCCAAGAAAATAGATCTGTCACTCCTTCCATTGTTTCCCCATCTATATGCCATGAAGTGATGGGACCAGATGCCATGATCTTTATTTTTTGAATGCTGAGGTTTAAGCCAGGTTTTTCACTCTCCTCTTTTAGTTTCATCAACAGGCTCTTTAGTTCCTTTTCACTTTCTGCCATAGGGGTGGTGTCATCTACATATCTGAGGTTATTGATCTTTATCCTTGCAATCTTGATTCCAGCTTGTGCTTCTTCCAGTCCAGCATTTCTAATGATGTACTCTGCATATAAGTTAAATAAGCAGGGTGACAACATACAGCCTTGACGTACTCCTTTTCCAATTTGGAACCAGTCTGTTGTTCCATGTCCAATTCTAACTGTTGCTTCTTGACCTGCACACAGGTTTCTCAGGAGGCAGGTAAGGTGGTTTGGTACTCCCATCATTTAAGAATTTTCCATAGTTTGTTGTGATCCACACAGTAAACTCTTTGGTGTAGTCAATAAAGCAGAGGTAGATGTTTTTCTTGAATTCTCTTGTTTTCTCTTGGTCCAACAGATGTTGGCCATTTGATCTCTAGTTCCTCTGCCTTTTCTAAATCCAGCTTGAACATCTGGAAGTTCTTGGTTCATGTACTGTTGAAGACTGACTTGGAGAATTTTGAGCATTACTTTGCTAGCATGTAAGATGAGTGCAATTGTGTGGTAGTTTAAATGTTCTTTGGCATTGCTTTTCTTTGAGATTGGAATGAAAACTGACCTTTTCCATTCCTGTGGCCACTACTGTGTTTTCAAAATTTACTGGCATATTGAGAGCAGCACTTTCACAGTATCATATTTTAGGATTTGAAATAGCTCAGCTAGAGTTCCAACACCTCCACTAACTTTGTTCATAGTGATGCTTCCTAAGGCCCACTTGACTTTGCATTCCATGATGTCTGGTTCTGTGTGATCGATCATACCATAGTGGTTATCTGGGTCATGAAGATCTGTTTTTGTATAGTTCTTCTGTGTATTCTTGTCACCTTTTCTTAATGTCTTCTGCTTCTATTAGGTCCATACCATTTCTGTCCTTTATTGTGCCCAGTGCAGTTCAGTTCAGTTGCTCAGTCTGACTCTTTGCGACGCCATGGTCTGCAGCATGCCAGGCCTCCCTGTCCATTACCAATTCCTGGAGTTTACTCAAACTCATGTCCATTGAGTCAGTGATGCTATCCAACCATCTCATCCTCTGTTGTCCTCTTCTCCTCTCACCTTCAATCTTTCCCAGCATCAGGGTCTTTTCAAATGAGTCAGCTCTTTGTATCAGGTGGCCAAAGTACTGGAGTTTCAGCTTCAGCATTAGTCCTTCCAATGAACATTTAGGACTGATTTCCTTTAGGGTGGACTGGATCTCCTTGCAGTCCAAGGCACTCTCAAGAGTCTTCTCCAACACCACAGTTTAAAAGCATCAATTCTTTGGCGCTCAGCTTTCTTTTTAGTCTAACTCTCACATCCGTACATACTGGAAAAACTATAGCCTTGACTAGACGGATCTATGTTGGCAAAGTAATGTCTCTGCTCTTTAATATGCTGTCTAGGTTTGTCATAACTTTTCTTCCAAGGAGTAAGCATCTTTATTTCATGGTTGCAGTCACCATCTGCAGTGATTTTGGAGCCCCCAAAATAAAGTCTGCTACTGTTTCCACTGTTTCTCCATCTGTTTGCTATAAAGTGATGGGACTGGATGCCATGATATTTGTTTTTTGAATGTTGAGCTTTAAGCCAACTTTTTCACTCTCCTCTTTCACTTTCATCAAGAAGGTCTTTAGTTCTTCACTTTCTGCCATAAGGGGGGTGTCATCTGCATATCTGAGGTTATTGATATTTATTGTGCCCATGTTTCCATGCAATGTTCCCTTGGTATCTCCAATTTTCTGGAAGAAATTTATAGTCTTTTCCATTCTATTGTTTTCCTGTATTTCTTTGCATTGGTTACTTAGGAAGGCCTTCTTATCTCTCCTTGCTATTCTTTGGAACTCTGCATTCAGATGGATATATCTTTCCTTTTCTCCTTTGCCTTTTGCTTCTCTTCTTATCTCAGCTATTTGTAAGGCCTTATCAGACAACCATTTTGCCTTATTGTATTTCTTTTTCTTAGGGATGGTCTTCATCACTGCCTCCTGTACAATGTCATGAACCTCCATCCATAGTTCTTCAGGCATTCTCTCTATCAGATCTAATCCCTTGAATCTATTTGTCACTTCTACTGCAAGTGGAATCATAAGAGATTTGATTTAGGTCATACTGAGTGTTCTAGTGGTTTTCTCCTAATTTCTTTAAGTTAAGTCTGAGTTTTGCCACAAGGATCTCATGATCTGAGCCACAGTCAATTCTTTGTCTTCTTTTTGCCCATGTTATAGAGCTTCTCCATCTTCAGCTGCAAAGAATATAATCAATCTTATTTCGGTACTGACCATCTGGTGATGTCCATGTTTAGAGTCTTCTCTTTTGTTGCTGGAAGAAGGTGTTTGCTATAAGTAGTGTGCTGTCTTGACAAAACCCTGTTAGCCTTTGCCATGCTTCATTTTGAACTCCAAGGCCAAATTTGCCTATTACTCCAGGTATTTCTTGACTTTCTACTTTTGCATTCCAGTCCCCTATGATGAAAAGGACATCTTCTTTTTGATGTTAGTTCTAGAAGGTCTTGCAGGTCATTATAGAACTGTTCAACTTCATCTTCTTCAGCATTAGGGGTTGCGGCATAGACTTGGATTACTATGTTATCGTATGGTTTGGCTTGGAAACGAACAGAGATCATTCTGTTGTTTTTGAGTTTGCACCCAAGTACTGCATTTTGGACTCTTTCTTTTTGTCTATGAGGTCTACTCCATTTCTTCAAAGGGATTCTTGCCCTCAGTATATTGGTCATCTGAATTAAATCCACCCATTCCAGTCCACTGATTCCTAAAATGCCTGTATTCACTCTTGCCATCTGTTTGACCACTTCCAATTTACCTTGATTCATGGACCTAACATTCTAGTTTCCTATGCAATATTGTTCTTTACATCATTGGAGTTTACTTACATCACCACTCACATCCACAACTGGGCATTGTTTTCGCTTTGGCTCAGCCTCTTCATTCTTTCTGGAGTTATTTCTCCACTCTTCCTCAGTAGCATTTTGCACACCTACCGACCTGGGGAGTTCATCTTTCAGTGTTTTATATTTTTGCCTTTTCATATGTTCATGGGGTTCTCAAGGCAAGAATACTAAAGTGGTTTGCCATTCCTTTCTCCAGTAGACCACGTTTTGTCATAACTCTCCACCATAACCTGTCTGTCTTTGGTGGCCCTACATGGCATGGCTCATAGTTTCAATGAGTTAGACAAGACTGTCATCCATGTGATCAGTTTGGTTAGCTTTCTCTGACTGTGGTTTTCATTCTGTCTGCCCTCTGATGGATAAGGATAAGAGATTTGTGGAAGCTTCCTGATGGGAGGGACTGGCTGTGGGGGAATATGAGTCTTGTTTTGATGGGCAGGCCTGTGATCAGTAAATCTTTATTCCAACTTTCTATCAATGGACAGGGCTGTGTTCCCTCTCTGTTGTTTGGCAAGGCCAAACAGGTAGGGGTAATGGTGGTAATGGTGACTTCCTTCAAAACGAAGGAACTATTGCATTGTTGTAATCAGTGCCCCTGACCCTGCAGTGGGCCCCTGTTAATCCTTGCCTCCACCAGAGACTCATGGCCACTCACAGGCAAGTCTGGCTCAGTCTCTTGTGGGGTCACTGCTCCTTTGTCCTGGGTCCTGGTGCACACAAGGTTTTATTCGTGCCCTCCAAAAGTCTATTTCCCCAGTCCTGTGGAAGTTCTGTAATCAAATCCCACTGGCCTCCAAAGTCAAATTCACTGAGGGTTTTTAGCCCCTTTGCCAGATCTCCAGGTTGGGAAATCTTTTCTGCATCCTAGAACTTTCATAACAGTGCAAGAACTTCTGTGGTATAATGGTTCACCAGTTTGTGGGTTGTCTGCTTGGTGGCTCTGTGGTGTGGCTAATGGTGACCTCCCCCAAGAGGACTTAGGCCACATGCGGTGCCTCCCAGGTCTGCTGGAACCGGAGCCCCTGTCCCCATGGCACGCCACTGCTGGCCTGTGCCTCTGCAGGAGACACTCAAACACTCAAAGGCAGGTCTGGCTCTGTCTCTTGTGGGGTCCCTCGGTCCTGATGCACACAAGGTTTTGTTTGAGCCCTCCAAGTGTCTCTGGTGGATATGGAGTCTGATTCTAAACGTAATTTTGCCCTTGCTACTGTCTTGTTGGGGCTTCTCCTTTGCCTTTGGATGTGAAGTATCTTTTTCTGGCGGGATCCAACATTTTTCTGTTGATGGTTGTTCATCAGCAAGTTGCAATTTGGAATTCTTGCAGGAGAAGATGAGTGCACGTCCTTCTACTCCACCATCTTCCTTGGTAGCTGGGAAAGATTGAAGGCAAAAAGAGAAGTGAGCAGCAGAGCATGAGATGTTTAGATAGCATCACCAACTCAATGGACTTAATTTGAGCAAACTCAAGGAGATAGTGGTGGACAGAGGAGTCTGGCATGATCCAATTCATGGGGTTGCAAAGAGTCAGACACAACTTAGCAACAGAAAAACAGTACAACCCTGCACCCTAGAAGGGCAACAACCTAGGTGGAGAATACTAAAGTACTAACTTTAGTTTTTTTTTTTTTTTCTGTTTTGTATTACAGTGAAGCCTCTGTAAATTTTGTACAAATTAACATATTCATTTGTAGTAGTGATACCTCATCTTCATAGATGGTAGTCTTCATAGTTCATCAGATAAATGTCAAAATTCTGGTATATTTCCATTCTCTGCATTCTATCTTACTTTGTACATATCTTTATTATAGAACTTCTCATGTGATTATATCATCACCCCATTAGGTAGGATCTAGGTTCTAGGTCTCATTTATTTTATATTCCTAGTACCTCAGAGAGTGCTTCCTATTTGGTAGATGCTCATTTTTTTGTTAATAAATCTGTATTCTAGTCTCTATGGAGGATACTGGAAAAAGTCAGTTTTCATTCCAATCCCAAAGAAAGGCAATGCCAAAGAATGCTCAAACTACCACACAATTGCACTCATCTCACATGCTAGTAAAGTAATGCTCAAAATTCTCCAAGCCAGGCTTCAGCAATATGTGAACCGTGAACTTCCTAATGTTCAAGCTGGTTTTAGAAAAGGCAGAGGAATCAGAGATCAAATTGCCAACATCTGCTGGATCATGGAAAAAGCAAGAGAGTTCCAGAAAAGCATCTATTTCTGCTTTATTGACTATGCCAAAGCCTTTGACTGTGCGGATGACAATAAATTGTGGAAAATTCTGAAAGAGATGGGAATACCAGACCACCTGATCTGCCTCTTGAGAAATTTGTATGCAGGTCACGAAGCAACAGTTAGAACTGGACATGGAACAACAGACTGATTCCAAATAGGAAAAGGAATACATCAAGGCTGTATATTGTCACCCTGCTTATTTAACTATGCAGAGTACATCATGAGAAACGCTGGACTGGAAGAAACACAAGCTGGAATCAAGATTGCCAGGAGAAATATCAATAACCTCAGATATGCAGATGACACCACCCTTATGGCAGAAAGTGAAGAGGAACTCAAAAGCCTCTTGATGAAAGTGAAAGTGGAGAGTGAAATTTGGCTTAAAGCTCAACATTCAGAAAACGAAGATCATGGCATTTGGTCCCATCACTTTATGGGAAATAGATGGGGAAACAGTGAAAACAGTGTCAGACTTTGTTTTCCTGGGCTCCAAAATCACTGCAGATGGTGACTGCAGCCATGAAATTAAAAGACGCTTACTCCTTGGAAGGAAAGTTATGACCAACCTAGATAGCATATTGAAAAGCAGAGACATTACTTTGCCAACAAAGGTTCATCTAGTCAAGGCTATGGTTTTTCCTGTGGTCATGTATGGATGTGAGAGTTGGACTGTGAAGAAGGCTGAGCGCCAAAGAATTGATGCTTTTGAACTGTGGTGTTGGAGAAGACTCTTGAGAGTCCCTTGGACTGCAAGGAGATTCAACCAGTCCATTCTGAAGGAGATCAGCCCTGGGATTTCTTTGGAAGGAATGATGCTAAAGCTGAAACTCCAGTACTTTGGCCACCTCATGCGAAGAGTTGACTCATTGGAAAAGACTCTGATGCTGGGAGGGATTGGGGGCAAGACGAGAAGGGAACGACAGAGGATGAGATGGCTGGATGGCATCACTGACTCGATGGACGTGAGTCTGAGTGAACTTCAGGAGTTGGTGATGGACAGGGAGGCCTGGTGTGCTGCGATTCATGGGGTTGCAAAGAGTCAGACATGACTGAGCGACTGATCTGATCTGATGGAGGATATATGCTTGCCTGAAAAATTTAATTGTGCTTGTATTATTATTCATTTTTTAATTAGTAAACTTTATTTTACATCAGTTTTGGGTTCACAGCAAAACTGAGTGCAAAGAGTTCCCACATACTGCGTATCCTGACACATGCACAACATCCTTGTTCAACAGTGGTGCATTTACTTCAATCTATGAACCTACTGTGGTATATCATTATCACTCAAAGTCCATGGTTTACACTAGGCTTTACTTTTGGTGCTGTGCATTCTAATTGTTTTGACAGATGTATAATAACAGGGGTTGATCATTGTGGTTTGTACAAAATAGTTTCATTGCCCCCCAAATCCTCTGTAGTGTTGCCACTCATCTCTCTACTCCCTAACCTCTGGCAACCACTATTATATGTACTGTTTCTAAGGTTTTACCTTTTTCAGAATATCATATAGTTGGAATCATACAGTATGTAGCCTTTTCGGATTGGCTTCTTTCACTTAATAACAAGCATTTACGTTTTTCCATTTCTCTTCATGGCTTCTTAAGTCATTACTTTTCAGTATGGAATAATATCCTTTTGTCTGGATGTACCACTATTTATTTATTCTTTCACCTACTAAAGAACATCTTGATTGCTTCCAAGTTTTAGCATTTGTGAACAAAGCTTACATAAACATCTGTGTTCAAGTTTTCATGAGGACTGTTTTCAGCTCCTATGGGCAAATACCAAGGAGTGTGATTGCCAGATTGTATAGTTGGATTATGTTTAGTTTAGTAAGAAACTGTCAAACTGTCTTTTAAATTGGATGCACCATTTTGCATTCTCATCAGCAATGTTGCTCCACATCCTCACCAGCATTTGGTGTTGCCGGTGTTTTGGATTGGGAACATTGTAATTGGTGTGTAATGATGTTTTGCTGTTTTAACTTGTATTTCCCTGATGACTTATGTTGAACATCTTTTCACATTTTTACTTGCCATCTGGGTATCTTCTTTGTTGAGATGTCTCTAGATCTTTGGCCTCTTTTAAACTGAGTTGTTTTCTTATTGCCAAGTTTTAAGAGTTCTGTGTGTATTTTGCATATGTATTCTTTGCAAATACTTTCTCCCAGGTCTTCTCATTTTCTTGGCAGTGTCTTTCACAGAGCCAGACTTTAACATTTAATGAAGTCTACTTTATAAATTATTTCTTTCTTGGATTGTACCTTTGGTGGTGTATGTAAAATATCATTGCTATACCCAAGGTCTGGAGAAGGCAATGGCAACCCAATCTAGTACTCTTGCCTGGAAAATCCCATGGACGGAGGAGCCTGGTAGGCTGCAGTCCATGGGGTCGCTAAGAGTCGGACATGACTGAGCGACTTCACTTTCACTTTTCACTTTCATGCATTGGAGAAGGAAATGGCAACCCACTCCAGTGTTCTTGCCTGGAGAATCCCAGGGATGGGGGAGCCTGGTGGGCTGCCATCTCTGCAGCAGCAACAGCAGCAGCATACCCAAGGTCATCTAGATTTTGTCCTCAGTTGTCTTCTAAGTGTCTTGTAGTTTTGTGTTTTATATGTTGTTTTATGATCTACTGCTTTTGTAGCATCCCACAGTTTTGATAAGTTGTGTTTTCTTTTTCATGTAGTTAAAAACATATTTAAACTTCTGAGACAACTTCTTTGATTCATGCATTATTTAGAAATGTGTTGTTTACACATTAAGATGATCATACACCATGACCAAGTGGGTTTTATCCAAGGGATGCAAGGATTCTTCAATATCCACAAATCAATCAATGTAATACACCACAATAACAAATTGAAAAATAAAAACCATATGATTATCTAAATAGATGGAGAGAAAGCCTTTGACAAAATTCAACATCCACTTATGATAAAAACTCTCCAGAAAGCAGGAATAGAAGGAACATACCTCAACATAATAAAAGCTATATATGACAAACCCACAGCAAATGTTATCCTCAATGGTGAAAAATTGAAAGCATTTCCCCTAAAGTCAGGAACAAGACAAAGGTGCCCACTTTCACCATTACTATTCAACATAGTTTTGGAAGTTTTGACCACAGCAATCAGAGCAGAAAAAGAAATAAAAGGAATCCAAAGTGGAAAAGAAGAAGTAAAACTCTCACTGTTTGCACATGACATGATCCTCTATATAGAAAACCCAAAGACTCCATCAGAAAATTACTAGAACTAATCAATGAATATAGTAAAGTTGCAGAATATAAAATCAACACACAGAAATCCCTTGCATTCCTATACACTAATAATGAGAAAATAGAAAGAGAAATTAAGGAAACAATTCCATTCACCATTGCAACGAAAAGAATAAAATACTTAGGAATATATCTACCTAAAGAAACTAAAGACCTATATATAGAAAACTATAAAACACTGATGAAAGAAATCAAAGAGGACACTAATAGATGGAGAAATATACCATGTTCATGGATTGGAAGAATCAATATAGTGAAAATGAATATACTAACCAAAGCAATGTATAGAGTCAATGCAATCCCTATCAAGCTACCAACAGTATTCTTCACAGAGCTAGAACAAATAATTTCACAATTTGTATGGAAATACAAAAAACCTCGACTAGCCAAAGCCATCTTGAGAAAGAAGAATGGAACTGGAGGAATCAACCTGCCTGTCTTCAGGCTCTACTACAAAGCCACAGTCATTAAGACAGTATGGTACTGGCACAAAGACAGAAATATAGATCAATGAAACAAAACAGAAAGCCCAGAGATAAATCCATACACATATGGACACCTTATCTTTGACAAAGGAGGCAAGAATATACAATGGATTAAAGACAATTTCTTTAACAAGTGGTGCTGGGAAAGCTGGTCAACCACTTGTAAAAGAATGAAACTAGAACACTTTCTAACACCATACACAAAAATAAACTCAAAATGGATTAAAGATCTAAATGTAAGACCAGAAACTATAAAACTCCTAGAGGAGAACATAGGCAAAACACTCTCTGACATACATCACAGCAGCATCCTCTATGACCCACCTCACAGAATACTGGAAATAAAAGCAAAAATAAACAAATGGGACCTAATTAAACTTAAAAGCTTCTGCACAACAAAGGAAACTCTAAGCAAGGTGAAAAGACAGCCTTCAGAATGGGAGAAAATAATAGCAAATGAAGCAACTGACAAACAACTAATCTCAAAAATATACAAGCAACTCCTACAGCTCAATTCCAGAAAAATAAATGACCCAATCAAAAAATGGGCCAAAGAACTAAATAGACATTTCTCCAAAGAAGACATACAGATGGCTAACAAACACATGAAAAGATGCTCAACATCACTCATTATCAGAGAAATGCAAATCAAAACCACTATGAGGTACCATTTCACACCAGTCAGAATGGCTGCGACCCAAAAGTCTACAAATAATAAATGCTGGAGAGGGTGTGGAGAAAAGGGAACCCTCTTACACTGTTGGTGGGAATGCAGACTAGTACAGCCACTATGGAGAACAGTGTGGAGATTCCTTCAAAAACTGGAAATAGAACTGCCATATGACCCAGCAATCCCACTGCTGGGCATACACATTGAGGAAACCAGAACTGAAAGAGACACGTGTACCCCAATGTTTATCGCAGCACTGTTTATAATAGCCAGGACATGGAAGCAACGTAGATGTCCATCAGCAGATGAATGGATAAGAAAGCAGTGGTACATATACACAATGGAGTATTACTCAGCCATTAAAAAGAATACGTTTGAATCAGTTCTAATGAGGTGGATGAAACTGGAGCCTATTATACAGAGTGAAGTAAGCCAGAAAGAAAAACACCAATACAGTATACTAACGCATATATATGGAATTTAGAAAGATGATAACAATAACTCTGTATAAGAGACAGCAAAAGAGACATTGATGTATAGAACAGTCTTTTGGACTCTGTGGGAGAGGGAGAGGGTGGGAAGATTTGGGAGAATGGCATTGAAACATGTATAATATCATATATGAAATGAATTGCCAGTCCAGGTTCAATGCACGATACTGGATGCTTGGGGCTGGTATGCTGGGATGACCCAGAGGGATGGTACGGGGAGGGAGGAGGGTTCAGGATGGGGAACATGTGTATACCTGTGTCGGATTCATGTTGATATATGGCAAAACCAATACAATATTGTAAAGTTAAAAAAAAAAATATGTTGTTTAATATTCACATACTCTGGGATTTCCTAGTTATCTTTCTGTTACTGATTTCTAGTTTAACTTTATTGTGGTCTGAGAGCAGCCTTTGTATGAATTGAAATATTTTGTTGAAAGTGGACATGTTGTACTGGGTAAAATGAAATTTGATACATATGTCTTTAGCAATGCTGTGGTAAAATGTTGGGGTGGGGGGAGGATGTATTCTATAGTCCTATCATTAGGTCTCAGTCTGCTAGTGAGCCTTTGCTTTGGACTGTGAACTTCACTGGTGCTTCTCAGTTTACATCCACCCCTTATTGGGACAGGGCTGGGGTTGGGTATTTCTCCTTTCTCATGTGGAAGGCAAGATACTTATGGAGTGAATACTTTCTTTGTTCCAGGAAGATTGGACTCTGATAAAACCACAGGAGGTTAAAATTATAATTTTTCATTTTTTTCTGGTAAAATTGTTTCTCCAGAGGGCAGGCCTTTTTATGAAGGACAGAATACTCTGGTGTATCTCAAAGTGGCTCCTTTTGCCCTCTTCCTGAGAGAAGAAAAAAGGATTATTTTTCTTTAATATTCACTGTGCACACCTGGAGGTAAAACTCACAAAAGCTTCACCCCATTGACTGAGTCCCCCTGGAGTTTTTAACTCAGAGATTGCTCCACACTGAGCCTTCAGCAATTGTGAATTACAACTCAAGTTTTCCTACCTTGGCACTGGTTCCCATCACATTTTCTACTGGTGGATTTATGTTATATAAATTGTGATTCTCTGTGTTCTTCATCAATCTTTCCAGTTTTAGGGACAGTGGTTTTCCTTATGATATCACTTCTCTGACAGATCTATGAAGAATTGTTGATTTTTCAGTGTTTTTAGCTTTTTACTTGTTAAGGTGGCTGGTGACTTTAAGTTAAGGTGGACTGAATGGCTTTTTTTTTTTTTTTTTCCTGCTCATTATTCGAGGCATGTGCTACCTTTGGGTTCAATTCCTCCTAAGTTTCTCATTGTTGTTATAGTATAGCTATTGAAAAGTTATGAATGAATTCATACATATGTCTTACAATACAGAGCTTTTCCTGAAGTTTATTTCTGTGCTATCACAGTGTTATGCTTAACTTATAAAATTTTAGATAACTTGATTTCCTTTATTTTAGATATTATCTGCCTGTGATAAGAAGAGAAACAGATAGCTAGCAAACTTTAAATCTTACCTTTTTAAAGCCAAATTCAGAAAATGAACTGATCAGAATGTTTGCCCCTGTTACGTGTATTTTCTGAATTCTGAAACTCACATTTCTTCCTAATGTCTTTTTTCCCCCTGGAAACTCAAGAAATCACTTATTTATTTATTTATTTTTAATATTTAAAAGGTAGCTGGATTGCCTCTAATAATGTCAATTCGTTGACAAAGCACATTCTTTTTCTCCTTAAAAGAAGGTAACCTTTTAAAGAAAGGCATAGATATAGAGTCAGTCATGGTTCTATGAGCACATTGTGGTTCCTATCTTAGCTTGGACTAGGAAATTGAGCACAGAATTATGGACAAAACTTCTCAGAAAAATTCTTTAGGAAAAGGACTCTGCAAAAACCACATTATAAATTGTTTTGTCTTCTTGGAGAATTGACTTCTTTGCCATTATGTAAAGCCCTTCTGCTTCCCTGATAATTTTCCTTGCTCTGAAGTCAGCTCTGTGTGAAATTAACATAGTTATTCCTTCTTTCTTTTGATTAGTATTAGCATGGTATATTTTCTTTATCACTTTACTTTTTAAAAGATTTTTTTAGCTTTTATTGAAAAAATTTTAAATAATTATATTTAAACTAAAAATTCCACCCATTTCCCACTCCTCACCCTTTTACTGTATATGTTTCTTTATATTTAGAGTAGATTTCTTATAGACAAATACAGTTGGGTTTTGTTCTTTGATTTACTCTGGCCTCTTCTGTCTTTTTTCTCTTAAAAACATGTATTTGTTTCCTTGGCTGTGTCAGGTCTTAGCTGCAGGGAGTAGGGTCTTTTGTTGCAGGACAGGCTCTCCATTGCAGCTGAGGCTCCAGAGCATGGGGGCTCAGTAATTGCAGGGGATTTAGAGACTTTTCTGTTTTCTTGAACTCTAGCATATCCAAGCTTTCTGGAAATTCTGTTCTTGTATAATTTTGACCTTTCTTAATAGAAGTAATGCATTGTGAAGTGAAAGTTACTCAGTCATGTCTGACTCTTTGCGACCCCATGGACTGTAGCCTGCCAGGCTCCTCTGTCCATGAAATTCTCCAGGCCTGAATACTAGAGTGGGTAGCTATTCTCTTCTCCAAGAGATCTTCCCAACCCAGGGGTCAAAGCCAGGTCTCCCACATTGCAGGTAGATTCTTTACCTCTGAGCCACCAGAGAAGCCCAAGAATGCTGGAGTGGGTAGCCTATCTTTTCTCCAGGGGAACTTCCCAACCCAGTAATTGAACCTGCTTTGCAGGCAGATTCTTTACCAGCTGAGCTACCAGGGCAGCCTGTAATGCATTGTATGACAATGTAAAAATGATCCAATATTTATACCATTGCAAAATTTAAATATAAATTAAGGATAAAATATATCGATAGTCTGATTTTTTTCCTTTAGAAAGTAAAAGTGGTAATTTTTTTACATGAAATGTGAGAAATATTTATTACTCTTCTTCTTTCCTTTCCTCCTTCCCTTCCTCCCTCTTTCCTTCTTTTATTTTCCCATCAATGATTGTTTGTTAAATACATAAGCCAGAGACCTATAAGTGTGAATTTTGTTCTTTTAGTTTTAAGATTTAATTTTTGTTGTATAGGGGCTTCCTTGATGTCTCAGATGGTTAAGTATCTGTCTGCAATGCTGGGTCGGGAAGATCCCTTGTAAAAGAGAATGACTACCCACTCCAATATTCTTACCTAGCTCTGGTTAGAGTTCCTAATCTTTAATTTTTATTTTCATAGAATCTCCATTTCTAATTGCAAAATATATTACTTCTCAGCCACCAAAGATTTGCTGCATGATTCTTGTTTGCCAGGTTTCCCAGGTGAGTTCTGAAAAGGCACTGTGGATGAGACATTAAATAACTAAGTAACTCAGTAGCAAACATTTCATTAGAACGTTGTCAGCTAGTATTGGCTTGGGTCTCAGCTGGTATTCCTAGGTGTCTGGCAAAGTTTAGTCATCTGGTAAGAGAATGGATGGAGGGTGGATCTATTTGCATAAACTTGCTTCAAGAGTTTTTCTTGAAGGGGATGATTTTCTTCTACAGCTTTAAGGTAGGAGGGAGGGCAATGTACCATTTACCTCAGCTATGGTCCTCCTGCTAGCTTTAAGGACTTGATTTTGAACCCTGTGGAGAGAGGTGCTGTAGGTGGAAGGGAAGCTGAAGAGCTGTTTCCAGAGTTCCTGAGACCTGAAATCCTCCCATCACTGCGTTAGTTGGGGACGGGTGTGCATGGAGACTCCAGGAACCTCCTGGGTCTTTGCTGCAGATCTGGGAAATCCAGGAGACAGTTTCCTTGACCCTGACAGTTGGAGTAACATAGCCAATACCCACAGGCCAATGAGATCTCAAACCCTTGCCTTAGACAGTTTGCCTTTGTTGGTGCAAAGAAAGGTACTAGGGTTAGAAGTCAAGGTGAGACAAAGATTGTATAGAGTGAAAAGGAAGCAACAGGCTGTCTAATGACTTCACGAGAACGTGAACATCTCAGGAATTCACAGTAATCCTGGGGTAGGAGACGACCTTCTCACAGTTTAGGGCACAGAGCTTAGTCTCCTTTTCTTTAGAACTTAAGGTGACTTCAGTCTCTCTCTCACCCCAGGCCCTCCTTCCACCTTCCTCCCTTTTCCTTCCATGCTATTAAAAAAGAAGCAGACTGTATTATTTTCCCTTTCCTGTATCCCAAGTTTATTTGTTGCTACATTTAGATGTTACTGAAAGGGCCTCAGGGATTGACTAGACATTGCCTGAGAACGTTCAGTGTCAGCAGCGTCCTAAATCATCCATCCTGGAAGTGGGCATATGTATTGATTTTTTTTCTTGTGTGTCCATTCCCAGCATTCATTACCTGATTTTTCTTTGTACGTTTACTCCTTCATCGCTGTCAGTCCCAGTGGTACTGGTAAGGCTAGAATGGAGACATATGAGGAGTTAAGACCCTGGCTCCTCTGATGGTTCAGGATTTGGCCACAAGGGACACCATTCCCCTGTACTGTTGTCTGAGCTGTTGGAAAGAGGTGTGATCTCTTCTGCTGGGTCTCTTAACCTGGAAGAATGGAGCTGAAGCTGCTGATGGCTAACTTTGCTACCACCTTGGAAGAAAAGCCTGCCTGAACATGAAGAGAGGAGAGGAGGTCCAAGAAGAGCAGAGGCAGCTTTCTGAACACACTGTAGAAACTTTGGGTCCAGTCAGTCATGCCAGATGCACTTATAGGTTTGTGAGTCAAAGTGGATTTTTCTGCGTATGCAGTTTGAAATGGGTCTCTGCCACCTGAAATTTCCAGAGTCTGGCTAACCACAGCACCTAAGCCACACCTGCTGATGCTGTGTGAGGAAGAAGATTAGTTGAAAAGAGGTGATGCCATGGAACAAATACCTCTAAAATAGGCATCCAAAAAGAAACCCACAGCCTAAAGTGATCTGGCTTTACCAAGGGTGGAGTTGGGATGCCAGGGAGTGATGGAGTCCCTTTGATCGTTACATCCCCTCCTGCATAAAGTCTTATTTTTCTCTCAAGTCTATATGCAGGCCCAGGACAGGGTTTGAGGGTTTAACACTCTGAGCTTGAGAGAGGGCCACTTTGAGGTGTTTTGACACACTATGATTACCTGACTGCTCGTTAGCAGGTCCTATTCTAACAAATATACTTGCTCAAGCTCGACCTGGAATCATCCAGACTGTCTTATTGTCTGTATGCTGGCTAAAAAGTAGAGGGGGTGGGACAGTAGCTCCCATGATTAGAAAATGGAAGCCTTTATATATATATATTTCTACCTCTTCTAATAGATTTATTTTTAGAAGTGTGAAATTGGCAGATATGTACTGTCTTTCATTCTGTGTACCTGACCGCCTCAAGGATAACAGGCCAAACTCAAAAGTGTTTGGAGAAGATAAATGCAAATCTATGCTTCAAAAAATTAATCACACAGACGAGAGATTTGGAGATTCAAATGTGTGACTTGTCTTATTAAAGATAAAGGTGAAACAGGATTACCGGACATAACCAATTAGAAGAGTGTGGCCTCTTGGAGGTTCAAGAAGCAGCTCATGGCCACAGCTGGGGGAAATGAGGTAGGCATGTCACCCAGGGAGGCTGGATGATCCACCACCTGGTAACCTCTGCTGAGCAGTAGGAATTGGCACTTGAAATTAAACCGGTTTGAATTGTTGTCTTGATTCAGCCTCATTTATTGCAGCCCTGTCAAGGAGAGCAACTTGGGGACTCAGATGTTTTCCATGTCAAAGACAATCCTTCTTGTATTATTACATTGTTTTCCTTAAATCTGATAAAAAATGTTTTTAAAATTATTAGCATGTTCTTCCTTTAATGCTGCAGTCTAGGGCACAAAATTTTAAAGGTAATGTTAAGGTTATGCACTCTGAGTCATTGACTCTCTTGGAAACTGTATTTGTCTCACTGTTGCTCCCACAAAACACTTAGGTGTAGCATGATGAGGTATTTAAAGTGTGCACATATATATATAAAGTATATGTGTTTATATACAAGTGTGTGTGTGTGTGTGTGTGTGTGTGTGTGTGTGTACTTCAGGTGCCTAGAATTGGATTAATTGTAATTCTTCGTTTATGACACCTTCTCATTACTAGTCCCTTGAACGGGCCACTTTTATTAATTTTCTTGGCCTTTGGGGCATATAGTGGACTTCACTTCCCATACTCTCCGCTCTGAAATTTGGTATGGTCATGTGAAAAGGTCAGTTTTCATTCCAATGCCAAAGAAAAGCAATGCCAAAGAATGCTCAAACTACTCATAGTTGCACTCATCTCACACACTAATAAAGTGATGCTTAAAATTCTCCAAGCCAGGCTTCAGAACCTGAACCATGAACTTCCAGATGTTCAAGCTGGTTTTAGAAAAGGCAGAGGAACCAGAGATCAAATTGCCAACATCCGCTGGATCATCAAAAAAGCAAGAGTTCCAGAAAAACATCTATTTCTGCTTTATTGGCTATACCAAAGCCTTTGACTGTGTGGGTCACAATAAACTGGAAAATTCTGAAAGAGATGGGACTATCAGACCACCTGACCTGCCTCTTGAGAAACCTGTATCCAGGTCAGAAAGCAACAGTTAGAACTGGACATGGAACAACAGACTGGTTCCAAATAGGAAAAGGAGTATGTCAAGGCTGTATATCATCACCCCGCTTATTTAACTTATATGCAGAGTACATCATGAGAAACGCTGGGCTGGAGGAAGCACAAGCTAGAATCAAGATTGCTGGGGGAAATATCAATAACCTCAGATATGCAGATGACATCACCCTTATGGCAGAAAGTGAAGAAGAACTAAAGAGCCTCTTGATGAAAGTGAAAGAGGAGAGTGAAAAAGTTGGCTTAAAGCTCAACATTCAGAAAACGAAGATCATGGCATCCGGTCCCATCACTTCATGGCAAATAGATGGGGAAACAGTGGAAACAGTGGCTGACTTTATTTTTCTGGGCTCCAAAATCACTGCAGATGGTGATTGCAGCCATGAAATTAAAAGACACTCCTTGGAAGCAAAGTTATGACCAACCTAGACAACATATTAAAAAGCACAGACCTTACTTTGCCAACAAAGGTCCATCTAGTCAAGGCTATGGTTTTTCCTGTGGTCATGTATGGATGTGAGAGTTGGAGTATAAAGAAAGCTGAGCAGCGAAGAATTGATGCTTTTGAACTGTGGTGTTGGAGAAGACTCTTGAGAGTCCCTTGGACTGCAAGGAGATCCAACCAGTCCATTCTGAAGGAGATCAGCCCTGGGATTTCTTTGGAAGGAATGATGCTAAAGCTGAAACTCCAATACTTTGGCCACCTGATGTGAAGAGCTGACTCATTGGAAAAGATTCTGATGCTGGGAGGGATTGAGGGCAGGAGGAGAAGGGGAGGACAGAGGATGAGATCATTGGATGGCGTCACCGACTCAATGGACATGGGTTTGGGTGGACCCCGGGAGTTGGTGATGGACAGGGAGGCCTGACGTGCTGTTCATGGGGTCGCAAAGAGTTGGACACAACTGAGTGACTGAACTGAACTGAACTGATGTGACCTGCTTTGGCCAACAACACATGGCTCCAAAAGTGACATGTAATATTTCAGAGCAGAAGCATTGACAGCAAATGTATGATCCATACACCTTTCCCATTGCACTGATGGATGTGGAAACTTCCATAAGCATGGTCCTTGACTGGCTGTGATGAACAGAGACCCTGGACAAAAAGAATGGCAGAAAGTATACTTTTATTCTATTAGAGATTTTAGGTTGTCAGGACAGCATAACCTAGCTTACATGTCTGCACGGGTAACCAGTTATTATTTCTCTACCTCATTTCTTGGGCTGGGATTTTGCTAATCATACTTCTCCCTCTCAGCTGACTTCCTGTCTGTTAGGTTCCACAAACAGAGGTCTCCATAGGGCAGGAGGAGGGGATCTTTCTGATCCAGTGATCAAATGCAGGTCTCCTGCATTGTAGGCAGACTCTTTACTGTCTGAGCCATCAGAAAAGCACTTGATATATGTGTGTATGTATGTGTGTGTGTATATATATATATATATATATATATATATATATTCATTTCTAGCATTTATAATTTTATCATACCAAGTTGTTTTTATTTTACATCTACCTATTTTTGTGCCATAACCTACCCCCACCCCTCTTTTTGCAATAGAAGCATTTTCTTCTTTTATCAGTTTGAAGATATTAAAATGCTTATTTAAAAAATTGTCATATGCTTTATTGTTTCCATGTCTTTGAGATTCAGTTCTCCCTTTTGTTGAATTTGTGGGCTTTCATTTACTGGGTGGGGTTTCTTTGTCAGGTTTTAAATTCTGACTTTCAAGTCTCATCTTAAGCAAGAGGTTTCCTTCTCTCTTCAGACATCCTTGTACTTGGCGATTTGGCAATTGCTTTCCTTTGGATTCTTGTCCAGTTCAAAACTATGTCTTATATTGACTTGGGGATATTGTACATCTAGTCCTAGAAACTTTCATTTGTTTTCTTGTGTTTCAAGGCTAACAGCTTTCCATTCCAGTCTCTGTTCCCAGACAGGAATAGTCTTTTTTTCAGCTTGTAGTTTCAACATTTGAGCCTGAATGTGGGCTCTGACACTCACGGAGTGTTCTGTCCTTATTCTCCTGAAGCAGTGGAGCTGCCAGAGACCAACACTTGTTAATTTTGATCCCAGTGCCTCACATGCTTAGAGCTGGCTACAACTAGTTTTCATTATTATGGACTTCTTTCTGTATCTGAACCATGAAGATACTTATATTGTTCTGAATTATACCAATGTCTTTAAAAGACATTGAAAAATTTAAACTATTATTTTGTTTGAAGTAAAGGAGAAATAAGGATGTGCAAGGGGACTTACTCTACCAGCTCAATAAGCTTACTTTTGCTTTTTTTTTTTTTTTCAAAGTAACATAGATTTTTTTAAAGAGGTTTTTTTTTTTTTTTTAATGTGGACCGTTTTTATAGTCTTTATTGAATTTGTTATAATATTGCTTTTATTTTATGTTTCGGCTTTTTGGCCGCAAGGCCTGTGGTATGTTAGCTCCCCAATCTGGACTGAACCCATTTGCATTGAAAGGCGAAGTCTTCACCACTGGACCACCAGGAAAGTCCCCTAAGAGAGACTTAGGCATAATTATTTCTACATAGATATTCTGGGCAATGAGAGGCAGGTTTAGAAATGTATAGATTTATTTGCTGCCAGATGAGGAGATGAGGTAATTTTAATAGAAAAATATGTGTAAACTTTCATGTTATGTATTTGTTCCCTAACCGGTTTCCTAAAAACTTGGTTGAGGAATGTAATATTGGTAAGAAGGATGGTTTTGAGCAGTGGTGATCAAGAAGCTTTGTGTTTATTTAGAGCTTTGTGTTTCCCACTTCTCAAAGTGGCTGTCTTGCAGAAGGTGAGAAAACGCAACAGTGGTGAGAGTGTGGCTGGTAGAGTTACTAGGGGAAGGGTGGGATTGGAGAGAAAGCACAGGAGCGAGGAAGATGGATCAAGCTTTCTTTATCTTTAGTGATTTGTTGTATTTCTTCTTTTGGTAAGATTTTCTTCTAATAGAAAAATTGGATATTTCTTATTTCCTGTATCAAAGACTTATTTCCTCTGAACTTAAAAAAGATCTTTCTCTGAGCTTTCTTTTGTAGTATAGTGATATCATAATCTGAATGCAATCTTCTGGAGTGCTTCCATTAATCTTTAGGGAAGTGTTCTAGTCCCCCTGACTGTAACAGAATGCCTTTTATGTGCAACCTAAAACAGTAGTGTTCTTTTTGTGAACACTAAATTACATTGTAGGCCTTTTCTTAATGTTTCTTTCTAATAGAAGTTTCTTGCTAATCTTTCTTTAATGGAACACTTCTTGCACATTCATTTTTTACTTTTAAAACTGTTTGTTGAAGTATAATGTACACAAGGAAATGCATGAAACCTAAGCTTGGTAATTTTTTAGGAAGTGAATACACTTGTGTAACCACTTTCCAGATCATGAAGTAGAAAATTACCAGCACCTCAGAAACACTTCTTGTGCTTTCCTCAGTTATAACTCTTCTTTCTCAAAGGTAAGTAATATCCTGGCTTCTATGAACATCTTTAAGTTCTATCTGTTTTGAATTTTGTATGAAAGGAATTGTACAATATGTCCTCCTTTTGGCTGACTTCTTTCACTTAAAATGTTTGCAAAACTCTTCTATATTGTTGTCATGTCAGGAGTTCATTCATTTGCACTGCTGTTTAATATTCTATTGTATGAATATATCACAATTTATCATACTTGTTTATTTATTAGGAACATTTGGATTGTTTCCAACTTTTGACTATCATAAATAGTGCTGGTATGAACACTCATGTATGTTCATATAAGATATTCTTGTATATCTTTTGTTGCGTATACATGTATACATATGTATCTATCTAGGGCTGGAATTTCTAAGTCATAGGGAATGCGTATATTCAGTTATTGTTCGCTTGTTGTAGATATCACTGAATGATTTTCCAAAATGGTTGTACCAATTTACTCCATCTCTATTAGTGTAGAGTTTCGGGTGCTTCCCATCCTTGCCAACATGTGGAATTGTTAGTCATTTAATATTAGCTATTCTGGTCTTATATAATAAAACCTCATTGTGGATTTAAGTGATATATTTTAGGTGACCAACGAAGTTGAACAACTTTTCATATGCTTATTGACCATTTGGAGAAACTCTTCTGTGCAGTGTCCATTATCTTGCTGCTGCTGCTGCTGCTAAGTCACTTCAGTTGTGTCCGACTCTGTGCGACCCCATAGATGGCAGCCCACCAGGTTCCTCTGTCCCTGGGATTCTCCAGGCAAGAATATTGGAGTGGGTTGCCATTTCCTTCTGCAGTTCATTATCTTAAGTAATTGCTCTTTCTTCTTCCTGATTTGCATCAATAGTTCTTTTAGATTCTTCATATGAGTTGTCTGATTGATGTACACTTGTCAATTTCTCCTTTCACTTGCTTCATGATCTTCTGTTATAATAGTGTCTTTGGAGGCACAGGATTCCACACTTACTACAAAACAAGAATATTTTCTTTATTCATTTTCTAGAAGTTTTATTGCTTGATGCTTTACATGTACATCTACATTCTGTCTAGAATTGGTCTGTTGTTGTGTTGCTCAGTCATGTCTGACTCTTCCTGACCCCATGGATTGCAGCACACCAGTCTTCTGTGCCCTTCACTGTCTCCTGGAGCTTGCTCAAACTCATGTCCATTGAGTCAGTGATGCCATCCAACCATCTCATTCTCTGTCATCCCCTTCTCCTCCTGCCCTCAAACTTTCCCAGCATCAGGGTCTTTTCCAGTGAGTCGGCTCTTCCCATCAGGTGGCCAAAGTATTGAAACTTAAGCTTCAGCATCAGTCCTTCCAGTGAATATTCAGGACTGATTTCCTTTAGGATTGAATGGTTTGAGCTCCTTGATGTCCAGAGGATTTTAAAAGTCTTTTCCAGCACCACATTTCCAAAGCATCAATTCTTTGGCGCTCAGCCTTCTTTATGGTCCAACTCTCACATCTGTACATGACTACTGGAAAAACCATAGCTTTGACTAGACAGACTTTTGTTGGCAAAGTGATGTCTCTGCTTTTTAACACGTTGTGTAGGTTCATCATAGCTTTTCTTCCAAGGAGCAAGTGTCTTTTAATATCATGGCTGCAGTCACCGTCCACAGTGATTTTGGAGCCCAAGAAAATAAAGTCTGTCATTGTTTCCATTTTCTCCCCATCTATTTGCCATAACGTGATGAGACTGGATGCCATGATCTTAGTTTTCTGAATTGAGGTTTAAGCCAGCTTTTTCACTCTCTTCTTTAACTCTCATCAGGAGGTTCCCTCGTTCCTCTTTGCTTTCTTCCATAAGGGTGGTGTCATCTGCATATCTGAGATTATTGATATTTCTCCTGGAAATCTTGATTCCAGCTTGTGCTTCATCCAACCCAGCATTTTGCATGATGCAGTCTGCATATAAGTTAAATAAACAGGGTAACAATATACAGCCTTGATGGACTCCTTTCCCAATTTTGAACCAGTCCATTGTTCCATGTCTGGTTTTAATTATTGCTTCTTGACCTGCATACAGGTTTCTGAGGAGGCAGGTAAGGTGGCCTGGTATTCCCATCCCCTTAAGAACTAAATCCCACACAAAGGATTTAGCATAGTCAATGAAGCAGAAGTAGATGTTTTTCTGGAATTCTCTTGCTTTTTCTATGATCAAGTGGAAGTTGGCAATTTGGTCTTTTGTTCCTCTGCCTTTCCTAAATCTAGTTGTACATCTGGAAATTCCCACTTCACATACCGTTGAAGCCTAGTTTGGAGGATTTTGAGCATGACCTTGCTAGCATGTGAAATGAGTGCAGTTGTACAGTAGTTTGAACATTCTTTTCATTGCTCTTCTTTGGTGCTGGAATGAAAACTGACCTTTTCCAGTCCTGTGTTCACTGCTGAGTTTTCCAAATTTGCTGGTATATTGAATGAAGCACTTTTAACAGCATTGTCTTTTGAAATAGCTCAGCTGGAATTCCATCACCTTTACTAGCTTTGTTGGAGTGTGGGCTCTAGAATGTGGACTTCAGTAGTTACAGCTTGCATGCTTAGCTGTCCTGGGACATGTGGGATCTCAGTTTCTGGACCAGAGATCATACCAAAGTCCTCTGCAATGGCAGGAGGATTCTTAACTACTGGGCCCCCAGGAAAGTCCCTGCAATAGGGTTTTTGTAAGTATCATTTTAAAATTGGATTTAAGGAGTTCCTATTTATTCTTGGTTTGCCAAGAGTTTTTTTTAAACCAAAATGGGTGTTGAATTTTATAAAAATATTTTTTTGCATGTATTTATATAATGTTTCTCCTTTACTTAGTTAAGGTGGTGAATATACTGATTAAATTTAGTTTGTTAAACCAACTTTGTATTTCTTGAATAAATCTTAACTGGTTATGATTTTTTTATGTCACTGGATTTGACTTACTAATAAATGTTTTTTAAACTTTATTTTGTATTTAAGTATAGCTGATTAACAAACAATGTTGTGATAATTGCAGGTAAACAGCAAAAGGAGTTAACCATACATGGACTTACTAATATTTTGTCTAGGATTTTTATGTCTATGTTCATGAAAGAAATTGACATAAACATTTCCTTCTTGAATTGCATTTGTCAGGTTTTGGTATAAATATGCTGGCTTTAAAAAATGAGTTGAGAAGTGTTTCCTGTTTTTCTATTCACTGGTAGGGTTCATATAAGATTGATTTTATATCTTAGCATGTGGAGGAATTCACTGGTAAAACTCTCTGGATCTGGAGATTGTTGGGTTTTGATTAGAGATACTATTTATTTTCTAGTATGCGTGTACATGCTAAGTTGCTTCAGTGACGTCCGATTCTTGGTGACCCTGTGGACTATGGCCTGTCAGTTTGCTCTGTTCATGGGATCCTCCAGGCAAGACTACTGGGGTGGGTTACCATTTTCTACTCCAGGGGATCTACCTGACCCAGGGATTGAACCAAATCTGTTATGTCTCCTGCATTGGAAGGTGGGTTCTTTATCGCTAGTGCCACCTGGGAAGTCCTACTTTTCTAGGATAGTAGTATTCTATTTTTCAATTTCTTCTTATGTTATTTTTTATCTTGTACTTATCTAAGAATTTATTTTATATGCATTTTTAAAATTTATCAGTAAACAGTTATTTTGATAACTTCTAATTTTCCTTTTAATGTCCAGAGTACCTGTGGTAATGTCTCCTTTTGTATCCTAAATATTGGTCATTTGTACCTTACCTCTCTTTTCTTGGTTTCTCTTGATAGGAGTTCATAATTTTATTTTATTTTAATAATCAAGTATTGTCTTTGTTGATTTTCTATACTGTGTATATGTTCTACATCATTTATTTTTACTGTTTATAATTTTTTTCCTTCTACTTTCATTTGAATTTAATTTGTTGTTATTTTTCTAATTCCCCAAGATAGATATTTTCAGCATTCTAGTTTTGATTTACATTTCTCTAATAATTAGTGATGTTGAGCATCTTTTCATATGCCTGTTGACCATCTGTATGTCTTCTTTGGAGAAATGTCTATTTAAGTCTTCTGCACATTTTTTGATTGTTGTTGTTGCTTTTGATATTAAGCTGTATGAGCTGGTTGTATATTTTGGAAACTAATCCCTTGTCAGAAGTGTCTTTCCTCCCATGATCTCTTTTTGTTTTGTTTATGATTTACACCTTTATCTTTAAAGGTCATTTTTTTCTGGACATATAATTTTACATTGAATTAAAAAACCTTTCAGCAGTTATCCTATTATTTTCTGGCTTCCATCATTTCTGTTCAAACTTAGCTGTTAATTTGGTAGCTCCTTTAAAGCTAATGTGTTTTGTTCTTTTGGCTCATTTTTAAGACCTTTCCCTTTATCGTGAGTTTTGTTCAGGAATTTTGGTAAAAATGTTTTTTTTGTGTGTGTGTGTGTAGTTTCTTAGAGCTTTGTGAATGTGCAGATTGATATTTTTTACAAATCTTAATACTGTCTCACACATATTCCTTCAAATGTTACTTCAGTTTGATTCTTTTACCCTTCCATCTTGGGTCTCCAATAATATGACTGTTAGATTTTTCTTCATGTCTTTGATATTTTTTTGCATTGTTTTTCTTCCTGTTTTTGAACATGTATATTTTATAATAACCTATTTTTTGATCATGAATTTCTCTACTTCAATTCAATTTGCTGAAACAATAATTGCATTTTAATGTCAATTATTTTACTTTTCAGTTCTGTAATTTATATTTGGTTGTTTTTGTAGATTTTTATTTCTCAAGTGAAGTTCTTTATCTTATCTGTTTTTAAAAAGTCATTTATACGAACTTTAAAATTTGTGTAGATGCCAGTCAGAATGGCTGCGATCCAAAAGTCTACAAGCAATAAATGCTGGAGAGGGTGTGGAGAAAAGGGAACCCTCTTACACTGTTGGTGGGAATGCAAACTAGTACAGCCACTATGGAGAACAGTGTGGAGATTCCTTCAGAAACTGGAAATAGAACTGCCTTATGATCCAGCAATCCCACTGCTGGGCATACACACTGAGGAAACCAGAAGGGAAAGAGACACGTGTACCCCAATGTTCATCGCAGCACTGTTTATAATAGCCAGGACATGGAAGCAACGTAGATGTCCATCAGCAGATGAATGGATAAGAAAGCAGTGGTACATATACACAATGGAGTATTACTCAGCCATTAAAAAGAATACATTTGAATCAGTTCTAATGAGGTGGATGAAACTGGAGCCTAATATACAGAGTGAAGTAAGCCAGAAAGAACAACACCAATACAGTATACTAACGCATATATATGGAATTTAGAAAGATGGTAACGATAACCATGTATGCGGGACAGCAAAAGAGACACAGATGTATAGAACAGTCTTTTGGACTCTGTGGGAGAGGGAGAGGGTGGAATGATTTGGGAGAATGGCATGGAAACATATATAATATCATATATGAAATGAATTGCCAGTCCAGGTTCAATGCATGATACAGGATGCTTGGGGCTGGTGCATTGGGGTGACCCAGAGGGATGGTATGGGGAGGGAGGTGGGAGGGGCGTTCAGGATGGGGAACATGTGTATACCCATGGCGGATTCATGTTGATGTATGGCAAAACCAATATAATATTGTAAAGTAATTAGACTCCAATAAAAATAAATAAATTTATATTAAAAAATAATATCCCATTGAAGGAAAAAAATAAAATTTGTGTAGAATATCTGGGTCTCCTTTGTGGATCTGTTTCTTTTTGTATTTTTATTTTATATTGGAATGTAGTTGATTTAACAATGTTGCGTTAGTTTCAAGTGTACAGCAAGATGATTCAGTTTTACATGCACATACATCTATTCTTTTTCAGATTCTTTTCTGTGAGTCTCTTTTTATTGTTTGCTTGTCACCTGGACCTGTTTCTTAGTATGTCTAATAATTTTTTAATGGAATGATGGCATTGTATCTATACCTACATCTGTATCTATAAAGTGGAGGGGCTTTGGATGTATCTACAAAGGAAGGGGCTCTCTTCCTCCAGAGGTGATTTGCCCTACATTCCATCATGTAGTAGAATAGGGGCAGAAGCCCTTAATCTAATCAGAGATTAAAATGATCCTAGGCTACATTTTTGACCCTTTTAAGCCTAGATCTCATGTTTGCCCATCTCAGAAGATAAAATTCAAAAATTCCTAAGTGAAAGCCTAGGGTATTTAATGCAAGGCTGTTCTACTTGGGAGATCCTGAACTCTAATTTTTATTTCCCTGTACTGTGAGACTGTGGAAAGCTCCACTGAGGTTTCCTGTAGACTTTTGCTCAGCTTCTTACCTACTTTTCCCTGTGTAATTTAAGAATTAGGAAATGATATGAGGGGAAAACTTATGTGAGTTTGGACTTACGCTTCACTTCTGCTGATTATCTCAGCTTCTCTGGCTGCCTTAGCAGGCCCAAAGTGCATTTTTTATCTAGTTAGTTCTATGAGAAAAGCTGCATTGTCTTCTTTGGTTTAGAATTTTCATTCTGCAAAATTTTTTTTTTGTTGTTGTTTAATGTCTCTGCTTTTTATTTATTTATTTTTTTTAAATTTTTTTGAATTTTATTTTATTTTTAAACTTTACATAATTGTATTAGTTTTGCCAAATATCAAAATGAATCCACCACAGGTATACATGTGTTCCCCATCCTGAACCCTCCTCCCTCCTCCCTCCCCATACCATCCCTCTGGGTCGTCCCAGTCCACCAGCCCCAAGCATCCAGTATCGTGCATTGAACCTGGACTGGCAACTCGTTTCTTACATGATATTTTACATGTTTCAATGTCATTCTCCCAAATCTTCCCACCCTCTCCCTCTCCCTCTCCCACAGAGTCCATAAGACTGTTCTATACATCAGTGTCTCTTTTGCTGTCTCGTACACCGGGTTATTGTTACCATCTTTCTAAATTCCATATATATGCGTTAGTATACTGTATTTATGTTTTTCCTTCTGGCTTACTTCACTCTGTATAATAGGCTCCAGTTTCATCCACCTCATTAGAACTGATTCAAATGTATTCTTTTTAATGGCTGAGTAATACTCCATTGTGTATATGTACCACTGCTTTCTTATCCATTCATCTGCTGATGGACATCTACGTTGCTTCCATGTCCTGGCTATTATAAACAGTGCTGCGATGAACATTGGGGTACATGTGTCTCTTTCCCTTCTGGTTTCCTCAGTGTGTATGCCCAGCAGTGGGATTGCTGGATCATAAGGCAGTTCTATTTCCAGTTTTTGAAGGAATCTCCACACTGTTCTCCATAGTGGCTGTACTAGTTTGCATTCCCACCAACAGTGTAAGAGGGTTCCCTTTTCTCCACACCCTCTCCAGCATTTATTATTTGTAGACTTTTGGATCGCAGCCATTCTGACTGGTGTGAAATGGTACCTCATAGTGGTTTTGATTTGCATTTCTCTGATAATGAGTGATGTTGAGCATCTTTTCATGTGTTTGTTAGCCATCTGTATGTCTTCTTTGGAGAAATGTCTATTTAGTTCTTTGGCCCATTTTTTGATTGGGTCATTTATTTTTCTGGAATTGAGCTGTAGGAGTTGCTTGTATATTTTTGAGATTAGTTGTTTGTCAGTTGCTTCATTTGCTATTATTTTCTCCCATTCTGAAGGCTCTCTTTTCACCTTGCTAATAGTTTCCTTTGATGCGCAGAAGCTTTTAAGTTTAATTAGGTCCCATTTGTTTATTTTTGCTTTTATTTCCAATATTCTGGGAGGTGGGTCATAGAGGATCCTGCTGTGATGTATGTCAGAGAGTGTTTTGCCTATGTTCTCCTCTAGCTTCTGTCTTCAGCCTCTTCCCTCTTCCTTAAGACTCAGGGTTCACCTCAAAGAATTTCTCTTCTTTTTGAGATTTTGACCCTCTGTTCTGGATGTCCCAAAGATTCTCCAATGCCAACAGATATATTTCAAAACTATTTTAGTTAGATTGTCTAGTTACTTTTAGAGGGCGTATTGGACTAAGAAAGCTATTCTGTTTTTGTTTCACATAGGGTGTCTACATTCATCTTTGATATATTGATATTTTTGAAAAGAAGTTTTTTAAAAAGATACTAAGTATATGAAGGTCTAATTAATCTATTTTCATTAGAAAATTTATTAATTACAGTTTTTTAAAAATGACTCAATTCTTTTTTATAATTTATGCACTCTAATAAATACTTGGTATCTCTACCTACCAAGATGGACAAATAGAAGTTGTTTGTGGCAGGGGGCCTTTATTCAGGCAGTTGAGATTTCATATTGAATATTGTTCTCTATCCATAAGTCAGATACTCAAGAGTAATACCTTCCACATTGGCAAGTGCTTTGCATGAAACAGACCGCAACATTAATGATAACTGACAGCTCCAAGGACAGGAAGGAGGATGAAAGGACTTGTGCCCTTGCAGAGAGTACATCCATTTGGCAGTTACTTCAAGAATGTATTGTCTTAGCTTAAAGTGGAAGATAGGTTTGCCACCAAATAAAGGGTTTTGTATTTTGTAATTTACCATGATTTTTCTTTTTGTCATCTCAAGGAACTAACAAATAAATAGCTTAAAGATGATCCTGTCTGTCTGAAGCATAGGTAACAGATGAGCTGTTCTTTCAAGATCTCTCTCAATTCAGTTTCTGTGTTATTATTAAAAAGAAAGTTAATATGATCTTATGGAGAATTAGACAATAGTATAACAAACACCCTCTTCCAACAACACAAGAGAAGACTCTATACATGGGCATCACCAGATGGTCAACACCGAAATCAGATTGATTATATTCTTTGCAGCCAAAGATGGAGAAGCTCTATACAGTCAGCAAAAACAAGACCATGAGCTGACTGTGTCTCAGACCATGAACTCCTTATTGCCAAATTCAGACTTAAATTGAAGAGAGTAGGGAAAACCACTAGACCATTCAGGTATGACCTAAATCAAATCCCTTATGATTATACAGTGGAGTGAGAAATAGATTTTTTTTTAATTTTATTTTATTTTTAAACTTTACAAATAGATTTAAGGGCCTAGATCTGATAGATAGAGTGCTTGATGAACTATGGAATGAGGTTCGTGACATTGTATAGGAGACAGGGATCAAGACCATTCCCATAGAAAAGAAATGCAAAAAAGCAAAATGGCTGTCTGGGGAGGCCTTACAAATAGCTGTGAAAAGAAGAGAAATGAAAAGCAAAGGAGAAAAGGAAAGATATAAACATCTGAATGCAGAGTTCCAAAGAATAGCAAGAAGAGATAAGAAAGCCTTCCTCAGCGATCAGTGCAAAGAAATAGAGGAAAACAACAGAATGGGAAAGACTAGGGATCTCTTCAAGAAAATCAGAGATACCAAAGGAACATTTCATGCAAAGATGGGCTCAATAAAGGACAGAAATGGTATGGACCTAACAGAAGCAGAAGATATTAAGAAGAGATGGCAAGAATACACAGAAGAACTGTACAAAAAAGATCTTCATGACCCAGATAATCATGATGGTGTGATCACTGACCTAGAGCCAAACATCCTGGAGTGTGAAGTCAAGTGGGCCTTAGAAAGCATCACTACGAACAAAGCTAGTGGAGGTGATGGAATTCCAATTGAGCTATTCCAAATCCTGAAAGATGATGCTGTGAAAGTGCTGCACTGAATATGCCAGCAAATTTGGAAAACTCAGCAGTGGCCACAGGACTGGAAAAGGTCCGTTTTCATTCCAATCCCAAAGAAAGGCAATGCCAAAGAATGCTCAAACTACTGCACAGTTTCACTCATCTCACACGCTAGTAAAGTAATGCTCAAAATTCTCCAAGCCAGGCTTCAGCAATATGTGAACCGTGAACTTCCAGATGTTCAAGCTGGTTTTAGAAAAGGCAGAGGAACCAGAGATCAAATTGCCAACATCCGCTGATCATCGAAAAAGCAAGAGAGTTCCAGAAAAACATCTATTTCTGTTTTATTGACTATGCCAAAGCCTTTGACTGTGTGGATCACAATAAACTGCAGAAAATTCTGAAAGAGATGGGAATACCAGACCACCTGATCTGCCTCTTGAGAAATTTGTATGCAGGTCAGGAAGCAACAGTTAGAACTGGACATGGAACAACAGACTGGTTCCAAATAGGAAAAGGAGTTCGTCAAGGCTGTTTATTGTCACCCTGTTTATTTAACTTATATGCAGAGTACATTATGAGAAATGCTGGACTGGAAGAAACACAAACTGGAATCCAGATTGCCAGGAGAAAAATCAATAACCTCAGAAATGCAGATGACACCACCCTTATGGCAGAAAGTGAAGAGGAACTCAAAAGCCTCTTGATGAAAGTGAAAGTGGAGAGTGAAAAAATTGGCTTAAAGCTCAGCATTCAGAAAACGAAGATCATGGCATCTGGTCCCATCACTTCATGGGAAATAGATGGGGAAACAGTGGAAACAGTGTCAGACTTTATTTTTGGGGGCTCCAAAATCACTGCAGATGGTGACTGCAGCCATGAAATTAAAAGACGCTCACTCCTTGGAAGCAGAGTTATGACCAACCTAGATAGCATGTTCAAAAGCAGAGACATTACTTTGCCAACAAAGGTCCATCTAGTCAAGGCTATGGTTTTTCCAGTGGTCATGTATGGATGTGAGAGTTGGACTGTGAAGAAAGCCTAGTGCCGAAGAATTGATGGTTTTGAACTGTGGTGTTGGAGAAGACTCTTGAGAGTCCCTTGGACTGCAAGGAGATCCAACCAGTCCATTCTGAAGGAGATCAGCCCTGGGATTTCTTTGGAAGGAATGATGCTAAAGCTGAAACTCCAGTACTTTGGCCACCTCATGTGAAGAGTTGTCTCATTGGAAAAGACTCTGATGCTGGGAGGGATTGAGGACAGGAGGAGAAGGGGACGACAGAGGATGAGATGGCTGGATGGCATCACTGACTCGATGGACGTGAGTCTGAGTGAACTCCAGGAGTTGGTGATGGACAGGGAGGCCTGGCGTGCTGCAATTCATGGGGTCGCAAAGAGTCGGACACAACCGAGCAACTGATCTGATCTGATAGAAGATGAATATAATGAAATGCTTTTCTTGAAAATTTCCATTTCCATTTCTCTGCTCATGTCCTTTCCTGAATGTATTCTGTTTTTCTCTTTACTTTGGGAGCTGGCTTGCATTTCACCACGTTTAGGAAGTCATCCTTGGTTTCCACATCTGGTCTTACTACGTCTTTACTAATACTTGTCATGCATCAAGTACTGAATAAGTACTCTAGTGGAATTATCACATTTAATAATCATCATGAAGAGAGAGGTCACCATTTTAGAAATATGGAGAATAAGTTTCAGAGAAATTAGGACATTTGCTCAGTCATATCCTTAGTGAATAATGTTGCATTTTTTAACATTTATGTTTCCAATTTTCACTATTTGTTGGCTCTAAATCCAATATTTTTTATTGCTCACTGTAAATTTTTTATACAGTCTTTATATAGTTGATTACTTTACATTTACTGCATTTAGTGAAAATGAAAAGTGAAAGTGAAAGTGGCTCAGTAGTGTCTGACTCTTTGCGAACCCCATGGAGTATACAGTCCGTGGAATTCTCTAGGCCAGAATGCTGGAGTGGGTAGCCATTTCCTTCTCTTGGGGATCTTCCCAACCCAGGGATCGAACCCAGGTCTCCTGCATTGCAGGTGGATTCTTTACCAGCTGAGCCACAAGGGAAGCCCAAGAAGATGTTATAGAGGTAAGTGCTTGCTAGTGTCCCCTGGATTAACTATTTGGAACATAAAGAACTGTCATTGTGCTGGAAAGATCACTGTTCTGGTTCATATACTGACAGTGAGTAGAGAGACCAAGTATGTTGTAAGACAGGAAACACTGGAGATATGTAATTTTAAGACATGATTCAACCTTAGGTATTTGAAAGGAAATTAAAATTGAGCAAGCCCTTGAAAACATGAGAAATACTTCTGGAGAACTGTGTGGTCTCTTAAGTTCATGAATTCCATCTATTCTTTAGAATCTCTGTTTTCTCCCTTTTATCATTAAGCAGTAATAATTTTCCATTTGGAGTCAATGAAAATAATGTTATAACATTACTTCTTAAGAATTATCATTTATGTAGTGGTGAGGATGGAAAAAATAAATTTAGATATAGATGTTGAAAGGTTTGCTAGACTCCTTCACTAAAAAGCGACATATTATTATACTCTAACCAAGTGTCTGATTCAAATTTGTGTTTTACCTGATTAAAAAATTATCACAGTCTTATATCTTTTTTTTTTATGTTTTAAGAACCACTGTTTTTTATTTATTTATTTATTTTTTATTTAATTAGTATACATGTGTTCCCCATCCTGAACCCTCCTCCCTCCTCCCTCCCCACACCATCCCTCTGGGTTGTCCCAGTGCACCAGCCCCAAGCATCCAGCATTGTGCATTGAACCTAGACTGGCATCTCGTTTCATACATGACGTTTCACATGTTTCAATGCCACAGTCTTATATCTTGAGAGTTACTTTCAAAATAGTGGAAAATGCAATGTCATTTCCTGAGAGGAAAGTGAATTTGCCTGTATGCAATAATAGTATTTTTGTGAAGGATATTAATTTATTGGTCTAAGGCCCCTTTGTTTTTGAAGAAAAAGATATATATATAAGATTAAAAAAAAGTTATGTTTTGAATGCTGAATTAATACCCATAAAGAATTAAACTTAGGAAACATTTTATTCATTGTTAAACATTTCATATTACACATTTTTTTCAGACAAAAATTATTAAAGCATGATGTGCTTATCAATTACATTAGTCTTCCTCCTTTTTTACTTCTTTGGAAATGTTTATTCTTTTACTCTGTCTCAATTTATTAAGATTTCACTGAATTTTGGTGCGATCTATATGCCTTTAGCACATATACCCTTTATTCCATCCCAGTCATTGTTATTTTTAAATGTCAGTTGCTTGGAATACAACCAGTTCAATCATTCTTGTTAGAATTAATCTCTTCCATAACCATCCATGAAGTTCAATCTAGCCAACTGTAGATTCTGACTGGTTTTTGGGGTCTAGGGCAGAATCAGAACGATATGGCATTGTAAGATCATTCAATTCTTCTCTCCATAACAAACATTGATAATGAATGATGACATTCTAAGCTGCTGGGCCTGGATAAGATTTCATAGTCCTCTCAATATGCTGCTCTAGGCTATTAATACCCATCTGATAGATTTTGGCAAATCAGATGACGTCTCCATGCCAATCTGGGTCTTTTATTTTAGTCAAGGGAATGGCTTACTATATTAGATGAAATTAAAAAATATCACTAGCACCAAAATTTACTACAGCTAGTACATTTTTTAGGCATGATAAAAACTTTAAAGTCTTCACATTCTGAGGAAAAGCTGACTTGATAATCAGTAAACATCAGTCCTGGTATTAAACCTGTCTCACTGATTAATAAGAGTTTGCTTCTATGAATTCACCATGGAAAGTCAGTCAATTGGTAATAGTCTTATGGTTTGAAAGTCAGCCCATTAGCAGTGGACTTGCTCCCCTGAACTTGAGTCAAAGGCTGACGTCAACCCACTCTTGTTTCTGTAACCAAACACAAGCATGTTTCTTTATCCAACTCAAGTGACCTTTTCAGTTCAGTTCAGTTGCTCAGTTGTGTCCGACTCTTTGTGACCTCATGAACTGCAGCATGCCAGGCCTCCCTGTCCATTACCAACACCTGGAGCTTACCCAAACTCATGTCCATTGAGTCGATGATGCCATCTAACCATCTCATCATCTGCAGTCCCATTTTCCTCCTGCATTCAATCTTTCCCAACATTAGGGTCTTTTCAAGTGAGTCAGCTCTTTGCATCAGGTGGCCAAAATATTGGTGCTTCAGCTTCAACATCAGTCCTTCCAAAGAACACCCAAAACCAATCTCCTTTAGGATGGACTGGTTGGATCTCCTTGCAGTCCAAGGGACTCTCAAGAGTCTTCTCCAACACCACAGTTCAAAGGCATCAATTCTTCTGTGCTCAGCTTTCTTTATAGGCCAACTCTCACATCCATACATGACCACTGGAAAAACCATAGCCTTGACTAGATGGACCTTTGTTGGCAAAGTAAGGTCTCTGCTTTTTAATATGCTATCTAGGTTGGTCATAACTCTTCCTTCCAAGGAGTAAGCATCTTTTAATTTCATGGCTGCAATCACTATCTGCAGTGATTTTGGAGCCCCCCAAAATAAAGTCTGATACTGTTTCCACTGTTTCTCCATCTATTTGCCATGAAGTGATGGGACCAGATGCCATGATCTTCGTTTTCTGAATGTTGAGCTTTAAGCCAACTTTTTCACTCTCCTCTTTCACTTTCATCAAGAGGCTCTTCAGTTTTTCTTCACTTTCTGCCATAAGGGTGGTGTCATCTGCATATCTGAGGTTATTGATATTTCTCCATGCAATCTTGATTCCAGCTTGTGCCATATTCCATATTCTAGCATGTGAATAGTTGGGGGCTTACGGGGACAAAACTCTGAGAAATCCCTAGGAGTAAGCTAAGAGTTGATGAGTAATAGCAAATAAGTCTATTTGGAGTTCCCCAAGATGAAACTGCTGGAGAAAGCAATGGCACCCCACTCCAGTACTCTTGCCTGGGAAATCCCATGGACGGGGGAGCCTGGTAGGCTGCAGTCCATGGGGTCGCAAAGAGTCGGACATGACTGAGCAACTTCACTTTCACTTTTTACTTTCATGCATTGGAGAAGGAAATGGCAACCCACTTCAGTGTTCTTGCTTGGAGAATCCCAGGGACAGGGGAGTCTGGTGGGCTGCCGCCTATAGGGTCGCACAAGAGTTGGACACGACTGAAGCAACTTAACAGCAGCAGCAGCAAGATGAAACTGCACCATGCCATTTCTGCCTCTTTTCTAGACATCTCAATCAGTCTAGAAACAGAGAAAATAGAATGGAAAAGCATGTCTGTGTGGGAAAATAATTTGGAGATAAACTTGCCAGTAGGTCCAAAGGTGAGGCTTTTATGATTGTGATGGAGTTGGCAGAGAAGTGACTCAACAGAAGTCCAGGACTGAGTGGGGATTATATTGTCAGTGGAGAGATCAAGGATGGACTGGAAGAAGTATAAAAGACTTTGTTATTAAGTATCTTCTATAAGAATGAAGTGCAGATGCATTTTGAGATGGGAGGATATGGACAGAATGCTGTGATAAGAATTTCAGATATGTTGCATTCAAATCAAAGAGTTCCAAGCCTCAGTGGTATATTGCTCAGTCGCTTTAGTTATGTCTGACTCTTTGTGACCCCATGGACTGTAGCCCGCCAGGCTCCTCTGTCCATGGGATTCTCCAGGCAAGAATACTGGAGTGGGTTGCCATTCCATTCTCCAGCAATGGCATATTTTGTGCTGATAATTTTGCCCAATGCTGTGGGAGCTACAAAAAATAGCAAGTTGTAACTTTTGCTCTCATGGAACTGACAGCTTATTAGGACCATAGCTTTATGACAAGGTTGTTCAAACATGTTTGTGGCTGGTTTGGGAAGAAGGCCATTAAGGCCATTGAAAAATACAGGCTGTGAGATCCATGTGCCAGATGGTCATCAATGTAAATGCTAAAGGCTGAGGATAAAGGCAAGGAATGGATCTGAAGAGACATAAAAGTACTGTACATCCCCAAGGTGTGTGGTCAGTGATGACTGCTTCTTTCTTTTGATTTCTTCCTTTTGGACTACTTAGTAAGGGAAAGAAAAGCTGATAACTCCATTGGAACCCTTAGCAGATGATATACATTTACAGAGGCATCAGACATACATTTATGAGAGGAGGTAGGTCTGACTAATTATAAAACCATTACATTATTACTTGAGATATTAAATGCTCATAAATTTTCTGAAAACACAAATTCACACCTGAAAATTTGCAACCTTCTTTTTAGGAAATGTATGCATGTATTAATGTATACATCTGGGAAAGTTGTTAGCGGCTGCATATTTCTTTTTGATCATTTTTCAGTCAAGCCATCAGCACTAAATGTCTGAAGACTAATGCAGTTTTAGTTCATGATTATTTGGTATTTACATCAATTCTTTAAAAAAATATAATTTCATAAGATTAGATGACAACATTAAAGATAAATCAATAGAATCAAGCTTAGAGACCTAATCACAGACTGAATTTGGCAAAAAGTTGCAGTATTCAAGGTTTCTTGTTGTACTTAATCCTTTGTACCCAGCATCACTTGTCATCTATCCAGTGTCCTCATTTCTGTACTTTATGTCACAAACTTGTTTGCAGCACTTTTTTTGAAGCCTTCTTTCAATGTGTGATAGCTGGGTTTAATATGGTTATTAGAGAGAAGCTTATTAGTGGTAAGAGAGCAGAGATGAAAGTGAGCATTCTCTGACGGCCTGTCTGTTCTGAACTCGGTTTGCTGGGAGGTAGCAGATATCAAAGGAAACACTGGCTGCTGCTGGCAAGTCTGAGGGGTCTGAGGGGTTTTCAGAGCACAGGCTGATGGACATGGGGTGAATAATTGCCAGTGGGTTTAACCTGGCTTGTCGCCAACCCGGCGCCTGGGAAGCTCACAATAGGAAATGACAGGTGCTTTAAAGCGTGAGGCCAGTGTGTGACATGGTTTTGGACAGAAGCCACAGAGTGTTGGCTACCTTGGGTGTTGCTGTGTCTTTTATTTTACCCTAACACCTGTTTTTCTTCACAAAGTAACCAACTTCATGGAGCTCCAGTCCTTGATGAAAAAAAAATTTTAGGGGGCGTATTTACATCTTTCCTTTGGACTTGCATGAATCACATGTGGTGGCATCTGTTGGCTGCATTTGTGATGGGGCCAGGTGGGAGACAGTACACCCGCAGTTTTCTCATTTAATTATAAGGGAAAGAGCAGATCATCCTTGTGTCACATGCCTTGGTATCATGGCATTCCTAGCATCTGGCCCTACATGTGGTGCAGTTAGACGCATATGGATATGTGACAGGAGGAAGATGCCCAAGGCAGATAGAAATTGAAAACAAGATTGCAGTCAGGGCCAAACAAGCAGTGTGTCAGTTTTGGAAACACTGAAATATTGAACAGAGCCTTAACTTGGGCAGCAGATTAGCTGCCAATGATCTTTTCTGATGCTGGTGGTTAATGTAGCATTTTTTAAAAAAGAATAAAACATATTGAGCAAGTGCCCGGAAAGGAGGGCAAAAATTGGCCGAAAAAGGAGGTGGCATTGTTCATATATCTGTTTAATTGTATTTGGAAGCACATCTTGCTTGCTGTGGGAATACTGATACCATCATTTAAAGCTTAAATTGCCTATGCCAAATACTAGGGATGCAAAGCAATCTTTTCCTTTCATTTAGGTACCTATACAAGAAATGGGAACTATACCTAGAAGACATATAAAACCTTATGAAGAAAAATAACTTGTCATTTACAAACAGTTGTTTGTAAATGTTGTTTCTCATATATGAACAATATAGATTGCATGTTCTTGGCAAAGTACCCAATACTGTCTCAAGGGGAACATCAAACTACTCTCATAGGGGGTTGAGAAGGAAAGGATTTGAAAAAGAGAGTAGTTTTCCTTCTTTAACTGGTACTCTTCAAATACTACCTGGGAAGGAGGGGGTTTGAAAAAGAGAGTAGTTTTCCTTCTTTAACTGGTACTCTTCAAAAATTACCTGGGCCAGAAAGCAGGCACATTCCCTTTGATTTCTATTCCTGTAAAGTTGAAAACATGAAAGTCATTCCCCAGCAAATTAGCCTGATCCCTAATTTTCATCTGTGTCTTTCAACCAAAGAACTGTCAATAAAAACACAAATGATTTTGTATGTTCACCTTAGAATAATCTGTGGCAACAGCTCTGTTTCCTATTTTGTCCCTTTGGCATCTCTTGTTTCGTGTACCATCTAGGTAATATCAGATGTTTAGCAAGGAAGCATCATTAAGATGATTTTCTGCCTTCCTGAGAAATAGGTGGGATATGGCATATTTGCTTTTCAAGCCACAAAGGGGTAGAAGAGTAATTACTTCTTAGGATTAGGTTTTTCAGCAAACAGCAGATTTTTCATTAAATACTGACATAACACAATATAATCTATGCTCTCTGAAGTTTTTGTGAGTTTCCAGAATTAAGCTTGTGAAGCATGAAAGTGTATCTGTTCTCTTGTACCACAGTGAGGTTTTTTTTTTTTTTTTAAATTCCTGATACTTATTTTATCTTTATTCAAAGAGAAACTAAAGATGCACAGCGAATTCTTTTAGCTGTAAATGACAAATCAGACATAAAATTAACAATTAAAAAATCCCAGATGCAATAATATTTATTCCTTAAGATTTTTTTTCTCTCACACAAAATAGGTTGTTATACCGTCTAATAGACTATGTACTGTGCTCAGTTGCTTGGTCAGACTTTGTGATCCCATGAACTTTAGCCTCCCAGGCTCCTTTGTCCATGGGATTTCTATAGTTATATAATATATGGTCTAATGTACCCATTTTGGCAATCTTTTAAGTTTTACAAAAATGAGGAGGAAAGAAAAAGAGGGGATGAAAATTCACATTTGTTTGATACTATGTTAATCAAGCCTCATTCTGGTAGTTGCCACTACCAGAATTCATCATATGTATGTATGTGTACATGATATATACACACAATTTGTTAATAAGGACATTAAAGAGGAGAATCTGGCTTCAGTCATGCTCTATACTATAGAAGTCTAGCTGAAATTATCAGAAATCTGAGTCTTTTACTCTCTTTTTGACTCTGCTTTCTTCTGGATCAGCTTTATTCTAAATGGGAGCTTTCAATACGGTGGTGAAGATGGTCACTGGCCTCTCTAGATAGACATAATCTTTACAGCTAGCATCTCTTTCCTTGTAGCTCTAGCCAGTCTTGCTTAATGGTCTTGATTGGCCTTACTTGGATCACGTGGCCATTCTTGATCATATTACTGTGGCTAGACTTGACTTACATGCTCATGCCTACAGCTATCAGGACCAAGGACAGCAGTGATGCTGCCCCCAAAGAAATTCTGATTCTAGTCAGAAGAAAAGCAGTGTCCACTACAAATTTCTATTACGTACCAGGCACCTTGTAACTACCTTTTAGAAACTATAAATGGAGCATAAAGCAAATTCCTTTTTTTTTTTTTTCAGTTTTACATATAGGTTGAATTATGGAGCTAATGTTTTCAAACTATAATGATTTTAGCAAATCTATACAGGGTTAATGATTTATCTTACTATTTATTTAGAAGTCTAATATCTCCCAAAAGATTAAAACTCCCAACAATTATATGAGGAAATACAGAAGGCACAAGCTATTTATGGTGCTTTTCCTGAGCTTTCCCTTAAAATAGTGTTTTGATATGCTGTTTCAAATAGACATTTGCCTGACCATCTATGAAATCAAGAACTCATAGATAGCAAATAGAAATAGCAGAAACTAGTTATCTGCCACCTATAAATAGATATTAACTCATAGAATTTAGCTGTGTAAGTGTATTCAAAATTGTGATTGGACATTATGGCAGATTTCAATCTGTGGGTTCCCTCTAAGAAACCTCTTCTATTCATCGTCAAAGCTCAAATGTATACGACTATAAATTAAAGCGTATTTGTTATTTTCCCTTCTATGCGTCATTTGTGCTTCTAATGTTGCACTTATCCAGAGCTGTAATTTGCATATGTGCTCAGTTGCTCGGTTGTGTCTGACTCTTTGCAACCCTGTGGACTATAGCCTGCCAGGCTCCTCTGTCCATGCAATTTTCCAGGGAAGAATATTGGAATGGGTTGCCATTTCTGTCTCCAGGAGATCATCCTGACTCAGGGATTGAACCCACTTATCCTGCATTGGTAGATGGATTCTTTACCACTCAGCCACCTGGGAAGACTTGGTATAATTTAGTGACTTAAATTCTTTGGGGGACAAAGTAAGAGTATATATAAAATGTTATAACATTATTATTATTTGCTTATGGATTTGTCTCAACCATTGGATTTCAGGAGAACGTATATTGGTATTTTCTCATCTTTTCTTCCCCCTGATTCTGAACAGTTGGCACATGGCAGGGAATCAACAAATGCTGGTTGAATCACTATGAAAGCCCTTTGGGAATTTGCTACTGAAAGAAACTGGAGAAATCTTTCAGTGAGTCTTTGAATAATTATTTTCTAAGTTATCTGTTTCACAAACTTGGATACTAAATAACTGGGTTCCTTTACAGATTTATAACACAAACACCCCCAGCTAAAAACCTGGTAGGGCTACCTTATTAATTGTCTGTGTGCAACGTTGGATGGATTCTAAAAAATATTCAGAAGTTACCTGTGTATGTATGAAAATGCACATATATGATATGTATATATGAAGAAAACCTAAAATTTAGAAAATATCTTTAAAAGTGACCAAGATCAGATATTGTAATAAAAAAATTGTGTGTGCAAACTGCTTGGATGGAGGTTCCCCTCTTCTCTTTACTTATTGAAACCAAAAGAAAAAAAGAAGAATTCTTTTACTCTTTGGTGGAAAATATAGTTTCAGAAAGCAATAGCCAGGCTGCAAAGCATAATAAGCTTTTCATAAAACAGAAATAATTTGGTATAATTTAAAACAAGGATCAGATGTGTTCCATCTGGCAGGGTAAGAAACTGATATGCTTATTTCTGTAAAGAAGATTTTGGATGTCTTTAAAATAAAACCTTACCACTCAATAGAGGTGTTCTAAATAATAGTAGCTAACTTTTTAATTTCCCAACTGAGATGTCTAAATACTTTCCTATGCATAAAAGATTACATAATTAACCATGCATCTTGAATAAGACATGGATATTTGGAAATACAACTCCATTCCCACTTTATATAGTAATTCTGTGATTTCTAAAACTAAAATTTACTGTGTTTTATAGCTCATTAGAAGTTGAAATTTTGAAATGATTCTATTTCAACTTTCAATGAGCTATAAAAAAGAGTAGATTTTAATATTAAAATCATAGAATTAATATATAAAGTGAGAGTGGAGCCTTATTTCCAAATATACATACCTAATTCAAGTGGTAGTTTTAATTCTCCAAGAAGTATATGCATTCTAATAATGCATATGGAAAACCTCAAAGATATATCACAGATACCTCAGACCCAGGCTTGCAAGGCCAAATCTGCATAGCATAATGTACAATAAAAATGCCACTTTATATATTGTCCATAATAAGGAGCTGGCAAAAGTGGATGATAATATTAAGTTGTGAATAGTGTGATAGTTAAAAATAATTCAGGAATAATATATATTAAGTTGTTGCTGCTGCTGCTGTTGCTAAGTCGCTTCAGTTGTGTCCGACTCTGTGCGACCCCATAGACAGCAGCCCATTAGGCTCCTCTGTCCCTGGGATTCTCCAGGCAAGAATACTGGAGTGGGTTGCCATTTCCTTCTCCAATGCATGAAAGTAAAAAGTGAAAGTGAAGTCGCTCAGTCGTGTCTGACTCTTAGCGACCCCATGGACTGCAGCCTACCAGGCTCCTCTGTCCATGGATTTTCCAGGCAAGAGTACTGGAGTGGGGTGCCATTGCCTTCTCCGATTTAGTTGTTACCAATCCTAAAATTTTTTTTTTAATTAAAACACAGATTCCCCAGATTTTGCCAATTCATCACTCTGCTTTGGCCTGTCTTTGAGTTTCCTGGAGGTTTATTGCAGCTTTAGCTTTAGACAATAAAAGGAGGAAGGTTATTTCTTTGTGTTAATGGCTTTTAAAAAAATGTGTCTATCTTTTCCTTTTGTTTAATCTTGATTCCAACAGGTAAGAGGCCTATACCTTGCCTTCTACCTGATGATAGATTATTCTGTTTGTTTCATTTACGTATGTGGAATGCAGCTTCATCTTCATACCAAAATGTGTGGTTGGCTCAGATGGTGTGCCTTCTGTGAAGGAGGGAGCCTGACTCTTTAGCAGCCCTATGTCCTCAGATTTTCTATGTGCCAAAAGGGTTTGTGATTTTTTTTTTAGGATTTGTGTTTTGACAGGTGTTAAGCTCCTTAACTTTGATCAGTATTCCTTTAAAAATGTTGTTGTTATAGTTTCTTTATAATAAAGAAGGAGAAACAAATTGCCATGCTTTATGATCCAGAGCTGATAAAAGGTCTTTGAAATAAAAGGCATTTCCTCTTGATTTGTCATTCTCCTAGGAAAGCTTGAAGAAAGGTACCAATTATTTCTAACTGGTGGCAAGGGAATTATGAGCAATTCTCTATTAACATGTTTTTGGTCATTTGCCAGCTTATCTGTATGGTCTGCCAAGGCTCAGCACTAATTAGCAACACTAAAGGAAGAGAAAAAAAGAATCACCTAAGTTCAGTCAAACTAACACGACACAGAAAATAGTTGAGAAAAAACTTACTTTTCTAAAAACAGATTCTTGAAAGAAAATCCTACAGATTGGAGTAGTTTGCAGAATTATGACAGTATTTGGGTTGTTTTGCTTCCTTTTTAGGTATTCTGGCCTCTTTGATTATTCTGTAGATTGAATGGTGGGACGAATTGGAAAGGAAATGCACTTCAAGATGTTTGTTTTAGTGTTTGTTAGATACTTCACACGTTCAGCTTTTTATCATCTTATCACATAATAGTTTTTTGCCTCTTTCTCATATTTTTTTCTTTCATTAATTTTGGCCCTAGCTTCTTTAGCAGCTGGCCAAATCCCTGGTCTGAGGCCTAGCTTTGTTTCAAGTTTTGACAGAGACACCTTGACATGAGAATTCTCTCATACTCTCCATGATTATCCCTAAAGACACTTTGCAGTGTATGTGTATGTGTGTGTGTGTGTGTGTATGTGTGTGTGTGTGTGTGTGTGTGTGTAGAAAGAAGAAGGGAGGGAAGGAGGGAGAGAGAAAGAAAAAAAGAGAAGCATTGTTTATCCTCAAATAGTGTCTAAATAGCTGAATAAGATTTTATCAACATACAATCTCTTTGCATTCAGCACTTGGTTAAGATGTATCATGATGAAAGGGAATTTTTGTCACTATCATTACAAGTAGTGAATTTCTAGGCGATTGTAATGGGTCTGTCTCCTCAATCTGAGTTATCTCATTATGGATCCAATGCTAAGAGCCTCTTCTTAGTTGGAATTTGTTCTTTATCAAAGCAAGCTGTGATGCTCTGTTTAATTGTTTCAGTTCTTGTTCAGAACAGTGATTCATTTTCAGTGCTGTGGTGTAGTGTCTGATATTTATAAAGACTAATTTAAAGATATAACAAATGATACAGATTAGTGATACAGATTAAACATTCTGCTTTCACATCTGTTGGAGGGATAAAATAAGGGTATGTAAATCAACTTAGAAACAAGTACAAACAAGTATACTTTGGTATTCACAGTTTTGGAGTTTGGCTCACAGGTGGCCAGCCTGGCTCACTAGATAAGACAGGACATAGGGATCTAGGGCCTCAATCTCAATGAATAGTGAAAACATCATGTACCCAGAAGTGTTCTTTATAAGGCCATATGCACTGGAGACGTGCAAGGGACAGTAAGGTATTGGTCAAGGATCGTGCACGGAGTTTCTGCATTTCCTGTCAGAGGCATGGCTAACACAGGTCTCTGGGTCTAGGTAAAGCAAATATCTGATGGTAAAAGGAGAGTTTATAGATATCTAGAAGGTTTCTAATCATAGCCTCTATGTCCTGTCTACATTTTTTTTGGTGTGTTCTCTATCTGAATCCCCATATTTTGTTCAACATGTACTTGTGAACTCTGTAGAATAGCTTGTTAATGAATTTGATTTGAGGGATAGTTCCAAATAGGAAAAGGAGTTCGTTAAGGCTGTATATTGTCACCCTGTTTATTTAACTTATATGCAGAGTACATCATGAGAAACGCTGGACTGGAAGAAACACAAGCTGGAATCAAGATTGCCGGGAGAAATATCAATAACCTCAGATATGCAGATGACACCACCCTTATGGCAGAAAGTGAAGAGGAACTCAAAAGCCTCTTGATGAACATGAAAGTGGAGAGTGAAAAAGTTGGCTTAAAGCTCAACATTCAGAAAAGGAAGATCATGGCATCCGGTCCCACCACTTCATGAGAAATTGATGGGGAAACAGTGGAAACTGTCAGACTTTATTTTTCTGGGCTCCAAAATCACTGCAGATGGTGATTGCAGCCATGAAATTAAAAGACACTCACTCCTTGGAAGGAAAGTTATGACCAACCTAGATAGCATATTGAAAAGCAGAGACATTACTTTGCCAACAAAGGTCTGTCTAGTCAAGGCTATGGTTTACCCTGTGGTCATGTATGGATGTGAGAGTTGGATTATAAAGAAGGCTGAGCGCGGAAGAATTGATGCTTTTGAACTGTGATGTTGGAGAAGACTCTTGAGAGTCCCGTGGACTGCAAGGAGATCCAACCAGTCCATTCTGAAGGAGATCAGCCCTGGGATTTCTTTGGAAGGAATGATGCTAAAGCTGAAATTCCAATACTTTGGCCACCTCATGCGAAGAGTTGACTGACTGGAAAAGACTCTGATGCTGGGAGGGATTGGGGGCAGGAGGAGAAGGGGACGACAGAGGATGAGATGGCTGGATGGCATCACTGACTCGATGGACGTGTGTCTGAGTGAACTCCGGGAGTTGGTGATGGACAGGGAGGCCTGGCGTGCTGCGATTCATGGGGTCGCAAAGAGTCGGACACGACTGAGCGACTGATCTGATCTGATGAGAGTTGTGTTGCAAGACTTTTTACTGTGCTTCTTGTAACAACGTTGAGGACATTGTTTTTTATCCACGATCTCTAGAAGTACTTGGGGTTCTTCTGAGGATCTGCTATAATATCTTTATATGTTTACTGTGAATCGTGTACCAAGTTGTACTTTCCTCTTTGAACTGACTCCTGTAAATCTGAATTTGTGGCCAATCTACAAAAAGATGGAACCTTATGGGTTGTGTTTTAACTTTTTTCCTTATTTATATTTATTCTTTGTCCTAAAATGCCCTCTATTTATTTTAGTTTAATAATGTTAATTTGAATGATTTTTGAAAAAGGGTGTTTATAAAAAAAAGTCAAATTTTAGAGGATATTTTACTCTATAGTATTCATTGGTAACTTCCCCATTTCCTAAAGTTCTATTTGTTAAGAAAATAACACAGAGAAGCTCTAGTTACAGGCTCAACTATGTGAGTAGATGAGAAGCAGGAGAAAAATTTGGCCAGGGGTGTGTGTGTGTGTGTGTGTGTGTTAGTTGCTCAGTCATGTCTGACTCTTTGTGACCCTAAGAACTGTGGCCTGCCAGGCTGCTCTGTCCATGAAATTCTCCAGGAAGGGTACTGGAGTGGGTTGCCATTGAAATGTCTAATTTCTCTTTGCGCTCTTGTAAATGTCCCAGGAAAGACAGCTGCATTCATTCCTATGGAAAGATAAAGGTTCTGAGGGTGGGAGAAGGGAAGAAAGAGAGAATACTGGAGGGGGAGGAAGAGTGATAATTAAAAAGGAGAACCAGAAAGCCGTGGGTGAGGAGGAGAGAGGACTGAGACTGCTGGTATGCTTGGTACTACCACAGATGTCCAGAACCGCTCTGATGGCTGCATTAGACATGACTGAAGAGTAGTCAATGGGTAATGGATTAATATGCCCCAAATGCCTCTATTTTCTTCACTATTCACATAAGTGCTGAAATCAAATTGAAATAAGCCAATAAGAAAACTTTATTAAACCCCAATTTGTTGCTTAATGATATTGTTTTCTTTATTCAAAGTTTTAAAACATTCAAATGTTTCAGAAAATTCAAATCTTAATTTCCAGAGGAAGACGTATTTTTGATTTTCAGAATAATTTGTGATTATAGCCTTCCAAGCTGTATTGGTAATTCCACTGTTATCACCCCATGTAATAGTTGCCAGAGCTGGAGTAGGGGAGGTGTATGAGGCATGCCTTTCTTCATGCTGATTATAATACACAATGATTTTTTCATTTTTGACTTCCATAATCACTATGAGGTATTGTTGTCTTTCATGCTTATGCCCAAGTGGGACATGTATGAGGGGTATCAAAGTTAACTTCCATACATTCTTAAATTGTTTCTACAAGAACATAGGTATGAAAATAACAAAATTTATGAAGATGAGCTACTACTCATGTTGATATATAACATTAAGATAAATTTGCAGCCAGATTTACAAAAGTAATAAGCATCTGAGCTTGGGAGGGAATTATAATTTTAAGTTTTTAAGCCAACATTTAATTTAATTCTAATAGGATGCCCTTCTTGCATCATAGTTGTTTAAAACAACTCCTCCACCACAGTTCTGCCTTTGTATAACCACTGCAAACAGTTTGTCAAATTCTCCTTGGCCTGAGCTATCTGAAGCTGTGCATATCGGAACTTACCATGAAACTAGTGACTTCATGCCCAAACCTATGGCCTGAAATTGTTTTCCAGTGCTCTGATTTCTGCTCAAGAAGTATTTCTCCTTGTTCAAGGCCTCAAACTTCTCTCATGTGCACCAGCAAGAAAATTCCTGCCATATCTAGCAGAATTTAAGCTGAGTTAACGATTTCAAGAAAACACAACCAACCACTGTGTTCTTACTTAGTGGCAGTAGCAGGAGCAGAGTAGGGACATGGGCTCTGAGCCTAGTGGCTATGTTCAAATACCAACTTTGCCTCTTATAAGCTATTTTATTTTATTATTTTTTTAATTTATTATTTTAATTGGAGGCTAATTACTTTACAATATGGTAGTGGGTTTTGCCAATATTGACATGAATCAGCCATGGGTGTACATGTGTTCCTCATCCTGACCCTTCCTCCCACCTCCCTCCCCATCCCATCCCTCAGGGTCATCCCAGTACACCAGCCCTAAGCACTCTGTCTCATGCATCAAACCTGGACTGGCGATATGTTTTATATATGATAATCTACATGTTTCAATGCTATTCTCTCAAATCATCCCACCCTAGCCATCTCCCACAGAGTCCAAAAGACTGTTCTATACATTTGTGTCTCTTTTGCTGTCTCACATATAGGGTCATCATTACCATCTTTCTAAATTCCATATATATGCGTTGCTGCTGCTGCTAAGTTGCTTCAGTCGTGTCTGACTTTGTGCGACCCCATAGATGGCAGCCCACCAGGCTGCCCCATCCCTGGGATTCTCCAGGCAAGAATACTGGAGTGGGTTGCCATTTCCCTTGCCAATGCATGAAAGTGAAAAGTGAAAATGAAGTCACTTAGTTGTGTCCAACTCTTTGCGCCCCATAGACTGCAGCCTACCAGGCTCCTTCGTCCATGGGATTTTCCAGGCAAGAGTACTGGAGTGGGGTGCCATTGCCTTCTCCATATATGCATTAGTATACTGTATTGCTGATTTTCTTTCTGACTTACTTCACTCTGTATAATAGGCTCCAGTTTCATCCACCTCATTAGAACTGATTCAAATGTATTCTTTTTAATGGCTGAGTAATATTCCATTGTGTATATGTACCACAGCTTTCTTATCATTTCATCTGCCGATGGACATCTAGGTTGCTTCCATGTCCTGGCTATTATAAACAGTGCTGTGATGAATATTGGGGTACACATGTCTCTTTCAATTCTGGTTTCCTTAGTGTGTATGCCCAGCAGTGGGATTGCTGGGTCATATGGAAGTTCTATTTCCAGTTTTTTAAGGAATCTCAACACTGTTCTCCATAGTGGCTGTACTAGTTTGCATTTCCACCAACAGTATAACAGGGTTCCCTTTTCTCCACACCCTCTCCAGCATTTATTGCTTATAGACTTTTGGATAGCAGCCATTCTAAGAGGGGTAACTCATTGTGGTTTTGATTTGCATTTCTGTGATAATGAGTGAAGTTTAGCATTTTTTCATGTGTTTTTTAGCCATTTGTATATCTTCTTTGGAGAAATGTCTGTTTAGTTCTTTGGCCCATTTTTTGACTGGCTCACCTATTTTTCTGGGATTGAGCTGCATGAACTCTGTATATTTTTGAGATTAGTTGTTTGTCAGTTGCTTCATTTGCTATTATTTTCTCCCATTCTGAAGGCCGTCTTTTCACTTTGCTTATAGTTTCCTTGGTTGTGTAGAAGCTTTTAAGTTTAATTAGGTCCCATTTGCTTATTTTTGCTTTTATTTCCAATATTCTGGGAGGTGGGTCATAGAGGATCCTGTTGTGATTTATGTCAGAGAGTGTTTTTCCTATGTTTTTCTCTAGGAGTTTTATAGTTTCTGGTCTTACGTTTAGATCTTTAATCCATTTTGAGTTTATTTTTGTGTATGGTGTTAAAAAGTGTTCTAGTTTCTCTCTTTCACAAGTGGTTGACAAGTTTTCCCAGCTGCTGCTGCTAAGTTGCTTCATTGAGTCTGACTCTGTGCGACCCCATAGATGGCAGCCCACCAGGCTCCCCCATCCCTGGGATTCTCTAGGCAAGAATACTGGAGTGGGTTGCCATTTCCTTCTCCAATGCATGCAAGTGAAAAGTCAAAGTGAAGTCGCTCAGTCACATCTGACTCTTAGTGACCTCATGGACTACAGCCTACCAGGTCCTTCGTCCATGGGATTTTCCAGGCAAGAGTACTGGAGTGTACTCTCCAAGTACTGTAGAGTACAAGTTTTCCCAGCACCACTTGTTAAAGAGCTTGTCTTTTCTCCATTGCATATTCTTGCCTGCTTTGTCAAAGATAAGGTGTCCATAGGTGCGTGGATTTATCTCTGGGCTTTCTATTTTGTTCCATTGATCTATGTTTCTGTTTTTGTGCCAGTACCATACTGTCTTGATGACTGTTGCTTTGTAGTATAGCCTAAAGTCAGGCAGGTTGATTCCTCCAGTTCCATTCGTCTTTCTCAAGATGGCTTTGGCTATTCGAGGTTTTTTGTATTTCCATACAAATTGTGAAATTGTTGTTCTAGTTCTCTGAAGAATACCATTAGTAGCTTGATAGGGATTGCATTGAATCAGTAGATTGCTTTGGGTAGTATATTCATTTTCACTATATTGTTTCTTCCCATCCATGAACATGGTATATTTCTCCATCTATTTGTGTCATTTTTTATTTCTTTCATCAGTGTTTTATAGTTTTCTATATATAGGTCTTTTGTTTCTTTAGGTAGATTTATTTCTAAGTATTTTATTCTTTTCGTTGCAAAGGTGAGTGGATATGTTTCCTTAATTTGTCTTTCTGTTTTCTCGTTGTTAGTGTATAGGAATGCAAGGGATTTCTGTGTGTTAATTTTATATCCTGCATCTTTGCTATATTCATTGATTAGCTCTAGTAATTTTCTGGGGGAGTCTTTAGGGTTTTCTATGTAGAGGATCATGTCATCTGCAAACAGTGAGAGTTTTACGTCTTCGTTTCCAATCTGGATTCCTTTTATTTCTTTTTCTTCTCTGATTGCTGTGGCTAAAACTTCCAAAACTATGTTGAATAGTAGTGGCGATTGTGGGCATCCTTGTCTTGTTCCTGATTTTAGGGGAAATGCTTTCAATTTTTCACCATTGTAGATAATGTTTGCTGGGGGTTTATCATATATGGCTTTTATTATGTTGAGGTATGTTCCTTCTATGCCTGCTTTCTGGAGGGTTTTTATCATCAATGGATGTTGAATTTTGTCAAAGGCTTTCTTTACATCTATTCAGATAATCATATGGTTTTTATCTTTCAATTTGTTAATGTGGTGTATCACATTGATTGATTTGTGAATATTGAAGAATCCTTGCATCCCTGGGATAAAGCCCACTTGGTCATGGTGTATGATCTTTTTAATCTGTTGTTGGATTCTGTTTGCTAGGCTTTTGTTTAGGATTTTTGCATCTATGTTCATCAGTGATATTGGCCTGTAGTTTTCTTTTTTTGTGGTATCTTTGTCAGGTTTTGGTATTAGGGTGATGGTGGCCTCATAGAATGAGTTTGGAAGTCTACCTTCCTCTGAAATTTTCTGGAAGAGTTTGAGTATGATAGGTGTTAGCTCTTCTTTAAGTTTTTGGTAGAATTCAGCTGTGAAGCTGTCTGGTCCTGGGATTTTTTTTTTTTTTTTTGTGGAAGATTTCTCATTATAGTTTCGATTTCTGTGCTTGTGATGGGTCTGCTAAGATTTTCTATTTCTTCCTGGTTCAGTTTTGGAAAGTTATAGTTTTCTAAGAATTTGTCCATTTCTTCCAAGTTGTCCATTTTATTCACATATAGTTGCTGATAGTAGTCTCTTATGATCGTTTGTATTTCTGTGTTGTCTGTTGTGATTTCTCCATTTTCATTTCTAATTTTGTTGATTTGATTCTTCTCCTTTTTTTTCTTGATGAGTCTGGCTAATGGTTTGTCCATTTTATTTATCTTCTCAAAGAACCAGTTTTTAGCTTTGCTGATTTTTGCTATGGTCTCTTTTGTTTCTTTTGCATTTATTTCTGCCCTAATTTTTATGAATTCTTTCCTTCTACTACCTGGGGTTATTCATTTCTTCCTTTTCTAGTTGCTTTAGGTGTAGAGTTAGGTTATTTATTTGACTTTTTTCCTTATTTCTGAAGGTAAGCCTGTATTGCTATGAACCTTCTCCTTAGCACTGCTTTTACAGTGTCCCATAGGTTTTGGGTTGTTGTGTTTTCATTTTCATTTGTTTCTATGCAAATTTTGATTTCTTTTTTGATTTCTTCTGTTATTTGTTGGATATTCAGAAGCATGTTGTTTAGCCTCCATATGTTGGCATTTTTAATAGTTTTTTTCCTGTAATAGACATCTAATCTTATTGCATTGTGATCAGAAAAGATGCTTGGAATGATTTCAGGTTTTTTGAATTTACCAAGGCTAGATTTATGGCCCAGGATGTGATCTATCCTGGAGAATGTTCCATTGTGCACTTGAGAAAAAGGTGAAATTCATTGTTTTGGGGTAAAATGTCCTATAGATATCAATAGGTCTAACTGGTCCATTGTATCATTTAAAGTTTGTGTCTCCTTGCTAACGTTCTGTTTAGTTGATCTATCCATAAGTGTGAGTGGGGTATTAAAGTCTCCCACTATTATTGTGTTATTGTTAATTTCCCTTTTCATACTTGTTAGCATTTGCCTTACATAGTGTGGTGGTCCTATGTTGGGTGCATATATATTTATAATTGTTATATCTTCTTCTTCGATTTATCCTTTGATCATTATGTAGTGTCCTTCTTTGTCTCTTTTCACAGCCTTTATTTAAAAGTCTATTTTATCTGATATCAGTATTGCTACTCCTGTTTTCTTTTGGTCTCCATTTGTGTGAAATATCTTTTTCCAGCCCTCCACTTTCAGTCTGTATGTGTCCCTTGTTTTGAAGTAGGTCTCTTGTAGACAACACATATAGGGGTCTTATTTTTGTATCCATTCAGCCAGTCTTTGTCTTTTGGTTGGGGCATTCGACCCATTTACATTTAAGGTAATTATTGATAAGTATGATCTCATTGCCATTTACTTTGTTGTTTTGGGTTCAAGTTTATACACCTTTTCTGTGTTTCCTGTCTAGATAAGATTCTTTAGCATTAGTTGAAGAGCTGGTTTGGTGGTGTTGAATTCTCTCAGCTTTTGCTTGTCTGTAAAGCTTTTGATTTCTCCTTCATATTTGAATGAGATCCTTGCTGGGTATAGTAATATCAGTTGTAGGTTATTTTCTTTCATCACTTTAAGTATGTCCTGCCATTCCCTTCTGGCCTGAAGAGTTTCTATTGAAAGATCATCTGTTATCCTTATGGGAATCCCCTTGTGTGTTATTTGTTGTTTTTCCCTTGCTGCTTTTAATATTTGTTCTTTGTGTTTGATCTTTGTTAATTTGATTAATATGTGTCTTGGGGTGTTTTGTCTTGGGTTTATCCTGTTTGGGACTCTCTGGGTTTCTTGGACTTGGATGACTATTTCCTTCCCCATTTTAGGGAAGTTCTCAACTATTATCTCCTCAAGTATTTTCTCATGGCTTTTTTCTTTATCTTCTTCTCTGGGACTCCTATTATTTGAATGTTGGGGCATTTGACATTGTTCCAGAGGTCTCTGAGATTGCCCTCCTTTCTTTTAATTCTTTTTTCCTCTCTGCTTCATTTATTTCCACCATTCACTTATCCTATCTTCTGCCTCAGTTATTCTACTGTTGATTCCCTCCAGAGTGTTTTTTTATCTCATTTATTGCATTATTCATTATTGATTGACTCTTTTTTATTTCTTCTAGGTCCTTGTTAAACGTTTCTTGCATCTTCTCAATCCTTGTCTCCAGTCTATTTATCTGTAACTCCATTTTGTTTTCAAGATTTTGGATCATTTTTAGTATCATTATTCTGAATTTTTTTTCCAGTTAGACTCCCTATATCCTCCTCTTTTGTTTGGTTTGGTGGGCATTTTTCATGTTCCTTTATCTGCTGAATATATCTCTGCCTTTTCATCTTGTTTAGATTGCTGTGTTTGGGGTGGCTTTTCTGTATTCTGGAAGTTCGTGGTCCCTCTTTATTGTGGAGGTTCCTCCCTGTGGGTGGGGTTGGACGAGTGGCTTGTCAAGGTTTCCTGGTTAGGGAAGCTTATGTCAGTGTTCTGGTGGGTGGAGCTGGATTTCTTCTCTCTAGAGTGCAATGATGTGTCCAGTAGTGAGTTTTAAGATGTATATGGGTTTGGTGTGACATTGGGTAGCCTGTATATTAAAGCTCAGGGCTATGTTCCTGCATTGCTGGAGAATTTTCATGGTATGTCTTGCTTTGGAACTTGTTGGCTCTTTGGTGGAGCTTGGTTTCAGTGTAGGTATGGAGGCTTTTGGATGAGCTCTTATCGATTAATGTTCCCCGGAGTCAGGAGTTCTCTGGTGTTCTCAGGTTTTGGACTTAAGCCTCCTGCCTCTGGTTTTCAGTCTCATTCTTACAGTAGCCTCAAGACTTCTCCATCCATACAGCATCAATGATAAAACATCTAGGTTAATGGAGAAAAGATTCTCCACAATGAGGGACACCCAGAAAGGTTCACTGAGTTACATGGAGAAGAGGGAGGTGGGAGATAGAGGTGACCAGAAGGAGAAGAGGGGGAATCAAAAGGGGAGAGAGCAATCTAGCTAGTAATCAAATCCCTGTGTGCTCTTCACAGCCTGGAACACTGAGAGAGGTTCATGGAGTTACATAGAGAAGAGAAGAGGGAGGAAGGAGATAGAGGTGACCAGGAGAAGTGGGGGGTTCAAAAGGAGAGAGACAGATCTAGCCAGTAATCAGTTCCCTAATTGCTCTCCACAACCCAGAATACCCAAAGAGATTTACAGAGTTTGGTAGAGAAGAGAAGGGGGAGGGAGGAGATAGAGGTGACCTAGGGGAGAAAAAGGAGAGCCAAAAGGGGGAGAGGGAAATCAAGCCAGTTATCACACTCCTAAGTAAAAATGGGTACTGAAGATTGGATTCTTAAAGGTACAAAATTTATAACAAATACAAAAAAGCAAAGACTAAAAATCTAAAGTAGAGGATAGACCCTCAAAAATACAATATTAAAAAAAACAAAACAAAATCACAAGAATTATAAAAAATATACATGAAGTTTGCTTTAAAAATAGGGTCTTTTCACGTGTACCCCGATGTTCATTGCAGAACTATTTATAATAGCCAGGACATGGAAGCAACCTAGATGCCCCTCAGCAGATGATTGGATAAGAAAGCTGTGGTACATATACACAATGGAGTATTACTCAGCCATTAAAAAGAATACATTTGAATCAGTTCTAATGAGGTGGATGAAACTGGAGCCTATTATACAGAGTGAAGTAAGCCAGAAAGAAAAACACCAATACAGTATACTAACACACATATATATGGAATTTAGAAAGATGGTAATGGTAACCCTGTATACGAGACAGCAAAAGAGACACTGATGTATAGAACAGTCTTTTGGACTCTGTGGGAGAGGGAGGGGGTGGGATGATTTGGGAGAATGGCATTGAAACATGTATGATATCATGTATGAAACGAGTTGCCAGTCCAGGTTCGATGCACGATACTGGATACTTGGGGCTGGTGCACTGGGACGACCCAGAGGGAGGGTATGGGGAGGGAGGAGGGAGGAGCGTTCAGGATGGGGAACACAGGTATACCTGTGGCGGATTCATCTCGATATTTGGCAAAACTAATACAATATTTTAAAGTTTAAAAATAAAATAAAATTAAAAAAAATAAAAATAGGGTCTTTTTTTTTTTTTTTGAAAGGTAATCAGTTCAGTTCAGTCACTCAGTCATGTCCGACTCTTTGCGATTCCATGAACTGCAGCACGCCAGGCCTCCCTGTCCATCACCAACTCCTGGAGTTCACTGAGACTCACGTCCATCGAGTCAGTGAAGCCATCCAGCCATCTCATCCTCTGTTGTCCCCTTCTCCTCCTGCCCCCGATCCCTCCCAGCATCAGTCTTTTTCAGTGAGTCAACTTTTCGCATAAGGTGGCCAAAGTACTGGAGTTTCAGCTTTAGCATCATTCCTTCCAAAGAAATCCCAGGACTGATCTTCTTTAGAATGGACTGGTTGGATCTCCTTGCAGTCCAAGGGAATCTCAAGAGTCTTCTCCAACACCACAGTTCAAAAGCATCAATTCTTTGACACTCAGCCTTCTTCACAGTCCAACTCTCACATCCATACATGACCACAGGAAAAACCATAGGCTTGACTAGACGGACCTTTGTTGGCAAAGTAATATCTCTGCTTTTGAATATGCTGTCTAGGTTGGTCATAACTTTCCTTCCAAGGAGTAAGCATCTTTTAATTTCATGGCTGCAGTCACCATCTGCAGTGATTTTGGAGCCCAGAAAAATAAAGTCTGATACTGTTTCCACTGTTTTCTCATCTATTTCCCATGAAGTGATGGGACCGGATGCCATGATCTTTGTTTTCTGAATGTTGAGCTTTAAGCCAACTTTTTCACTCTCCACTTTCACTTTCATCAAGAGGCTTTCTAGTTCCTCTTCACTTTCTGCCATAAGGGTGGTGTCATCTGCATGTCTGAGGTCATTGATATTTCTCCTGGCAATCTTGATTCCAGCTTGTGTTTCTTCCAGTCCAGCGTTTCTCATGATATACTCTGCATATAAGTTAAATAAGCAGGGTGACAATATACAGCCTTGACATACTCCTTTTCCTATTTGAAACCAGTCTGTTGTTGCATGTCCAGTTCTAACTGTTGCTTCCTGACCTGCATATAGTTTCTCAAGAGGCAGGTCAGGTGGTCTGGTATTCCCATCTCTTTCAGAATTTTCCACAGTTTATTGTGATCCACACAGTCAAAGGCTTTGGCATAGTCAATAAAGCAGAAATAGATGCTTTTCTGGAACTCTCTTGCTTTTTCCACGATCCAGCGGATGTTGGCAATTTGATCTCTGGTTCCTCTGCCTTTTCTAAAACCAGCTGGAATATCAGGAATTTCATGGTTCATGTATTGCTGAAGCCTGGCTTGGAGAATTTTGAGCATTGCTTTACTAACATGTGAGATGAGTGCAATTGTGCGGTAGTTTGAGCATTCTTTGGCATTGCCTTTCTTTGGGATTGAAATGAAAACTCACCTTTTCCAGTCCTGTGGCCACTGCTGAGTTTTCCAGATTTGTTGGCATATTGAGTGCAGCACTTTCACAGCATCATCTTTCAGGATTTGGAATAGCTCAACTGGAATTCCATCACCTCCACTAGCTTTGTTCGTAGTGATGCTTTCTAAGGCCCACTTGACTTCACATTCCAGGATATGCAGCTCTAGATGAGTGATCACAGCATCGTGAAAGGTAATAGTAGGTTATAAAAGTGAAAATTAAAGCAGTAATAGAGGACTTAAAAATAAAAAAATTTTAAAAATAATAATAGTAAAAATATATCTAGGAATTTCTCTGGAGCTATTGTGGGCAGTGTGGGGTCAGTCCAGTTTCAGATAGTTCCTTGTTCCAGCTTATACTTCTCAAGATCTATAGCCCACTTCCAATGTAGTCAGTGCTAACTACAGGGTTTTAATCTGTTGAAACTGTCACTTCCAAAGTGTTTCCCTGTGTTTATCTTGGCTTCTTCTGTTTACAAGTCTCTTCAGTGTCTAATTTCTGCCCTCATACAAGGGGGCGATCACTTATTTAGGCTTACTTGTTCAGTTGTGCTGTGGAGAGGGAGGAACACTGCAAACAAATATCACTGGCGTGTGTGAGGAGTGCTCACAGTGTCTCAGTCACACTGGGTTTGCCCCTGCTCACAGCGTGTGTGCATTCGCCATCTACACTGCTCAGGCTCTAGGCTGCTCTGCCAGGGAACTGTCTAAAGTGGGCCCTGGGTTGCGTGCACTTCCCAGGTCTAAGCCGCTCAGGTTCAGGTTTTCGGGTACTCCATAAAGGCGCAGACTCGTTTGGGCCTGCATTTTGTGCCCTTCCCAGGTCCAAGCAGCTCAGGTGACCAGGTGCTTGGGCAGTGCAGTCTTCTAGGTGTGGTGCATCTTATTGCCTCCCCCTTCCCAGCTGCTCGGTTTCCTGGGTATGCAGCAGGAGCGCCGACTCAGGTCCTCTGTGTGTCTCTTCTGGGGAGCTGATCTCTGGCTGTGACTCTCCGGGTGGATGTCAACTGTCCAAGATCCCAGGAAGACTTGATTAGCAACTGGGAGCCTGCTCACAGTTTGGTAGAGGATGCCGTCTCTGGGGCGGAGATTGCCCCTTTCTGGCTCTGGCTGCCGCAGGCCTGCCTCTCTGCCTCCAGCGGGGGATGGGCCAGTCTGCTGCTGGCTAGCTCTCCTCTGGTATTCGCTCCTCAGTCCTTTGTTCTGTGAGCAGCCTGGCAAGGCCTCAGGTTAGGGCTTTTCGTGGGAAAGTTCTCTCTCTCTTTTTTTCTCTCTCTCTGGCTATCCCACAGTTTGGGTTGCTATCTCACATTAGCTCCCTCAGATTGCCCTCATGGCATTCAGGCCTGGCTCCTACCCTAAGCAATGCAGCCCACACCTCCCTGTCCAGCCCTCACTTGCTGGTGGTTGATGCAAGTGTCTGGGCTACTTCTCTGCTAGGAGTTGCTGTTAGGCATGTAATCTGTGGGTTTTATTTATTTGTTTTATTATTTTTTAAACTAATTTTTTCATTTGGAAACCTTATGAAGAACTGAAGTGAAATTCAGTCAGTTGAGTCCAAGTCTTTGCAACCCCATGGACTGTAGTCCATGGAATTCTCTAGGCCAGAATACTGGAGTGGGTAGACTTTCCCTTCTCCGGGGGATCTTCCCAATCCAGGGATCGAACCCAGGTTTCCTGCATTGCAGGTGGCTTCTTTACCAGCTGAGCCACAAGGCAAGCCCAAGAACACTTGAGTGGGTAGCCTATCCCTTCTCCAGGGGCTCTTCCTGACCCAGGAATTGAACCAGGGTCTCGTGCATTGCAGGCAGATTCCTTACCAACTGAGCTATCAGGGAAGTCATGAAAACCTTATAACTGAATTTAATTACATCATGTATAGTGAAATTAAAATTTCTATAAATTTAAATTCTATGAGATTATATTTAGGTTATTGTTTGTGTTTAAAAGCTAAGCTACCATTGGGTCTTAAGATATGCATATACACACATTCATATTACAAAAAAAATGACTTTGTCTGGTGACTTTACTATGCACTTTTAGGAAACCAAAAACTACATTGTGGGTTTTTCAGCTTTAATAGGTATAACTGACAAATAAAACTCTAAGATATTTAAAGAGTACAGTGTGATGATTTGATATATGGACACATTGTGAAAGGATTCCCATCATCTAGTTAATTATCACATTGATCACCTCACATTTATTATACATATATTTTTATATGAATTAGGAGAGGTTATTTAGGTGCTGCTTATCTATCCTTTTTCATCTTAAAGTTCTGAAGCTGTTTTTTATTCTGAAATCCTTGCCACAGTCTTTTAAGAAATTACTAGAGAATCACTTTTTAAAATCTCCCAACTTCAAATGAAGTGTTTTATGATTTTTCTGTTTCCATAGTGAAATCTTAGAAATAAAAACTTTGACTGCAATCTAATATTTATTTCAGGATCCTAATAGTCCTCATAATTTAGAGCAGGGATTGGTAAATAATGCCCTGTGGGCCAAACCTAGCCACTACCTGTTTTATAGATAAAATTCTATTGGAATCCAGCCAAGTTCATTCACTTACATATTACCTGGAGCAGAGTTGAGTTGTTGTGACAGAGACTGTATCTTTTGCAAAGCCTACCATATTAACTGTCTGGCTCTTTACAGAAAAAGTTTGCTGACTTCTGATTTAGAGTGTTAGGATTCTAGTCTTTTCCAAACTAACTCTTTATGAACACTTCGTGATTTTTGCTACATCTGCTTATCACTTGTTATTTACTTAATATTTTTTTTTTCTTTTTTTTTTTTTTAAATTTTTTTAAATTTTTAAATTTCAGGTATACACGTGCTCCCCATCCTGAACCCTCCTCCCTCCCCCTCCCCATACCATCCCCCTGGGCCGTCCCAGCGCACCAGCCCCAAGCATCCAGCATCGTGCACTGAACCTGGACTGGCATCTCATTTCATACATGACATTTCACATGTTTCAATGCCATTCTCCCAAATCTTCCCACCCTCTCCCTCTCTGAAAGGAGAAATTAACAATAACACAATAATAGTGGGAGACTTTAATACCCCACTCACACCTATGGATAGATCAACTAAACAGAAAATTAACAAGGAAACACAAACTTTAAACGATACAATAGACCAGTTAGACCTAATTGATATCTATAGGACATTTCATCCCAAAACAATGAATTTCACCTTTTTCTCAAGCGCACATGGAACCTTCTCCAGGATAGATCACATCCTGGGCCATAAAGCTAGCCTTGGTAAATTCAAAAAAATAGAAATCATTCCAAGCATCTTTTCTGACCACAATGCAGTAAGATTAGATCTCAATTACAGGAGAAAAACTATTAATATTTTTTAAAAGAGACCCATGAATACCAGGGACAGAGGAGCCTGGTAGGCTGCCGTCTATGAGGTCGCACAGAGTCAGACACGACTGAAGTGACTTAGCAGCAACAGCAGCAGCATCATTTTTTAGTTAAAGTTATTTTATGGGAAATCTTTATATTATTTAAATAAAAACATTAGTAAAACAAAAAGACATATTTATAAAAGCAAATATGCTTAAAAATTAATTTATTAAATTCTCACAAAAACTATTCCCTGACAGTCTGTGACCTGCTCTCTTAGGTAAACAGTAGATATTCAGTTGTTGGAGAGATAATAAAGACATCTTGCCACTAAAATAGAAATTTTAATCTTGTTTTAGTCAGAAGAATTAAGTGAGAGTTAAAAGATAATGGTATGATTTTCTCATTGTAAGTGATTCTTTTCATTCAATTACACTTCTGAGTCCCTGCTACAATAACTACGCTTGCGTGTGTGTGCATGCTAAGTCGCTTCAGTCTGTCCAACTCTTTGAGACCTCTGGACTGTAGCTTACCAGGCTCCTCTATCCATAGAATTCTCCAGGCAAGAATTCTGGAGTGGGTTGCCATGCCCTCCTCCAGGAGATCTTCCCGACCTAGGGACTGAACCCACATCTCTTATATCCCCTGCCCCACAGTAACCATATCACTCCTAATCTTGTATAGGGCTTCCCAGGTGGCGCCAGTGGTAAAGAACCCCACTGCCAATGCAGGAGAAGTAAGAGATGTATGTTTAATCTCTGGGTCAGGAAGATCCCCTAGAGGAGGGCATGGCAACCCACTCCAGTAGTCTTGCCTGGAGAATTCCATGGACAGAGAAGCTTGGTGGGCTACAGTCCATGAGGTTGCAAAAATTCAGACATAACTGAACACATGGGAGCAGTACTTAATCTTATTTATCTGCAGCAATACACGTTGTACACTTTCAAAAACCCTGGGTAAACAATGACAATGAGGAAGCTAATGGTAGCTAAGGCATATTTAGAGCTTACTCTTCTTCACATGAAGAGCTCTGCATGTAGAAATTTATTTTGTTCTCACAAGAACCTCTGAAATACGCTCTATTTCCTTTTTCATTGTACAGATGTGACAGCTAAAGCAGAGAGAGGTGGGTAACTTGCTCATAGTCCATTAGATTAAAAATGACAAAGTTGGCAATGAGGCAGTGATGAAGGGTTAGGGATGGAGGCTTGACCACTAGTTTTACTTCTAGAAAACTTGAGATCAACTGTGAATTTTCCCTTTTTTCTTTGTGTTATAAATATTTTAGTAAAATTTTTAAAGAAGTTTTAAAAGCTGCTGTCTTATTAAGGAAACAGTTCATTATTGTTTGTATTTTTCTGAAATTGTATCTCTTTTTTTAACTTGAGGTTGCTGAGAATGGATATGAATGAACAAAACAATGATAATAAGATGCCCTTTTCCATGTTGTATTAGTAAAATATTTTTCAAGTTGTAAAATATCTAATTCTATAAAGATGCAATAAGATTTTTGAGATTATATATTATAGTTATGGGCTTCCTCAATGGCTCAGCAGATAAAGAATCCACCTGCAATGCAGGAGACACAGGAGATGCTGATTTGATCCCTGGATCAGGAAGGTCCCCTGGAGAAGGAAATGGCAACCCATTCCAGGATTCTTGCCTGAAAAATCCCATGAACAGAGGAGCCTGGTGGGCTACAGTTCAAAGCGTCACAAAGAATCAGACATGACTGAGCAACTAAGCCTATTATATTTATAAATTTGTGATGACAATCTAATTTGGTAGAGCTGTTTTTGGAAACAAGCTTAAAATATGTGTTGACCATAATAAAGCAGAGAGAGGTAGGTAACTTGTTCATAGTCCATTGGATTAAAAATGACAAAGTTGGCAATGAGGCAGTGATGAATAGTTAGGGATGGAGGCTTGACCACCAATTTTGCTTCTAGAAAACTTGAGATCGGTTTTGAATTCTCCCTTTCCTCTTTGTATTATAAATATAAATTTATTTCCATAAATTCAAAGTTTAACTTAGCTAAATCTATTGTGAAAAAGTAATATGAATAATATTAACACTAAAGATAATTTGGAAACAACCAAAAAACAATACAACCTTTGAAATCAAATAGATTCCAGAGTGTGAGTCTATTGCCTGATCTATAGTGAAATGATTAAGGTGTTTAGGAATGCTACCCCATGGTACCAAATGTGATTAAAAACTGCCCATGCACAGCAGGAAGAGCTAGGCTACATTTGAGTTTGGGCTCTGCCTCTGCATGTTTTTAGGTTGTGTAACCTCTCAAAGTTAGTTCCTAATCATTAAGCAGAGATAAAAATGTCTATCCCATAAAAAGTACTAAATGAGACAATGTTTGTAAATGGTCTCAGAAATATGGTTCTTTCAAGAAATCTTGGCTATTTTTCTTCTCCTGTTTGGTTTTCTTTAACATGTAGTAGAATAAAAAGACCAAACCAGTTGGGACTAAATATCACATGTGGGGAATATTTGTTTAGCCTCAGATGTGAAAATTCTCTTTGTGACATGGAAGCAGTATTTTTGATTTTTTTTTTTGCCACCGAAAATTAACTTCCATTCAGATTTCAAGGTCAAATACTCTTTAGTCATATGGAAACATAAACTTACTTAGAAACTGAGGACCCAAACTACCAGGAGTTGAAAGCAACCTCTGACATTTACTAGCCCTGTGATTTTAAGTAGGTTCAACTTTCCACACCTCTGTTTCCTTATCTGTAAAATAAAAACAATGAGAGCATGTCACTCAGAAGGCTAGGAAAATTTAGATGTTAATTTTGTAGGTTTACAACACTGCCCCATACTTATGAAAACTCTATGGTGTATGTGCTCAGTTGTGTCTGACTCTTTACAGCCCTATGAATTGTAGCCCACCGGGCTCCACTGTCCATGGGATTTTGCAGGCAAGAATACTGGAGCAGGTTGACATTTCCTACTCCAGAGGATCTTCCCAGCCCAGGGATTGAATCAGCATCTCTTACATCTCCTGCATTGGCAGGAGGGTTCTTTACCACTAGCGGCACCTGTAAGCACTCTATATGTATTGTTAAATAGAATACTTTGACATTTCTGAAAAATGTCATTGAAACAACAATTATAACTCTTCTTGAGGTTATTGGTAAGCATTATTTTATCATTGTGCCACAAATCCTCCATCTATGAGCTCTTAAATAATGAGAAGGGCTGGATTCTATACTGTTGTCTTTAGTTCTTGCTCTTCATGAAGTACATAATATGTTACCTTGTTGTCAAGGCAACAGGATTCAGGAAGGTTTTGTAAAATGAGAATGGGAGTCATTAAAGAAAATAGCACCAGGAAATACTTTAGAAAGGGAGATGGCTTAATAACAGACTTTTACTGAAGCAAAAGTGTCTAGATCTCATTGAAGGCAGAGAATCGATTGCTCTGTAGTTCAGCTGCCTTATTGAAAATGGCCTGTATTTTCAAACAAGAGCTTGGCATTTAATATCACCACAATAATGGGGCAGAACTTTTGAGAGTGAGAATAAAAGGAGTTAATAAAGATTTTTTTCCCTTGAGAAAAAGACATAAAATAACAGTAGATGTCACTGACTTATGATTGGGGGAAAATGATATATGAAGAGATTTAACAGAATGAGTCTCAGCATTATGAAGTGTATATCAATATAGCCATTTCACTTGGCTTCTCTATTCAAGTCCTGGAACCAACTCACTTTTGTGCTAAGCCAAAGGTTAATAATGGTAAGACAAATCTAATGATAAAACAAAAAATATAATTTGGGAACACATAACCTCATTTACATATCACCTAAAATTGTTCAAAAGAAAGATGTGTTATTCAACACAAATTCCTGTGCCCAATGCACAGTGAGGCCAAAAAAACCTGAAATGTTGCAGTGTGAGCAGAGAAAGGATTATTGCAGGGTTGAACAGGGAGAACAGATGGCTTGTGCTCAAAAACTGAACTCTCTGATGGTTTGGGGGAGAAGCTTTTTATTTTTAATTAATTTTTATTGGAATATATCTGATTTACAATGTATTAATTTCTACTGTACAGCAAAGTGAATCAGTTATATGTATACATATATCCTCTTTCTTTTTGGATTTCCTTCTCATTTAGATCACCATAGAGCACTGAGTAGAGTTCCCTGTGTTATACAGTAGGTTCTTATTAGTTATCTATTTTATGCATGCATGCACACTTGCTAAGTCATTTCACTCGTGTCCAACTCTTTGCAACCCTATGGACTGTAGCCCCACCAGGCTCCTCTGTCCATGGGTTTCTCCAGGCAAGAATATTGACGTGGGTTGCCACGCCCTCCTCCAGGGGATCTTCCCTATCTGAGGATCAAGCCCACATCTCTTGCATTGTCTACTGCGTTGCAGTAGACATTACCGCTGAGCCAGCAGGGAAACCCTTATCTGTCTTATACATGGTATCAATAGAGTATAGGGCTTCCCTGGTGTCTCAGTGGTAAGAATTCGCCTGCTAATGCAGGAGACAAGGGTTTGATCACTGGATTGGGAAGATTCCCCTGGAGAAGGAAATGGTGACCTACTCCAGTATTCTTACCTGGGAAATCCCATGGACAGAGGAGCCTGGCAGGCCTGTCCAATCCATGGGGTTGCAAAGAGTTGGACACGACTTAGTGACTAAACAACAACAACAATCAATCAATAGTGTATATATGACAATCCCAATCTCCTAATTCATCCCATCCATCCTCCCATTTCCTAGGAGAGAAGTTTTTATAGGAGAAATTTGGGGTGAGGGCTGGAGGATATATGACTTTCTTCTGATTGTTTGATGGTGAGGTAACAGGGTGACGTTCTCAGAATCCTGCACTCAGCCAGAAGTCACCATTCTTTACCTGGGTGGAGCCTTCAGTCCCTGTAGAAAAACTCAAAGATATTCCTTCAGAGGAACCAGGAATCTGCCCCATCACCCCACAATTATTTCTTGACTGCCCCTCCCTTGTTTCTGCATTCCCTGTCTTCTCTGATTAGCAACTGTTAATCTGTTCTTGGGTATTCAGGGAGGTTCGGGGAGGCTAAAGCCTTTTCTTATGAAAGAGAAATGGGAACATGGAAAGGATTTGTACCCCAGAGGGCCCCACAGAGTCCTACTTGGTTTTAGGTTTTTGCTATTTTCGCTTTTTACCATTAACCTACTTTTTAAAAACAAAACAACGTTTATTCTTTTTTATTTTTTTGCAAAGTCAGGAAAAGAGGAGTGTATGAGAAAAAAGACCAAGGTATATGAGATGTTTAACAACTTCATTGCTTGTATTGTTTTATCTTAATGCATACTATCTCATCTGATAACAACATATTAAAAACTAAGAAAAAATATTGAGAATCTCAATTGAGGGTCTTGATTATGAGTGATAGAAACTGACTAGTTTTTCTAACAGTAAAAGATGCATCCTTGCTTGAGATTCCATGGCGATGGCTGATGCTACCACAGATAATTCTAGCCAGTTCCTTTTCTTTGTATTATTGCTCCAAAGCCCTTGGCACAGAGCCACTTGGCTGAGACTAGGCCACGTGTTTGTGCCCTGGCTGTAGGGGTGGGGAGCTGAGCCATCTGCTTCCCTTTAGATGCCATAGTGGGTGGGCAAAAATTTGCTTCACATCAAGTCTCACACAGTGGGGTCTCCCCTTAGTTAGGAAAGAAGTTGAGATACAACAAATAACAGCAAATACAAACACCCTAGAGTATAATTTTTAAAAGACTGAAAAAAAGAAGAGATAGAATCAAGCCCTTTTATATATGTGCTATGTATTGCATATGGTAAGCTATACTTGTATGAGAACTCAAGAACTTGCCTGGCAATTAATGTCATCTTATACGAAAGCACTCTCCTGGATGTCTCAGAAGTGCAGCTCCATCCCACTGAAGATGTTTTAAAGGCTCCTGGAAGGCAAATAAATAATCTCTTTCCTGACCCATGGAAATAAAAGTAAGCAGAAATAGTCTATCTTCTTGAATGCTAGACTCATAAAATTAATGTCTTCCCTCTCCTAGTTTGGCTTTTCTTTGACCAGGTGCTGATAGTACAGTTGGTCCAGCTAAAGAGTCCTCTCAAAGAATTCCATAGGGAGGTGTCTTATACCAACTACTGGTGGTTATTAGAACTTAACATAGATGTACATCTTTGGCCATCTGATGTGAGAAGCTGACTCACTGGAAAAGACCTTAATGCTGGGAAAGATTGAGGGCAGAAGGAGAAGGGAGCACAGAGGACAAGATGGTTGGATGGCATCATCGATTCAATGGACATGATTTTGAGCAAACTCCGGGAGATGGTGAAGGACAGGGAAGCCTGGCATGCTGCAGTCAATTAGGTCGCAAAGAGTCGGACACGACTTAGTGACTGACCAACAACAGCAGCATCTTTTATTTTCAGCTTGGTCTTGGGTCTTAGTCCAATTTGGACTAAGTTTTTCATAGAAAAACTCCCATTGCTATCTAGTAACTGACAGTTGGTGTTCCTGAAGAGGACAGAATAAATGATTCAGATAAATATTCAAAGACAGAATAGAAAAATATCTTGAAATAAAGAAATCTGTGGGTAGGAGGGCACAGTATATGCAAGGGAAAAGATGGTAGAGCAGGACCAATATCAATCTATATTCTAGAGAAGTTACTGAATTTCAAGGATCTAGAAACCATTCTTAAGGCAAAAGAAAAAAATTATCATGTTTAGACTACATCACAGTGACTTTCAATGACAGAGTATCATGGAGCAACATCAGATATCTAAAAGGAAAAAGTATGATTCAATGATTTTTTTTTTAAAGATCAAAGATCCATGTTGTCAACTGTGCAAAAAAGAATATAGCACAAATTAGGCCTTGGAAAAAGATTACCTGATGAATTTTTTCAAGGTGGTTGAAAATTAGACATTAGAGAAGTGAGTCATGATGAGGATCTTGGAAATTGGGAAACTGGTATTAGAAGGCTGGGAATGAAAACTAACATGTCTCTATTAGAATCAGGGCTAAACAATTATGAGAATTATGGTTATAGGGAAGTATCTAAGTGTTAAAAGTGTAGGCAATGTAAAAATAACAATCTACAAAGCAAAATAATGAAAGATGAGGAGAAAAAGTGTGATAGAAAGAAATGTAAGTGCACTTCTTTGGCAGAAAGTCAGAAAACATATTCTAATGTAGCTAGTTCAAGAAATATGCTTTAATATACCATTTAAACTTTTCTTAAAAAATGAAAGAGATTAGAGACTCACAGATCTAGAGAACGAACTTACGGTTGCTGTGGGAGGGGAGGAGAAAGGGAAGGGATAGTTAGGAAGTTTGGGAATGACACGTACACACTGCTGTATTTAAAATGGATAACCTACTGTGTAGTACAGGAACTCTGCTCAATGTTATGCGGCAGCATGGATGGGAGGGGAGTTTGAGGGAGAATGGATACATGTATATGTATGGCTGAGTCTCTGCTGTCCACCTGAAACTGCCGCAATGCTGTTAATCAGCTACGTTCTAAAACAAAATGAAAAGTTTAAGGAAAAAAAAAAAAAGAGATCAGAGACAACTTCATAAACAACAGAAAAAAGAAAATACAAATATCAGAAAATATAAATAAAATATTAGGAATAAGAACAAAGCATATCTGTTTTTTAAAAAACAAAGATAACTGAGATAAATTACCTATAACAAGAGAAATAGTCTCAAATTAGTTTCATGAGAATAGGGATTCTGCCTGTTTTATTTGCTGTTGTCTTTAAGTTTTTAGAACAGAGATAAAATCAAACTGACTTGAAAATGAAGAAAGTATTTGGCTTATGTGTTAAAAAAACAAAATTCAACTGAGTAAATTTTAGAGATCTTACTGGCTTTTCTCAATGATTCAGGAATTGGGCAGTATCCTGTCTAGCAGATAGAAATGAGCTCAGAGGAGCTCTATACAAAATGAATCACTTAGCAGCAGAAGGGAGCGGGAACAAGGAAGTTACACTAGGTCGGAAAAGTAGATTGGATGTGGGAAGGTTGATGTCCTTCTGGGCAAGGCAGGGGTCTCTTAAATAAATTATCTAACCAGTGCTGACCAGGGGATTCCTGATTGACTGGTTTAAGATTCCATTTCCGGGAGAGCTGAAGGTGTAATTAAGTTTCAGTTTGGTGATGTGGGACTTAGCCTGTAGTGATTCTATTTTGAACCTGTTATCTTATTTTTAACATTTGTAACCAAAGGTCTAGTGGAATAGTGGGTGCCCTGAGGGTCTCTGTCTTTGGTTTTCTGTGAAGGTCTTTGGTGTGTACTGAAAAGGAAAGGCAGATAGGATTACCTCCTGGTGGATTTAGACCAGACTTCTCAAAGTGTGGGGCTTCCCTGGTGGCTCAGAGGTTAAAGCATCTGCCTGCAATGTGGGAGACCCAGGTTCAATCCCTGGGTTGGGAAGATCCCCTAGAGAAGGGAATGGCAACCCACTCCAGTATTCTTGCCTGGAGAATCCCATGGACAGAGGAGTCTGGTAGGCTACAGTCCACGGGGTTGCAAAGAATCGGACACGACTGAGCGACTTCACTTTCACTTTCTCAAAGTGTGAACCCTAGATCTCTAGGACTTCTCAAATCTCTTTCAAGACATCTGCAAGGTTAAAAGTATTATACTAACAGAATTGCTGATACCTCAGTGTGAGTCAAGGCCATAGCTCCAAAATGCAATAGTGATGCTTGTATTCTTTTCTGTCAGTCCCTCGCAGCCAAAATTGCCAGTTTCACTTGAGAATGTCATTGATAAAGCAGTAAAAGCTATTAATTTTATTAAATCTCAACTCCTGCATGCATGTCTTTTTAATATTTTGTCCAATGAAATGAGAAGTAACCAAAAAGCACTTATGCAATATCTTAAAGTACAGTGGATGTTTCTGATTGTCTCAAGGAAAGCATTTTGAGATTGTCTGAGATACAACTGAACTAGCTGCTTTTTTTTCATGTAACACCATTTTATTTCAAAGAACCACTGACAAATTACTGTTATTCAGATGTTATTCAGATGTGAGTATTTGACAGACATTTTCTTGAAAACAAATGAAGTGAATCTGTCATTTCAAGAAACCCACTGGTAGTATTTATTATTATTACTTTTTTTTTTAACCAAAGATAAAATTCAAGCTTTCAGGCAAAAACTTGAATTTTGGAAACTTGTGTCTGCCACCATGAACTGAATAGCTTCCCCATATTAAAAGGCTTATCTGGTCATAATGATGATGATATTACCAAATGTAATTTTTTGGTATGCATTTCAGTTCAGTTCAGTCGCTCAGTCGTGTCCGACTCTTTGCCACCCCATGAATTGCAGCATGCCAGGCTTCCCTGTTCATCACCAACTTCCTGAGTTTACTCAAACTCACATCCATTGAGTTGGTGATGCCATCCAGCCATCTCATCCTCTGTCGTCCCCTTCTCCTCCTGCCCCCAATCCCTCCCAGCATCAGAGTCTTTTCTAATGAGTCAACTCTTCGCATGAGGTGGCCAAAGTACTGGAGTTTCAGCTTTAGCATCATTCCTTCCAAAGAACACCCAGGGCTGATCTCCTTTAGAATGGACTGGTTGGATCTCCTTGCAGTCCAAGGGACTCTCAAGAGTCTTCTCCAACACCACAGTTCAAAAGTATCAATTCTTCAGCGCTCAGCTTTCTTCACAGTCCAACTCTCACTTCCATACATGACTTTTTTGGTATTATATAATGAACTATGTCAGCACTGAGAAGATTCATATAATTTAGCTCGTATTTCCCAGATGACCCATGTATATTATTGCAAAATCATGCTTAATAAAAGATCTATTTATACTACACAATAGACCAATAAATTTTAAAAAATTAATTAAGTAATTAATTATTGGATGCAATGGGTCTTCATTGCTTTGTGTGGACTTTCTCTAGTTGTGTTGAGCTGGGAGGCCACTCTTTGAGTGGGGGCCACTCTTTGTTATAGTGCAAGCTTCTCACTGCGGTGGCCTCTCTTCTTACAGAGCACAGGTTCTAGACACATGAGCTTCAGTAGTTGTAGAATGTGGGCTCAGTAGTTGTGGAGCGTGGGCTTAATTGCTCTGCAGCCTGTGGAATCTTTACAGACCAGGGATCGAACCTGTGTGTCCTGCACTGGTAGGTGGGTTCTCATCCAGTGAGCCACCAGGAAAGTCCCCAAGCTAATAGATTTAAATGTAAAAAAAAGTTCAAGATACAAAATGTTTGTTTGTTTGGTTTCAGATTCAGATATGTAATTAACATTTAAGATACCAGGTATGACTAAAATGTCATACCTAAGTAGATCCTGAATTCACCTCCTCCCACTAGCACACCAAAATTGCAGCTATTTACAGAGCAACTAAATACACCTCCTATAACATATTCCATCAGTACAGAAGGGCAAAATGTAAAGAAATACTTCTGTTCCTATCCTTACTCTTTTTCTCAGTCCTCAGAGGAAGCTTTAACATTTTTTTTTTTAGCTCTGGATATAATTATATGATACCTGAAGAAGGATTTCTTCTAAAGTGATAATATATGACTGTTAAAATATAAATATGCAAAGAGAGAAGAGAAAGAAAAATATTTTTAAGGAAACTGGATATTTCACATTTATCACAAAAGCTTAAAGCTTATTTAATTGAGGAAAGTGCCTTTATACTTTTATGTGCCCCTGTCTTCTTTGGCTCACTTTTGTGTTTTAACTTGGGTATTTCCAAATGCTGACCACTTTCTTTTACTTTTTGCCAGAAATGGAGTCACCTGAAACAGGACCATGTACGAGGAATCTGAGGCTGTATTTCCTGAAGGCCCTGTCATGGTGTCATGAGAAGGGTTGCGTGTTGGAAGTCCAAATGGGCTTCGTGTCCTCAGTTCTGAGGCTTTGCAGGGCTTGATAGTGCCTCTCTCCCTGTGACCCTTAAGTATGTCCTTTGGTTCTTACATAGTATGATTCAGTGGGATGTATATTCATCAAAAGTATATTCTACTTTTAAACAAATGAATGTATACCAGTAGTCTTTCCACTCTTCATCCTTTAAATCTTTTTCAGAAGTACTAGATCGTATTGTCCAACCTGATTAGAAATACCAGTCCCACAAAATGAACCATGAAAAAAGGTACTGTGGGTAAAAACATTTTGGAACATGTTGCATACAATATCTCTGCTTTGGATAGTCCCTGTGTATTAACATATTGAAGGGTGGACTTAGCACTTCTTTAAAAACCTGGACTTAAGACTCTCTTATCCCCCAAATTCCCATTAGCATCTAAGAAGGCTCTCATTTATCAAATTCCACAGGAAGCAGACTATAAGCAGGAAAGGAAGCTAATTCTTTCATGGAATATTTTATGGAAAACTTGGGCTGGTGAAACAGTATTTCATAGCAGGAATTCCATAGCAGTTTCTGCAACCAAACAGATCTGGGTTTGAATTTCAACCTTTTCCTTATGTATTTAATAACCATAATCTGGATAAAATTTTCAATACTTCATAGCTCTTATTTTGAAAAGGGATAGTAGGGAGAATGAAGAAATGAGGTATCTAAAGTAGGTGCTCAAACAGTGTTTACTTTCTATTCTCTTTAAGACAAGTTTTCAACTTATGCTTTCTTTCCTCATAAGTCTATCTTATTACCTTTAAGACAACCATTCTGTCTCTCCAAAAAAACCTGGAAACTTTCCTCTCTTTTTACTTCCTCTGAAACATTTTATTCTTATCTTGGCCCTTAGTGTTTCCTGTTTGGTATGATTAACCAAGACAAACCAAATAGATACAGAAAGTACTTTATATGGCACCCTGGATGGGAAGGGAGTTTGGGGGAGAATGGATATGTATATATGTGTGGCTGAATAAAAGGTTAAAAAAAGAAGAAAATTTAAACAGGACTTTAAGGGTAAAGAAAATAATGTGATTTAGCATTTAGCTACATAAAAATATTTAGCCTTAAAAAAGTTTTTATTTCTTCCTTTCCAATAGTCATAATGGCTTCCCAGGTGGCTCTAGTGATAGAGTCTACTTGCCAATGTAGGAGACGCGGGAAATGTGGGTTCCATCCCTGAGTCGGGAAGATCCCCTGGAGTAGGAAATGGCACCCCACCCCAGTATTCTTGCCTGAGAAATCCCATGGACAGAGGAGCCTGGAGGGTTACAGTCCATGGGGTTGCAAAGAGTTGGACACAGCTGAGCATCAGCATGAGCATTACAGTAGTCATAATAGTCCTAATAGCTCATTAAGATACAGAATCAGCTTGGGGGACTTGATGTGGTCTTCTTCTTATTTGCATTTCATATTTATCCCAGTCATTGTGCTGAACTATCTCTAGTTAGAGTAGCTTCTGAGTTGATCTTCCTGCCTCTAGAATCTCTTAGTGTCCCAGTGATCACCAACACACCTGTCAGTCCATCTTCCTAGAAATTCCATTTTATCTTACTCTCCTAGTCATTCATTTTAGTAACTTACCTTGCACATAGGATTGTGTCTAAGGAGCCTTTCACTGTTAAATTCTTCCAGCCTAGCTGTGTAGTGTCTTTTACATGTAACCCCCTATTTCACCAAAACCAGATTTTTTTCTGTTTTATGTATGTACTAGGCTCACACTAGTGCTTCCAGTTTGCTTTCCTCCAAACCTCTGTGCTCCTCCCCTTCTTCTCTGATTATTGTAAATTTTAAGGAGCAATGAAGTGTTTTCTTCTACCTGAAACCTTCCCTTCCTACTTCAGACAGTGAATATGATTTCTTTTTTGAATAATTGACCATATCTGGCTAAGTGTGAACCACTTACTGTGGTATATAATCAAATGCTTACCTAAAAAAGTAAGACTTTATCTTTTATCACCCCATAGGGAATTTCTAGAAAAAAGACATTATCTTTTTTTCACCTCTAGAAAACAAGAATTAATTTTTAAACTTCTCTTGTATTGTTTATGAGGTCTAGCATAGTGCATTGGTTGATTAACTGACTGAATCAGGTATGATTTTGATTCATCTGAACTTTTGCTTTTATCATCTAAATACTGCCATTTTCCTTGTCTTGTGACTTTGTCCCATGGTTTATCTTGATTGTTTTAAAACAGTGTTTGAAGTTCTATCTAGGGGAATCTAACTGGTCTTCCCAGGCAGTGCAGTGGTAACAAATCTGCCTGTCAACAGAGGGGACACGTGAGCCTCAGGTTTGATTCCTGCAGAAGATTCCCTGGAGAAGGAAATGGCAACCCACTCCAATATTCTTGACTGGAAAATTCTGTGGACAGAAGAGCCTGGTGGGCTGCAGTCCATGGGGTCACAAAGACTTAGACACGATTGAGCATCATGCAAAGCAAGGCAAAAGAGTGTAGAGTTAAGACTAGGGAACCCTGGAAATGTTTATATGTTCTTGCAACTATGTGCCATTGTAATCAGAAGAAAGTTCTTTTGATCAAGCAATTTAAATAATGAATTGCAAAATAAGGGCATAAGGATTGAGAAAAGACAGTGAAGTACAAGAGGTTTGGGATGAAATGGAGCACAAAATTTCTATGGAAATTAATGAATAACCTTATGTTCTGTTCAGGAGTTTTCTGATAAAATCAGTTTTAGGAAGCCATCCATTTTCTTCCAAATTTTTTATTTCCTTGAGAGAAAGCAAGGCATGAATAGTAGAATTTTGAAGAGACAGTTCAGGGAAGAAACATGCAATCTGCTGTTGTATTACTTTAAAAGGGAAAATGATCATAGGAAATGCCTGAACATTTTATTTTGTCCTGACAATAGCATTTAGTTTAGAAACTCCTGCCTATTTATTAATATTTGTCTATACCTCCATTATCCAATCCATGTTAAGGTTCTGTTGGTTTCTACTTCACACTGCATGACAAATTTACACTTTTATTTCTACTTCCATTCATAACTGTACATCAAATTTCATCAGTCCTAGACTGGAACATTGTAAATGTCTTCTAATTCTTCTTACTCTCATGAGTCTCTTTTCCCCTTAATCCACCCACCATGCTGCATCCTGAATCATATTCTTTAAGCACTCTTACATCATTCACGTTTCTGCTCACAGAAATGCCTGTCGACTTAAAAGAAAATGCACAATGTGAGAGTTATGAGTTAAGTTTTATTTGGGGCAATATGAGGACTGCAGTCCGGGAGACAGAACCTCAGATAGTTCTGAGAGACTGTTCCAAAGATGTATGGGGGAAGGAGAGTGTATATGTGATTTTGGAGAAGGGAGAGTACACGCAATCAAGCAAATTTATATTTTAGGAAGTTTCTGCTGGTCTCACGAAGCTTTTGCTGGTCATGAGAAACAGTTGTCACCATGAAGGATTTTAGCACTTTTTAGGAGGAGATACAAGAATTGGGCTCATAAAATCAACTCCTGAGACTAACAATCTGAAGATCTGTCCTGCCAGTTTTCTAGGAGCACAGAGTGCTTCATTTCTGCTTTCCACCCTGCATCCTTCAGTGGGTGTTGGAGGTCAGCAGAACATGATTGAATCCTTGTGGAGGTAGATGTCAACCAATTTTTGGTTGACATATCAAATAAAGTTCAAATATTCATGTCCTATTTGGGCCTGACCTACTCCTTCTCTAAAATGACTTTTCAATGCACAACCTGTAGTCTAGCCATGCATAACTTCTTGCTCTTTTTGGACACAATCTATACTTTCTTGCTTTTGTTTTTATGATCATCCTGTTATCCCTACTTGGAATGTCCTCTTTCATTTCTACCTGTTGAAATAGTTTCCATCGTCCAAGAAACAGCACTAACTATTAACTATTAACTAATTTTTAAAAAACCACCATTGACTTTCTGAATACTTATGAATCACTCTTGTTTCTATGCATTGGTTTTCAACAAACATGTTTTTGGTCCTAATTCTATTCTCCTAAATCAGCAGCAGAAACTTGTTTTATTCATTTTTATTCATCACATAGCATCTAGGACAGAGTGCTTTTGTTTATTTCTATTATTTTCATAAGGATTAACAACAAGAATGACAAGGGCTACTTTGGATTATTGTCCAACTCTTTTGCCTCAGTTTTAAAAAATCATTAATTATTTAATCTATTGTGAATAGGACTCTCTAGGCAATGATGATCAATGGGAAATACATTTATTAGATGAGAAGCTTATGGAAAGCTTTACAATGTATAGTTAAGGCTAACAGTACCTGAATCTTATAAATAATCTAAATATCACAAAAAGAGACATAATTGGATTTTGTTGCTTCCTGCTATGATGCTGTGGGGTTCCCTGGTCACTCAGTGGTAAAGAATTCGCCTGCCAATGCAAGACATACAGATTTAATCACTGGGTTGGAATGATCCCCTGGAGAAGGAAATGACAATCCACTCCAGTATTCTTGCCTGGGAAATCCCATGGACAGAGGAGCCTGGCAGGCTACAGTCCATGGGATCACAAAAGAATCGGACATGACTTAGCTACTAAACAACAACATGATGCTATAGATCGTATATAACACAACCTATGAAGCTTTGTATTTTAAGAATTCAATTTGAATCTGATCAAGCCTCTAGTTCTAACTAAAAGTTTATAAGAATATAGGGGACAGAGAAACAGGTTAGATTATTATATAATGGTACAACAAGCAAAACCCAGAAGCTGTGAAAATGTATTGGTCAAATGATCTGATGGCTTCAAAGGTAAATTGCAAAGAGACTTAAAAAGCATATCAGCTGAATGCATTATAGAGAGTTTATTTGAACAAAGCAACCATAAAAGTAAGTCAAACACCAACCATAGCAATAGAAACCCAAAATAATGTGTGGGGGTATTTGCCTATAGTGTGGATATTTGATAGCATTAGTTAGTTAGTTAGTTCAATCGCTCAGTCATGTCCCACTCTTTGTGACCCCATGAACCGCAGCACATCAGGCCTCCGTGTCCATCACCAACTGCCAGAGTCTACCCAAACCTATGTCCATTGAGTCAGTGATACCATCCAACTATCTCATCCTCTGTCATCCCCTTCTCCTGCCCTCAATCTTTCCCAGCATCAGGGTCTTTCCAAATGAGTCAGCTCTTTGCATGAGGTGGCCAAAGTATTGGAGTTTCAGCTTTAGCATCAGTCCTTCCAATGAACACCCAGGACTGGTCTCCTTTAGGATGGACTAGTTGGATCTCCTTGCAGTCCAACAGACTCTCAAGAGTCTTCTCCAACAACACAGTTTAAAAGCATCAATTCCTTGGCACTGAGCTTTCTTTATAGTCCAACTCTCACATCCATACATGACCATGGGAAAAACCATAGCCTTGACTAGATGGACCTTTGTTGATAAAGTAATGTCTCTGCTTTTGAATATGCTATCTAGGCTGTTCATAACTTTCCTTCCAAGGAGTAAGTGTCTTTTAATTTCATGGCTGCAATCACCATCTGCAGTGATTTTGGAGCCCCCAAAAATAAAGTCAGCCACTGTTTCCACTATTTCTCATCTATTTGGCATGAAGTGATGGGACTGGATGCCATGATCTTAGTTTTCTGAATTTTGAGCTTTAAGCCAACTTTTTCACTCTCCTCTTTCACTTTGTCTTTTAAGGTATTCTTAAATATTGCTATTTTTATATGTGGTAATGTTATTGTTGATATATTATTAAAGAAAGACCTTATACTTTAGAGATGCAAGCTTAAATTACAGAAGAAATGATCTGATGTGTGGGATTTGTTTCAAAATAAACAAATTTTTGTGGATGATTTGGGTGGATGGGTATGTGGGAAAGCCTACAATGTACGGTTTATAAAGACAAATATTGGGTCATGAATGGAAGCTGTGGTGATTGGTAAGATACCAGACTTGAGGTAGAACTCAGCAATGATATGTCTACAGAAAAGATTATTTTACACCAGAGGTCATTTTAAGCAGAAACTGACCCTTTAAAATTCTCTTCTCCACCTGGAAGTTTCCCTCTTTTGCTTTCTATGTCTGTGCACTGCCCCACCTTCAGGTTTTGCTCTTTATTCCCTACTTTTCCTTTCTTTTTCCTCTTCTACCTACATTCTCTTTTTTCACTTTTCAACTATCCTCCATTTGCTAGGCATATTATTCAATAAAATTTTATATATTTTAAAAGAATTTGTGTTTTCCCTTTTTTTATTGCAGTAGTAGATTATTTTATATATAGGTGATCATCTCCCTAGGTTTGGGAGGAACAATCATGATTTATGACTTTTATCCAAGAGAAGTTATTAATAGCATCTTGTCCATCTCAAAAGTATCCTGGATTATATGATAAATATGCTTATATTTTTCTGAAATTTGCAATAGTTAGCTGTCATTCATATGCTTTAGTAGTTCCTTCATGGTATCATGTGTCTGAATCTATTTCAAGGCTTGGTTTTCCCCTGTACTTTACTCTGGTAAGACTAGCTCATGTGGGCCAATGGTTCTCAATAGAAATAAAGTTTCCACTCTTAAGATATTTTTCTAAGTAGACATTTGTTCTAATGAAAACACTTTACTTTGAGAGATAGAACATAAAGTATTGGCAGCCATATACTCCTTTCAGTAGATTTATTTGGCACAATTGGAACATTTAGAAGCAGAGAGCAGGATCCCCAGGGAGCAGAGGACAGACATACTTTGACAGGGAAGGAAAGTGCCAAGAACAGGCACTTGTAGGGAGGTAAAGCCAGATATGGAGGCTGGAATGTGATCTAAAATCTGAAATGCATCAGTGAGAGTTGACGGAGTCAGACAAAAGATCAGGAACAGTCCAAGACTAAGGTAACAACAGTTTTGTTTATAAAGAAGATAATGTTGTCTCTATTGTAAATAACAAAAACACCAAGACAAAACGAGAACAACAATAATAGAGTGAAATATGGATTAGCAAGAAATGCCCCTCCCCCCATCCCCCATAACTTCCCTTGAATATAACTTAAAAACTAGATTTTGCTCAATTTATTGTTCTCTCAAACCAGTTCCTTACCTTCCTCAGACTTTTGTTTCAGAGCATAATTAGATTCCAAGATAGTGTGGGATGGTTGTGAACCTGATTCACGTCTTCTGATCACAGGGGCATCCTCTTAGGATACATGTTCTTGATTATTTCTTGGTTCTAAAGTTTTCTCAGGACCTGCTCTCATATCTATATTCAAAATCCTCCAACTATTGACCACAGAAGTTGTCAGCTGCCCTCTTGATGCTGGGAGTTGTGGGGAAAGCTCTGTGAGCCTGTCTCAGAAAGGCTGCCTAGATGACTAAGGTAGCCTTCTCCACCCTTCTGTGTCTATGTCAGGCACCATGCTCAGAAGCTTTTCCAGATGTGGTACTTTTTTCTGGCATTACCAGGAAAGAGAAGCACAGTTGATCTCTGCTCCTGGACCCCCAAATTCATCTGGAGTTTTTTGTCCGTCTTGGGCATGATTGCCCTCAGATCCTTGCTTATTTTGCTTTGATCTGTATGGTACATTTTTTACAAGTGATTGTATTTTTCATTTGGTTGTGGGTCACATTTTTTTGCTTCTTCACATTCCAGTGTTTTTTTTTTTTTTTTTGATGCTGAACAATATTATATGATTGAGGATCTGGATTATGCTTTCTCTTTTTAAAAGTTATTACTTTTGATTTAATAGACACTCAAGAAACTTAATGATCAGCTTGGTTCTTTTAAAGTTTGCTTTTAAGTTTTAATAGTTCATGGCTGGAGTAGTTTTAATCTAGGTAAGTTTAGTTCTGATATTAAAGGGTGAGCCTCTGAAGTCTTTACTCCTTGTTCATCAAGGTCTTTCTACTTTGGCTAGTTATATTTCAAACCCTTTCCATCCCTATCTACTCTGGGAATTTTTCAGCTTACAGCTCCTTAGTTGTTCTTTACCTAGCTTAATAGAGCCTTTATGCTATGAGTGTGGCCCTAGTAAAATTTAGAAACAGACTCAAGGGGGCTCCCTTATAGATTTTTGGAGTCCTTTTAATCTTTCCTCTCTAGTCTCTGCCTAGCACATTTCATCTGTCATAGCTTCCCTGAACTCGATCTCTATTTCCTTAATTTAGTGCCACCCTTATTCTTCATTTGGGTTTTTCCTCTTTGTACTGTAATCCTTAATGTATATCTGGTCAGAATATGGGATGGTCGTAGGGCTCACTTTATTTGCATCCTTTCCCATAGGAACCATGGTCCTCCTTTACCTCCTGCTCAGGCCTGAAAAGAATTACTGCATCTGTTTTGTCAAGCCTTCTACTTACTTCTGGAAGACAAAACTGCTACCAGTTTACTCCATCAAGGTTAGAAATGGAAATCTATGATTGTTCCTTTTAAGTTGTACTTGCCTGTACCTTTTAAGCTGTACTTTTAAGTATAAATTCCTCTGACAGATAGGTAATGTATTCTAGTGTGCATTGTGTTCCTACCAACCACTTAGGCTTATTGAAAACTACTACCACTCTACAGGTGGTGGCAAAAACTTGATCACTTACTGTTTTTTGAATCTACCTTCTTTTACCACTTCTTTATTTCTGTATCTGTTTTTTTCCCTACTATTGGGGATACTCAGAAGATGACACACTTTTTGTCTTCAAACAGCTGATGAACTAAACCTTACAAAGTACTGCAATACAAGGTCAAACAAGGCAAATATGGAGAGAAGCATAGAGCTGAACGTGTTTTAAATGGGTCTGAAAAGCAAAGTAGAATTATCAGGTTTGGTTGTTGGTAGCCAAAAACACTTATTTATTATGTGTCCCAGTTACATGCTGCACACTGTTTCAGGGATAAAGCCTGTAGTTAAAAGTGGTCTATTAAAAACAAATCTTCTTAATGAGGTACTTGTTTTTTTTTTTTTAATGATATAAACAAAAGTTTGGCAAATTATAGCCTATGGGCCAAATTTGCTTTTATTCAGCCTGAAAGCTAAGATAGCTTTTACTTTTACAATGGTTATGTACTAAGTGATTCACTTTTTCATTTTTCTATATACAAGTACCTTTATAATATTCTAAATTTGTCTCTTGGCCTATAAAGTCTAAAATATTTACTATCCCTGCCTCTTTAAGAAAAAGTTTGACAGTGTTGGTCTTAAACAATTTCTCCATCCATTCCTCCATGCCATCCATTTAACAAGTATTTATTAAATGTCTTTCATTGTGCAAGGTACTTCACTAAGATTAAAAACTTGAATTATGCAGAGAACCTTCTTTAAAGGAGTTCATAATTTATCAAGAAAGGTGGGACATGAACAACAGCTTACAAACAGAGTTGAGTAAAAGAGGAATCATGGGAGAGAGGTAACAGGTTAAGGACTGTCATATTTCAGAAAAGAATAGCTAACACAGACCTGGGGAAATTCAAGGTTTCTCAATTCGGGGAGGAGATGAGATTGGATCTGGGTTAGGAAAGATGGATACCATTCTAGGAGGTCAACTTGATTAAAACTCAGCCATAGTTACAATTCACAGAAGGATCTACCAGTTCATCCTTTGAATCTGAATCCCACCCTCAGAAGGGCAATTAACTGGTGTTTTGGGTTTTGGAGAAAAACATTCTTTCCCTTTGACACACATTTTCTTCTTTACATTCTACCCCTTTCCTTTCCTCTGGTCGATAATCAGCCTGAGTTTCCTTATTAAAACTCTGAGAGATTAAGTAACGGACTTAGAGAGGTGGTTTCCTAGCTGATTTTTCAGATTTGGGATTCCAGTATGTTTAGGAGGAGGCTAGTATTCTTTACTCTCATCCCAGGTTAGAAAAGTTTTAGCCAAGTGACTCCACATATCATTCTCCATGTATGTCAGTGTTTAGCAGGGAGAGCTCTGCCAAGATTTCCTTCCATAACTGCCCTCTTTCTCTTTATGGAGATCCATGACCAGCAGTGGCATTTCTCTCTCTGTACCTTCACCAGCCTAGTATTTCTGCTGAGGGTGGGGAAGGGAGGAAAGTCAGATTCGGTGTTTAGAAATTACTTTGTGTTGTGTAAATAAGCCTCTTAGTGGTAGAACCAAAGAAACTGATCTGAGCAAAAAGAGAATCTTGACTCCTCTGTTTAAAAGACATCTGAATACAGAATGAGGAACTGAAATAAATACTGTCATTCATCCTAAGTGAAATAAACACAACCTGAAAATAATTTTCTTTTAAAGTAGAGTTGGAATATAAAAAGATTATTCAAAGAACTGAAATTCATGAGCTTTCCTATAAAAATAATCTTTTCATATAATTTGGGATGATGGCATTGTTCCTGACTGATGAGTTAAAGGTGAAAAAATACATTTTGCAGGGCGTAAGAATACAATCATTTCAGAAAAGGAGCTTTTAAATAATAATACTCTTATTCTTAGAGGTAAAAGTATTTTTTTTGTTATTAAAGACTAGTCATCCTTGAACTTGAACTCTAATTCACACAAGTGCCTAAAATCAAATTATATTCATGGACATACACAGCAGTACTTATTACTCAAAATCACCAAATAATTTTCAAAAATGAGTTTAATGTTTTTGCATTTGGCAGTCAAAATAGTGTTCCTCTTGGGGCTTCTGGTGGCTCAGACAGTAAAGAATCTGCCTGCAATGCAGGAGACCCAGATTCGATCCTTGAGTTGGGAAGATCCCCTGGAGAAGGAAATGGCAGCCCACTCCAGTGTTCTTGCCTGGAGAATCCCATGGACAGAGGAGCCTGGAGGGCTATAGTTCATGGAGTTGCAAAGAGTTGGACACGACTGAGCAACATGTGTGTAACATCCACACACATGTTACAAGTACACTGCTTTCATAATACCTTTTCATTTCTTCCATGGACTCTGCAGTGAACTGTGGATAATTGTTTATTTAATTTAAATTTTATTTCAAATTTGTATACTAGTCATATTAGTTTATCCAACATAAGGACAGTGAGAATTGAGTTGAAAGTTGCATTAAAGAATGATGGAGTCACTAGACTCAGATCAAATGGAATATTTTGAGGAAAGTTCTTACATTTGTTTGGCAACAATAAAAATGCCTTATATTTGTGTACCACCTTAACATTTTATCATTGCTTTACCATAATCTCTTAGTCTACCTTTGGCTGCAAATGGCAGAAATTTAACTCAAAAAAGTTTAATTAAAAAAAGAGAATGTATTGCTTCATTTTGCTGAAAAGTCTAGAGGCATCAGTTTTTAGGAATAACATGTTATGTATTTTCAACTATATGCTTAGATTTTGTCTTTGTCCACACTCTGGCTCTGATTTCCTCTGTGTTAACTTAATTCTTAGAGTCTGTTTATACAATGTAACCATTGATAACTCTAGGCTTGTCTGGTCCTTATAGCTTAATATACAAAAGGGACAAGGAGCATCTTTACCCACAGATCCAACAGTTTTCCCAGAGTGGACTCTGGCATGGGTCATGCATCTTGAATATGGTTAGGGAATACAATACTGACTAAACCAGGCTGCCCAGTTTGCACACATCTGAGGCAAGGTACATTAATGTACTCTGGGAGCAGGAGCTTCTAGATCAATTCATTAAAAGTCAATTAGCCAAGGAGAAATTTATTGAATTCATTTTCTTGTAAGACTTTATTTATTTGCTTCTATTTTGCATTCACATGAATCAGCCATGGGTGTACATGTGTTCCCCATACTGACCCTCCCCCCAACTTCCCTCCCCATCCCATCCCTCAGGGTCATCCCAGTGCACCAGCCCTGAGCACCCTGTCTCATGCATTGAACCTGGACTGGTGATCTATTTCACATATGATAATATACATGTTTCAATGCTATTCTCTCAAATCCCACCCTCACCTTCTCCCACAGAGTCCAAAAGTCTGTTCTTTACATCTGTGTCTCTGTTGCTGTCTCGCATATAGGGTCATCCTTATCATCTTTCTAAATTCCATATATATGCGTTAATATACTGTATTGGTGTTTTTCTTTTTGACTTACTTCGCTGTGTATAATAGGCTCCAGTTTCATCCACCTCATTAGAACTGATTCAAATGCATTCTTTTCAATAGCTGAGTAATATTCCATTGTGTATATGTACCACAGCTTTCTTTATCCATTCATCTGCTGATGGACATCTAGGTTGCTTCCATGTCCTGGCTATTGTAAACAGTGCTGCGATGAACACTGAGGTATATGTGTCTCTTTCAATTCTGGTTTCCTCGGTGTATATGCCCAGCAGTGGGATTGCTGGGCTGTATGGCAGTTCTATTTCCAGTTTTTTAAGGAAACTCCACACTGTTCTCCATAGTGGCTGTACTAGTTTGCATTCCCACCAACAGTGTAAGAGGGTTCCCTTTTTTCCCCACTCTCCAGCATTTATTGTGTGTAGACTTTTGGCTAGCAGCCATTCTGACTGGTGTGAAATGGTACCTCATTGTGGTTTTGATTTGTATTTCTCTGATAATAAGTGATGTTGGGCATCTTTTCATGTGTTTGTTAGCCATTTGTATGTCTTCTTTGGAGAAATGTCTGTTTAGTTCTTTGGCCCATTTTTTGATTGGGTCATTTATTTTTCTGGGATTGAGCTGTAGGAGTTGCTTGTATATTTTTGAGATTAATTCTTTGTCAGTTGCTTCATTTGCTATTATTTTCTCCCATTCTGAAGGCCACCTTTTCACCTTGTTTATAGTTTCCTTCATTGTGCAAAAGCTTTTAAGTTTAATTAGGTCCCATTTGTTTATTTTTGCTTTTATTTCCATTATTCTGGGAGGTGGGTCATAGAGGATGCTGCTATGATTTACATCAGAGAATGTTTTGCCTATGTTCTCCTCTAGGAGTTTTATAGTTTCTGGTCTTATGTTTAGATCTTTAATCCATTTTGAGTTTATTTTTGTGTATGGTGTTAGAAAGTGTTCTAGTTTCATTCTTTTACAAGTGGTTGACCAGTTTTCCCAGCACTACTTGTTAAAGAGATTGTCTTTTCTCCATTGTATACTCTTGCCTGCTTTGTCAAAGATAAGGTGTCCATAGGTGTGTGGATTTGTCTCTGGGCTTTCTATTTTGTTTCATTGATCTATGTTTCTGTCTTTGTGCCAGTATCATACTGTCTTGATGACTGTTGCTTTGTAGTATTGCCTGAAATCAGGTAGGTTGATTCCTCCAGTTCTATTCTTCTTTCTCAAGATTGCTTTGGCTATTCAAGGTTTTTTGTATTTCCATACAAATTGTGAAATTATTTGTTCTAGCTCTGTGAAAAATACCATTGGTAGTTTGATAGGGATTGCATTGAATCTATAGATTGCTTTGGGTAGTATACTCATTTTCACTATATTTCTTCTTCTAATCCATGAACACAGTATATTTCTCCATCTATTTGTGTCCTCTTTGATTTCTTTCATCAGTGTTTTATAGTTTTCTATATATAGGTCTTTTGTTTCTTTAGGCAGATTTATTCCTAAGTATTTTATTCTTTTCATTGCCATGGTGAATGGAATTGTTTCCTTAATTTCTCTGTTTTCTCATTGCTAGTGTATAGGAACACAAGGGATTTCTGTGTGTTGATTTTATATCCTGCAACTTTACTATATTCATTGATTAGCTCTAGTAATTTTCAGGTGGAGTTTTTAGCATTTTCTAAGTAGAGGATCATGTCATCTGCAAACAGTGAGAGTTTTACATCTCTGTTTCCAATCTGGATTACTTTTATTTCTTTTCTTCTCTGATTGCTGTGGTAAAACTTCCAAATCTACATTGAATAGTAGCAGTGAGACTGGGCATCCTTGTCTTGTTCCTGACTTTAGGGGAAATGCTTTCAGTTTTTCACCATTGAGGATAATGTTTGCTGTGGGTTTGTCATTTACAGTTTTTATTATGTTGAGATATGTTCCTTCTATGCCTGCTTTCTGGAGGGTTTTTATCATCAATGGATGTTGAATTTTGTCAAAGGCTTTCTTTACATCTATTCAGATAATCATATGGTTTTTATCTTTCAATTTGTTAATGTGGTGTATCACATTGATTGATTTGCGAATATTGAAGAATCCTTGCATCCCTGGGATAAAGCCCACTTGGTCGTGATATATGATCTTTTTGGTGTGTTGTTGGATTTTGTTTGCTTGGATTTTGTTTGCTAGGATTTTGTTAAGGATTTTTTGCATCTATTTTCATCAGTGATATTGGCCTGTAGTTTTCTTTTTTTGTGGTATCTTTGTCAGGTTTTGGTATTAGGGTGATGGTGGCCTCATAGAATGAGTTTGGAAGTTTACCTTCCTCTGCAATTTTCTGGAAGAGTTTGAGTAGGATAGGTGTTAGCTCTTCTCTAAATTTTTGGTAGAATTCAGCTGTGAAACCATCTGGTTCTGGGCTTTTGTTGGAAGATTCTTGATTACAGTTTCAGTTTCTGTGCTTGTGATGGGTCTGTTAAGATTTTCTATTTCTTCCTGGTTCAGTTTTGGAAAGTTATAGTTTTCTAAGAATTTGTCCATTTCTTCCAAGTTGTCCATTTTATTCGCATATAGTTGCTGATAGTAGTCTCCTATGATCCTTCATATTTCTGTGTTGTCTGTTGTGATTTCTCCATTTTCATTTCTAGTTTTGTTGATTTGATTCTTCTCCCTTTTTTTCTTGATGAGTCTGGCTAATGGTTTTTCCATTTTATTTATCTTCTCAAAGAATCAGCTTTTAGCTTTGTTGAGTTTGGCTGTGGTCTCCTTTGTTTCTTTATTTCTGCCCTAATTTTTATGAATTCTTTCCTTGTACTAATCCTGGTGTGCTTTATTTCTTCTTTTCCTAGTTGCTTTGTGTGTAGAGTTAGGTTATTTATTTCCTATTTCTCCTGTTTCTTGAGGTAGGCTAGTATTGCTATGAACATTCCCCTTAGTACTTCTTTTACTGAATCCCATAGGTTTTGGGTTGTTGTGTTTTCATTTTAATTCATTTCTATGCATATTTTGATTTTGTTTTTGATTTCTTCTGTGATTTTTTGGTTGTTCAGAAGTGTGTTGTTTAACCTCCATCTGTTTGTATTTTTAGTAGTTTTTTTCCCTGTAATTGACATCTAATTTTACTGCATTGTGATCAGAAAAGATGCTTGAGATGATTTCAATTTTTTTTTTAAATTTACCAAGGCTATATTTATGGCCCAGGATGTGATCTATCCTGCAGAATGTTCCATCGGCACTTGAGAAAAAGTTGAAATTGATTGTTTTGGGGTGAAATGTCCTATAGATATCAATTAGGTCTAACTGGTCCATTGTATCATTTAAAGTTTGTGTTTCCTTGCTAATTTTCTGTTAGTTGATCTACCCATAGGTGTGAGTGGGGTATTACAGTCTCCCACTATTATTGTGTTACAGTTAATTTCCCCTTTCATACTTGTTAGCATTTGCCTTACATATTGTGGTGCTCCTATGTTGGGTGCATATGTATTTATAATCTTTTAAGGATTTATTTTAAAACCAGATTTCATTTTGCATTCATGACAAGACTTTAAGGGATGGTCACTTCACTTCCCTACTTTCTGAAGCTAGAGATAGAGGCCAGAAAGGTGGGGAATCAGCAGCAGAGGGAGGAAAGACACCTGGCTCTACTCTATCTTTGCTTTATTGGGGGCGGGGGTGTGGGTAATAACTTCATCAGGGCTACTGTCAAATATAAGATCTACCATTAAACTGACTTTCTTTGTGTTAGCATTGAAGAGTTCTTTGTAAGTGAAGGGCTTCCCAGGTGGCGGTAGTGATAAAGAAGCTGCCTGCAAATGGAGGAGATGAAAGAGACACAGATTTGATCCCTGGGTCGGGATTATTCCCTGGTGGGCATGGCAACCCACTCCAGTTTTCTTGCCTAGAGAATCCCATGGACAGAGGAGCCTGGAGGACTTCCACTTACATAGGACTGCAAAGAGTCGGACACGGCTGAAGCGACTTAGCGCACACACACGCATGCATGTAAGTGAAACTGGATTCATCAGTGGACAGATTCCATTGACAGCTTTTTTGGAACTGAATCACCCAGTCCAAGGACCACGAAGTACTGACAAAGGAGAAGTTGGGTCTTGGCCACCAACGTGGTATGAATGCATTGTTCACCTGTCATACATTATTTAAGACATAGACTTTTGTGATATGCCATTAAACAATTTACATGAAATGAGAACAAAGTATTTCATCAAGCATTTTCAAAGCTCAAAAAAGAAATTGCAATAATTCCCTGTATCCTCAGCCATGAGCTCATGCAAGACTCTGCAAGGGTTTCAGATTTTGAGAACAGAGAGAAAGGCATAGTTTTGAGAGAGGAGGATAACATTTTAGGATGCTTTGTACTTACAGTAAAGAGTCGCTAGGGTGTTTGTCGACAAAGCTCTGTCTAGTCAAAGCTATGGTTTTTCCAGCAATCATGTATGGATGTGAGAGCTGGATAATAAAGAAAGTTGAGTGACAAAGAATTGATGTATTTAAACTGGGGTGTTGGAGAAGACTCTTGGACTGCAAGGAGATAAAACCAGTCCGTCCTAAGGGAAATCAGTCCTGAATATTCATTGGAAGGACTGATGCTGAAGCTCCAATACTTTGGCCACCTGATGAGAAGAACCGACACATTGGAAAAGACCCTGATGCTGGGAAAGATTGAAGGTAGGAAGAGAAGAAGACGACAGAGGATGAAATGGTTGGATGGTATCACCAATTCGATGGATATGAGTTTGAGCAAGCTTTGGGAGTTGGTGATGGACAGGGAAGCCTGGCGTGCTGCAGTCCATGGGGTGGCAAAGAGTTGGACACGAATGAACGACTGAACTGAACTGAATTGAACTGGGGGTGTAATGTAAAGAACATCTAATTAGGGCTCAATATCAGGATTTAAATCCCATTTTTGCCTTGTTATAGCCTTTCAACATTAGTTAAATTTAACCTTCTAAGCTTTGAGTCCCCCAGTAATAGAGCAGATTGATAAAGATCTTTTTAAAGCGGATATCCATAATAGCATTCTGAGTGTTGAAATGGCAGAATAAGATTAGATGAAGCAATTGATTTACTATTCAGAAGAAATGAGTACAATTTTCTCTATATTTCCAGTGTTCTTGTCAAGTGCTTGGAATAAAAGGACTTGCTTTTTACTCCTTTACAAGGACATTTCAAATAAAATACACTTTAGAAGGATAGGCGAATATCTCTTTGTCATTGGTTCTTTAATAGTGGTAGTGGAATGTGTAGCTGTTTCCAAAAGCTATTCCTTTATATTGTAGAGTACTTTAAGCTTGCATTATACCAAATAGCCATCACTGTCTGTTGCAGAAATGGCAGTGCAGTACATAGTCACAATTTGAAATATCAGTGGCTATCAGTCTAAACACCTGGGATGTCTTGCAACATTATTGCTGTGTGGGGGTAAAAACCCATTTTGATCAGGAAATTACACCTTGAGGAACTGGTTTTTATTATAGACATTTCTTAAAACCAAATTACGCTTTATGGTGGAGGCTGAGTTAAAAAATTCTAACTATCAATATGATTCTAATATGTGATGCTCTAGGATTTATCTTTCCTGAGTTTTCAAAATTATATTTCTATGTTTGGCATCCATTCTTTACTCTGTGCTCTGAGGCATCACATTATGTCTGTGTGTTTCACAGATATTCTTTGTGGAAATGCAGTGATTAATGAGAACAATAATCAATTAAGAACTCATTTATTACACTCCATTAAACCAGTGATCCATTGATACTCACAAGACATGAACATAAAGTACAATTTAATGATTAAAATAGTACAGTGAATTAAATTTATCATGGAATGTTAGCTCATTGGAAGAGTTGACAGAGATGATTATTTTTGTGCAATATGAGAGGGCTGTCTTTATATGAACTTCAGCTAAGGAAAAATGTGAATTAAAAACAGTGGAATGACAAGAACTTAATAAAGGAAGCCACGTTATAGAATCAGTACCTGCTTAGCAAAACTGAAAAACAGGAGAGAAAGAAAACCTATTACAGGGAAGGTTGATAGATAACAGTAACATTGTTCATTCAATTACTATTTGTGACACATTTTCTATGTGCACTGTACTAAATGCTGAAGATCCAAGATGGTCAAATCCCTGAAGAGATTAAAAAAAAAAATCTTTGTTTTCTCTCTTGATTACTGAAGAGTATTCTGCTTTATTTTTATATTATTATAAAACACATTTGTTTAGCTAAGTTGGACCCAATGCTGTTAGCACAAACACTACCTTCCCTCCTTTTTAAAAAGCATCTATTTAATACCATTGCTAATTCTGGTAGTTTTGTTTTGTAAACATTTGAGGAGGGAATTTGGGTTTGAGTTTGATGGAGACAGCCCAGTGATGAGGAAATGGTGTTTTTGATTAGTCATTTCCAAAGTATGTGATACCACCCTTGATGGAGTGTTTAGAAATTTATGAGACATTCTTATATTCTTACAGTGATGGAGGAGGGGGAATACCACTGGTGGCTATCACAATGCTAGATTGTCTCCACAGATGAGACATTCCCAGAGAATGAAGACTTATCATGTGACTCATAAATATTGAATGTCCAACCAGACATTAATGTGTATATTTAAAAATCCTATTTATAATTATCTGAGTATAAATGTAAAAAACATACATTCAATCATATTTTTTTCATACAATCATGTTTTTATATCCAATCATATTTTTTTGCAAGTTGTTATATAAACTGAATTTTCCCAGAATGAAATCACTAAATAAATCATTAGAAAATTTGGCTTTTTCACCTTACCAAAAATTTCTTGTTATTCTGAAAAATCACATCATTGAAGGAAATGTTACTGCAAAGTACCAGTATCAGACTTCATTGGAGTTTCACTGTGGTTGTAGACATACAGATAAGTATCAGATTTCTTTATCAAACTTTTTAGTGTAATTTTCTGAAAGCATTTCACACTGAAATACATAATTTTTTATTATAAATTTATTTCCATTAATTCTTCTTTTAAAATATAAAGTTTTTATATATTATAATTTGAATTTAAGATATATAATTTGAAATTCTATATTTAGGTAGCTTACCTATGAATTTAATTTCATACATAAGAAGGCATTGAGAACCACAGATGGCAATGGTATGGCATCTGTCCCTCTTTGGAAAAACCTTTGAACTTTTATTCATAAAGAAATAAAGGACAGAATTTATCGAACCATTTTGATGAGGACTCCGTGACATTCTGTGCTGGCAAGAATGACCCAAGAAAGACTACGGAAGATTGAGAAACAAGCAGATTTGACTCAATATCCAAATGTCAAAGTTTGACACTAAAGTCGGGGAGGAGGACATTCTTCTTATGTCTCTACTGATCCCAGAATTGGCCAAATTTGGAATAATCTGGAGAGAAGACACTTAACATGCCTATGATGTAGTATATAGTGATAAAATTTTACAAAGTGACCTAGAGGGGTGTTGGCCTGGGCACAAGAATGGAAGAGCAAGAAAGAAAAACTGGGTGGTCTTTGTGAGATAACAGCAGCAAAGTCTTTGGCTTATTGTTTGGCTTGTAGGGTTTGTTTTGGTGACTTCCATAAGTCGTAATGGGACACACAATGAGGGCATCAAATTTCCATCAGTCATACTGATCGGGGCTATCAAAATTTGGTGATTGAAACTAAATATAGATATTCATTTGGAAGTTGGATTTTTTCTCATACCATGTACTAAAATACATATTAGATTAAGCATTTAAATGTTTAAAAAGCCTATAAAATATTAGGAAATCCAGGAGGCTATTTGTATTATTCTGCTATGAGGAAGGTCTTCAACCCCATTAATAAAACATGCAATTTTAAAACAGTTATTAAATACAAAATTTTCACAAACCTGATTGTCAAAATTTAAAGATTGATAACATGAATTTTGGTGATAAGATGGGGGAAAATCACTTTTAGATACTGGTAATGTACAGGTCTTTGGAGGGGTAATTTGGCAATATTTTTAAACATTAGAAATACATTAATTTACATTTATAAATCCTTCTTTTAGGAGTTAAATCCAGAAACCACAATCCAAATGAATAAACAAGTATATATATATATATACACACACAAATAAACACATACAAGTGTCTAGCAGTGAGGAATGGTTAAATAAATTAGGGTACAAGAAAATACTACTTATCCATTAAAATGAAAATTAATGCTTCCTTTATATATATACATATATAATAAATGTGCATATATATATTCATTTTTGTATATGAATCTAGATATATTTTTGGAAGATAGGCATGATCTATTAAATGAAAAAAACAAATTTCAGAATAGTGTGTTTATTGTCAACCAATATTAGTAAAAAAAAAAACTGTTTACTGTGAGATTCGACTGGATTGTAATGGTATCTGGTAGAATTGTGTCTGTGGAGTCAGAAATTCCCTAATCATGCTCTACTCTATCAATCAACTGTCTTCCCAGGGCTGCCATACTGCACACCTCAACAAGGCAGCATAAACATTTGAATTCTTCATTGCATGATACAACCTTCCTTCCATGGAGCCCTGGAAGGTGCTGAATATTAAAGGAACAATTGCAGAAATGGCCAAGTAATCAATAACCTTTCATAAAGATTTCTTATAAATCTGGGTTGACTTCTAAATCTTAGACCAGAAGTCCAAGTGATATTTTTATCTCCTTTAAAATTTTATAATAAATCCAAACCTTAGAGTTTTGTCATCCCCTGGCTGGCAGCATGGAAGAATAAAGTCTAGGATTACTAATGGGGAAGAGGTTAAACAGTGAGACAGAGAGAAAGTGAATGAGAACCAGACAGAAGGAAATTAGAAGAAGGAAGTGATTTAGAAGTTGACCTATTTTAGAGGCCTGGCTGCACTTAGTTGGATGGAAAAAATGATGTGGAGTGGAGGATAGAATGTTCATGGACATGTACAAGCCTTTAAAATACAGTAGCCCAGCCCGCTAGTAAAAGTGGCTCATTCAGTATTTGAAGACCTTCTCAATCATATTCACATTCATTGTCTTTAGAAGGAGCAGGATGGGGATTTATGCACAGGTAAATAAATAGATAAAATCTGGAAAGATATTCAACATTTATTAACTCTGATTACCTCTGAGGAAGATGGTGGATGATGGAAATGGAATTGGGGAGAGAAAAAAGTGAGAGATTTTGTTTCCTAGGGGAAAAAAGTAATTGTGATGTATTTTGTGGTTATATTTGGCAAAGTTTGTTGTGCAACTGGCTAGATGCTCACCCATTCTACTTCCTTTTTCAGGACATATACTAATATTTCCCAACTTTCCTTGTAGTTATGCTTTTGCCAATCAACTAATTCCAAAGGTGACATTTCTAGGCCTGCACCTAAAATCTCCAGTGAGATTCTTGATTCACTTTCTGTCTCTAATCTGGGCAACTGAAAGTGATACTCTGCTGAGCAAATACATGCCACAAGATTGAAGTAATCTGGGTTCCTGAATCACTGGTCAGAGAACAGTCTAGGAGAACTGTCCAATTGCAGAAATTAAAAGATGCTTGCTCCTTGGAAGAAAAGCCATGACAAACCTAAACAGCATATTAAAAAGCAGAGACATTACTTTGCCGACAAAGGTCCATATAGTCAAAGCTGTGATTTTTCCAGTAGTCGTGTATGGATGTGAGAGTTGGACCGTAAAGAAGACTGAGTGCTGAAGAATTGATGCTTTTGAACTGTAGAAGACTCTTGAGTCCCTTGGACAGCAAGGAGATCCAACCAGTCCATCCTAAAGGAAATCAGTCCTGAATATTCATTGGAAGGACTGATGCTGAAGCTGAAACTCCAATACTTTGGCCAGCTCACATGAAGAACTGACTCATTTGAAAAGACCCTGATTCTGGGAAAGATTGAAGGCAGGAGGAGAAGGGTATGACAGAGGATGAGATGGTTGGATGGCATCACTGACTCAATGGACTCAATGGAGTTTGAGCAAATTCCAGGAGACAGTAATGGACAGAGAAGTCTGCCATGCTGCTGTCTGTGGGGTCACAAAGAATCGGACACAACTTAGAAACTGAACAGCAATGAAGATTGGAGAGGCACAAACTTCTGTTCTGTTAAGCTGCTGAGATTTCAGTGTTTATTAGATACCAAAGCATAAATTGGCATATTGTGTGTGCATGCTAAGTCTGACTTTTTGCGACCCCATGGACTGCAGCCCACCAGGCTCCTCTGTCCATGAGACTCTCCAGGCAAGAATATTGTAGTGGGATGTCATGCCCTCTTCCAGGGGATCTTCCTGATGCAGGGATCGATCCCTTGTCTCCTGCAGCTTCTGCTGCAGATTCTTTACCACTGAACCACCAGGGAAGCCCATGGCATATCCTGACAACTAAAAAATTTTTTCTAGAATTGGGGTACTGTGCTGTGACAAAAGTATAAAACATATAGTTAAAAAAAATTTTTTTTGATGTTGACCATTTTAAAAGTCTTTATTGCATTTTTACAATATTGCTTCAGTTTTTTATGTTTTGATTTTTTGACCACAAGGCATGTGAGATCTTAGTTCCCCAACCAGGGATCAAACCTATACCTCCTGCATTGGAACACAAAGTCTTAACCACTGGACCACCAGGGAAGTCCCTGAAACATGTAATTTTGACTTAGAATTTGGTCTGTGAATGACAAAGAAAGATACAGCAGGCTGGGCAAAATGATTGTGTGCTGATGAAATGTTTGTGTGCTGATAAAATGCTTAATCAAGCTATTATCAACTTGGAAGTCGTACCATATGCTGACTGAGCAGGCAGCTACTGGGACAAGGTGGACAATCTAAATTTGAGGAGTTTGTATTGGTTACTGATATCTATTTTTAAGAAATTTTATAAGGCAATATTCTAAAAAAGGCCTTTCCCTGTGGCTCCGTGGTAAAGAATCCACTTGCAGTGCAGGAGACACAGGAAATGGGAATTTGATTCCAGGGTCAGGATGATCCCCTGGAGAAGGGAATGGCTACCCACTCCAGTATTCTTGTGGGTAGCCATTCCCTTCTCCAGGGGATGGATCATCCTGACCCAGGGATCAAATTCCATAGACAGAGGAGCCTGGCAGGCTACAGTCCATGGGGTAACAAAGAGTTGGACATGACTGAGTGACTAACACTACTATACTATTTTGGATCAGGAACATCCCCTGGAGAAGGGATAGGCTACCCACTCTGGTATTCTTGCCTGGAGAATCCCCATGGACAGAGGAGCCTGGTGGGCTATAGTCCATAGGGTTGCAAAGAGTCAGATACAACTGAAGTGACTGAGCACACATGCGCGTGCACATTGTAAGAAAGGATCGGGAAACAATTGGCCATTTCAAGCAGAAGTGGAAGAATATAGAATTCAGATATCTGAGGCCTAGAAAGGTTGAAAAAAATAACCACAGCTTCTATACTTAAACTGTGATAGTTCATATGAAAAAAATAATGAAAGTTTTGTTAAAGGTGCTAAAAATTCACAGATGAATAAAGAAGGTCAGGAAAAGATTTCATTTAGAGGGAAACTTCTCACCTGCTGTTCCAGAGAGCCTCAACATAGCCAGTATTAAATTGAGAATGTGAGGCATTGGGGCAAAGAGGCAAAGGACAAAAGACAGGTTTGAGATTTGTGTCCAAAAATAACTTTGGATACGGCACATAGAATGAACTACTGGAAGGAAAAATACTACTGGAAGCAAAAATACTAAGTGCTTGCTATGTTTCTAAGGAGACTATATGGCCAAGAAGCCACACACCCAGGATAAAATCACTTTGATTATTTGAGATGTAGAATATTCTTGTCTCTTAACTGCAGGAGGCAGCTTAGAGAGCTTGATATAGATTTCAAGAAGAATCTTCTCCCTAACACTCACTTCAGGTGTGGCCAAAGTTGATTAATGAAAGGAGGAAATTCGCTAAAGACGGAAATATTTATTTGAGAAAGCAAAAAACTATGGAGATTTTCTCAAAGAGCAGAATCAGGCTCTACTTAAGGACCTACACCTAGATGGCAGGGCTCCTAAAATGTCTGCCTAATAGGATTTCAGGATTGCTATTAGACCTATGTCTGCTGTGTCCCTCCATTTGCCCCTCTTTCCAAATGGGAAGTGTTCACTGGATAGTCACTGTGAAACCATAGTGTGCTTGTTCAACCACTGAGTATGAGATGTAGAGAAACAGGTATCTTTTTAGTGTAATAGGATGCTGGGCCATAAGGAACCATATTTAGATCTGATGGAGAAGACTACATCTCACCTAGCGATCCTGGACTTGAATTGCAAGAAGTGGCTGAATAAAACTTGGAGCTGCCACTCCCTGATGGAGAGCAGGTGTGTTCTACATGTGTGAGAAAGAGTGAAATAGATTTAATGACAAGAATGGAGAAGATCCAGCTATGGAAGAGAATGGCTAGCTGCTCACTAATACTATTTTCTCTTCTTTAGCCAAGTCTATATCTACAGCCTCCTTGCTGGGAAGGAGTTAGTTTAGACCATATAAATATGGTCCTACATCTGGAACACTCTAATATAAAACCATATTCACAGTCAGTGATGAAGTGACTTAGAATAAACAAACCAGAGAATATGGGAAAAGATTACAGAAGTATATTTTCACTAAGGAGTGTTGATAGGGCATGCCTATCATAAAAATAAGCTAACTGATAATAATAATGAGCCATTTAAATCACACAAATGATCACAATGAGATCAGGAAAGGATCTGTCGGTCATGCTGCTGCTGCTGCTAAATCGCTTCAGTCATGTCCGACTCTGTGTGACCCCATAGATGGCAGCCCACCAGGCTCCCTCATCCCTGGGATTCTCCAGGCAAGAACACTGGAGTGGGTTGCCATTTCCTTTTCCAGTGCATGAAAGTGAAAAGTGAAAGTTAAGTCGCTCAGCCGTGCCCGACTCTTAGCGACCCCATGGACTGCAGCCTACCAGGCTCCTCCATCCATGGGATTTTCCAGGCAAGAGTACTGGAGTGGGGTGCCATTGCCTGCTCCGCTGTTGGTCGTAGGTGGTAGTAAACAGAGCATAAGTAGTGGTACAAGCTGTCAGTAAAAGGAAAGCAGAAATAAGTAGGCAATTAGAAAAAAACAGCTAGATTTTTCTGGTGTGTGTTATTGCCAGAATACTTTTGAAAAAGCATTCAATCTACTTGTACAAAGTAAGGAATATGAAGAAATTGAAGATAGTGAAATTATTTTTACCACTTTCAGTAAAGGAAGGATAATTATTTATTTTGTTCTTTTTTGGACTCCTTTCCTTACATGAACTGTTTGCAACAAGTGGTATTTTTGTCAATTCTTTCTCTCTTTAAAGCTGATTCTTTTCTAGTCCTATGACACCACTGGCTTCTAAACCCTGTTGTATGTGGATCTCAGGTGCTGAATATTGAATTAATAATATTCTATGTTCATAGAATATTTTAATCGTTTGGTCCTTTTTCTGTTTATGATTTATTCTTTCTTTACCATACTCATTCACTTTTCCCCACCCAACACCCATTCACCTTCTCTACTGTATTTAATATTCAGCCTCCTAATATACAAACCATATGTTTACTTAGGTATGCATCTGACTTAGAAATATATATTGTTCTTTAGCTTTGTGTTTTTGATTTACATAAATTATATGGCCATGTCATTCTCATCTTACTTTTTTTTGAGAACTACTGTATTCTTTTGTATGTACCCATGTTGTTACATGTATATCTGGCTCACTATTTATGACTACTCCATGCCATCATTTGTGTATGCCATATTGTACTTATCCTTTCTTCTACTGATGAATGTCTAGGATCCCTCCAAAATACTTGCTACCAAAAGTCATGCTATGATGAACATTCTGTTTCTCTAAGGTTAGTAGTCAACAAACTATGTATTCAGTTCAGTTCAGTTCAGTTGCTCAGTTGTGTCCGACTCTTTGCGACCCTATGAATCACAGAACGCCAGGCCTCCCTGTGCATCACCAACTCCTGGAGTTCACCCAGACTCACATCCATCGAGTCAGTGATGCCATCCAGCCATCTCATCCTCTGTCGTCCCCTTCTCCTCCTGCCCCCAATCTCTTCCAGCATCAGAGTCTTTTCCAATGAGTCAACTCTTCACATGAGGTGGCCAGAGTACTGGAGTTTCAGCTTTAGAATCATTCCTGCCAAAGAAATCCCAGGGCTGATCTCCTTTAGAATGGACTGGTTGGATCTCCTTGCAGTCCAAGGGACTCTCAAGAGTAATAGTACACAATTTCATGCTTTCCAGAATGTCTGTCCCAGTTTGCATTCATAATACTAACAATGGATGTTAACATTTTCTTATATCTTTGCTAATATTTGATATTGCTCATGCTGCAGTTTTTACCATCCTAATGACCATATGATACTATTTCAAGTTAGTTTTATTTGCTCTCACTGATCCTTAGGGAGGTTGAACATCTTTTCCATATTCTTATTAATATTTTGGGTTGCCCATTAGTGAATTTCCCATTCATACTCTTAGGCCATTTTTTCTATTGTGTTTTCTAATTTCTGTCTAAAAATATGATTTATAGTGTGTGTGAGCTAAGTTGCTTCAGGCATGTCTAATTCTTTGTGACCCTATGGACTGTAGCCCACCAGGCTCCTTTGTACATGAGATTCTCCAGATAAGAATACAGGAGTGAGATTGCCTCCTCCAGGAGATCTTCCCAATCCAAGGACTGAACCCACATCTCTTACATCTCCTGCATTGGCAGTCAGGTTCTTTACTGCTAATGCCACCTGGGAATCCCATGATTTATAGTACTCCATTGAATACCATGTAAATCCTTTGTCCAATTTAGATATTTCAAATATTTTCTTCTAATCTGGAACTGTTCTGCTAACTTTGTGGTGTCTTTGCTGAAAGACATCAAGTGTATGTTTCTCCATAGACTCAGTGGGAAATGGACTAATAATTTAGTAGATAGTATTGAGAAAAATACATTTGGATGCTTCCTATACCATACATGTAGATGAACTCCAGTTTGATAAAAGATCTAAATATGAAAGCAGATGTAGAGAGCTAAATAGAAGATGGAGATGAAGGTCTCCTTTATATAAATCATAAGAAAAAAAATGGTGTTTCTGGGCTTTCTGTTATATTTTGCTAGTCTCCTCATCTGTTTGAACAGCAATAACAAGCTGATTTCATGGGTTTAAAGTATGTCTTAACAAGGGTGCCCACTTTCACCATTATTATTCAACATAGTTTTGGAAGTTTTGGCCACAGCAATCAGAGCAGAAAAAGAAATAAAAAGAATCCAAATTGGAAAAGAAGAAGTAAAACTCTCACTGTTCGCAGATGACATGATCCTCTACATAGAGAACCCTAAAGACTCCACCAGAAAATTACTAGAACTAATCAATGACTATAGTAAAGTTGCAGGATATAAAATCAATACACAGAAATCCCTTGCATTCCTATACACTAATAATGAGAAAATAGAGAAATTAAGGAAACAATTCCATTCACCATTGCAATGAAAAGAATAAAATACTTAGGAATGTATCTACCTAAAGAAACTAAAGACCTATATATAGAAAACTATAAAACACTGGTGAAAGAAATCAAAGAGGACACTAATAGATGGAGAAATATACCATGTTCATGGATTGGAAGAATCAATATAGTGAAAATGAGTATACTACCCAAAGCAATCTATAGATTCAGTGCAATCCCTATCAAGCTACCAATGGTATTCTTCATAGAGCTATAACAAATAATTTCACAATTTGTATGGAAATACAAAAATCCTCGAATAGCCAAAGCAATCTTGAGAAAGAAGAATGGAACTGGAGGAATCAACCTGCCTGACTTCAGGCTCTATTACAAAGCCACAGTCATCAAGACAGTATGGCACTGACACAAAGACTGAAATATAGATCAATGGAACAAAATAGAAAGCCCAGAGATAAATCCACGCACCTATGGACACCTTATCTTTGAGAAAGGAGGCAAGAATATACAATGGATTAAAGACAATCTCTTTAACAAGTGGTGCTGGGAAATCTGGTCAACCACTTGTAAAAGAATGAAACTAGAACACTTTCTAACACCATACACAAAAATAAACTCAAAATGGATTAAAGATCTAAACATAAGACCAGAAACTATAAAACTCATAGAGGAGAACATAGGCAAAACACTCTCTGACATACATCACAGCAGGATCCTCTATGACCCATCTGCCAGAATAATGGAAATAAAAGCAACAATAAACAAATGGGACCTAATTAAACTTAAAAGCTTCTGCACAACAAAGGAAACTATAAGGAAGACGAAAAGACAGCCTTCAGAATGGGAGAAAATAATAGCAAATGAAGCAACTGACAAACAACTAATCTCAAAAATATACAAGCAACTCCTACAGCTCAATTCCAGAAAAATAAACAACTCAATCAAAAAATGGGCCAAAGAACTAAATAGACACTTCTCCAAAGAAGACATATAGATGGCTAACAAACGCATGAAAAGATGCCCAACATCACTCATTATCAGAGAAATGCAGATCAAAACCACTATGAGGTATCATTTCACGCCAGTCAGAATGGCTGTGATCCAAAAGTCTACAAGCAATAAATGCTGGAGAGGGCGTGGAGAAAAGGGAACCCTCTTACACTGTTGGTGGGAATGCAAACTAGTACAGCCACTATGGAGAACAGTGTGGAGATTCCTTCAGAAACTGGAAATAGAACTGCCTTATGACCCAGCAATCCCACTGCTGGGCATACACACTGAGGAAACCAGAAGGGAAAGAGACACGTGTAGCCCAATGTTCATCGCAGCACTGTTTATAATAGCCAGGACATGGAAGCAACGTAGATGTCCATCAGCAGATGAATGGATAAGAAAGCAGTGGTACATATACACAATGGAGTATTACTCAGCCATTAAAAAGAATACATTTGAATTAGTTCTAATGAGGTGGATGAAACTGGAGCCTATTATACAGAGTGAAGTAAGCCAGAAGGAAAAACACCAATACAATATACTAACACATATATATGGAATTTAGAAAGATGGTAACAATAACCCTGTGTACGAGACAGCAAAAGAGACACTGATGTATAGAACAGTCTTTTGGACTCTGTGGGAGAGGGAGAGGGTGGGATGATTTGGGAGAATGACATTGAAACATCATATATGAAACGAGTCGCCAGTCCATGTTCAATGCACAATACTGGATGCTTGGGGCTGGTGCACTGGGATGACCCAGAGGGATGGTACAGGGAGGGAGGAGGGAGGATGGTTCAGGATGGGGAACACGTGTATACCTGTGGTGGATTCATGTTGATATATGGCAAAATCAATACAATATTGTAAAGTTAAAAAAAAAATAAAGTTATTTGATACATTCAAAAAAAAATAAAGTGTGTCTTAAGATCTGGAAAGGTAAGTACTCTAGATTTGTTCTTTTAAAAAATTTCATAGCTATTCACAGATCTTTATTCTTTGATGTAAATTTAAGAATCACTGCCATATTATAAAATTATTTTTTCTAAGATTTTAATATGACTTTTATTGAATATGTAGACTGATTTGGGGAAAATTGGCATCTTTAAAATGTTCATCATCTTATCCTCAAGCATGTTATTTTAATCCATTCTTCAGGTCTTTTTCTAGTGGTCTTATAATATGTTGTTAAATTTTTCTCCCAGAACATTTCATGAATATTTTGCTGAATAATCCCTATATATCCTACAGTATTTCTTGAGTTTTATAGATTCTTATTTCTGTAACATATTCTATTGAGTTACTGATGCTTTAAAGGAACAATATTGTTTTAAAGTTGGATTTTAAATGCAGTAAACTTACTTTACTTTCTTACCTATTTAATAGTTTGTTGATTTTCTTTGTTGTTATCTGCTAAGACAAACATATCCTTTCTTTTAAATTCTTACATGTATTTTCTTTTAATAAATTAATTTATTTATTGACAAGGAAGTTCTGTACTATATTGAATAAGAGCTGTAATAGTGGGTGTCCCTGCCTTGTTTCAGAACATGAGCAGCATACATCTAAAATTTTCTCCAGTATGTGTAATGCATGTTTATTTTATCATGCTTGGGAAGTTTTATTTTATTCTTGATACTTGATAGTATGTTTTAAAATAATAAATTGCTATTGGAGTTTATCAAGGCATTTTGGCATTAGTGACAGTATCTCTGGAGCACCTTTCTAGGCTTTTGGGTATAAATTGTGTGGGATTCTATAGTAAAGCAACAAAGGCAGTGTTTGTTTATGAGTTTGGTCACTTAATTAAGGTTAATAGAGACTGTTGATCTAATTTTCTACCCACTTTTGTTCTCAAGCATGTTTGTTTAGACTAATTTTTGATATGGTTGTGTATCTGTGTCATTGTGAATCAAATGAGGCTAACATGAAAATTTAACTGACTCTTTGCAACCCCATGGACTGCAGCATGCCAGGCTTCCCTGTTCTTCACTATCTTCTGGAGTTTGCTCAAACTCATGTCCATTGAGTCAGTGATGCCATCCAATCATTTCGTACTCTTTCATCCCCTTCTCCTCCTGCCTTCAATCTTTCCAAGCCTCAGGGTCTTCTCTAATGAGTTGGCTCTTTGCATCAGGTGGCCAAGTATTGGAGGTTCAGTTTCAGCATCAGTCCTTCCAGTGAATATTCAGGGTTGATTTCCTTTAAGATTGACTTGTTTGATGTCCTTGAAGTCCAAGGGACTCTCAAGAGTCTTCACTACCAACTTCTTTGTTATAGTTTGACAGAAAAAAGTGACACTTTCAGGTTGGATTTATATTCATAAATAAAAAACTGAGTATCAAGAATATAAAGTGTACACAAGATTGAGTGACAGAAAGACAAACTCATCTTTAAATTACAGTATCCCATTGTGGTTTTAGTTTGATTTGCTATGATTTTATAATTACAAATGTTTCATCAGTTGTAATTATTGCTTAAGAAGATGTTGTGTGTTAATAGAATCATGGAGAATTTTTCAAATTTTTACTTGAAGAAGAAACAAAAGAATTCCGTGTATAATTTCATTTATAATCTAGAGTCAATTAATGATTTTGTGAATGACAATAAAACTATAAATCGTAAGACAAAAGACTTAAAACTTTGAAACATGTAGAGTACTATAGTCTTTGAAATAACAACTAAGAGTGGGCACTATGTATATCTCAGAAAAAGAGAATCTATTTTTTCCTTTTCTTTTCACTCAGGGTCATTGGCTGTCTGATACCTGAAGCATGAAAAACAGAAATCTTTTGTAAAACTCTGATGGCATTTTTTTTTAACCTACAAAAATCAAATATGTAACTCTGGACCCAACTATAAATAACTTCCTTGGGGAATTCAATGTTACTTGTGGGGAATTTTTTGTTCAATTGCCTTTTCCTTATTTTTTTCTGTTAAGTGCAGCTACACTTAAAAAAATCCTTAAAAATATCTGGTTTTCTTTTCTGTTTGGCATTATTATGTTAAACTCAAGAGTGGTTTGGATGTGAAAAATTGGGAATATTTAGTGAGTTCAAAACAGGACCAATGCACTCCTTTTTCTTTTTTGATGTTGGTATGGCTCAGTTGTCTGGTACTCCACAAAATTAAGGAGTATTGTATTCCTACTCTCCATTATCTGCTTCTCCTAATAATGCTCCACCATGATAAACATCTATGTCATGTATGAAAGATTACGCAGGGATTAGAAGGCCATAAATATTACAATAACTTCTTAAATTTCTTGCTTAACTTTGTATTTCCCACTGGGTTTAAATTGGCATTTTAGTCAGAAAAGTAATGGTAAATTAAAAAAAAAAATTATAAAGGTACTTTGGAGATCCTGTAAGCAAAGTAAGTGTTTAAAGAGAAAATAACCGTGAGGCTGCAATAAGGTTTCAAAAATTTTGCAATGTGTCTGCTTTAAAATGAAGTAAAAGCAAAAATCATTTCCTTTCTTTGGTCATTCAGGCTACTTCAAGTGACACAGTGTTATTCTGTAATAAGAATAGAGGCTCAGTATTAAGATATGCAATTTGGTAAAGGAAGGCCTGGTGCAGAAAGGAACTGGTAAGTCGTTCTCAGCAAGTGACATGTAGAGTTTTGCTCTAGTGCTCCCCAGTGATATCACTCAACCTTTCTCTGTCACTACTGCTCTTTCAACCAAAACCTGCTGCTTTTACAGTGGTCCTTCTTAATATTCTCTCCCCACTCCTGTTTTCTTCTTCATAACTTGATCTGGCCCATCATGTCCTCTCCTTCACTCCATGGCTTCCATTTGAGCCATCTTTTACTTTAATTTCCAACTGCGGGCACCAATTCTCACTGTATTTCCCAGCTTCCAAAGCGAGATTTTAATGAACTCTGTTAAACTTTTTACAGTAAGCCAACTTACAGGCCACCAGGCAGCTGAAAGTTGGCCTCACCTTTGGTCAGATACCCCCCATTTTCCAATCAGTTGTGGCCCTAGGGATATAGAGGAGGTGGGTTATGTGATTCATAATATGGCCTTCCCTGCAGTTGCAGAAATGGTGGCTAATTTCTTCAGCAGGAACTGTGGAAAGGCTGTTTCTTTGTAAGGGGTGGTAGGCATAATGATTGATGTGTCTGGCATGGTAGCAAACCACAGACTCTCATGGTTTGTAGGGAGGAGCTGAACCATTACTCTGAATGTTACTGGAGGCAGTAGTCTCAGGAGAATCTCACACAGAAATAGAAACATCCCCAGAGCTCTGCTGCCAAATGTGATACCCAAAGAAGACAAAAGCTTTCAAGCAACCTGTAGCTGTTAACAATTAGTGGAGGTTCTTGGGTAGTGATGCACACAGAAGGACTGGCTTCACTGTAGCACGAGTTTATCTATTTTGGGAGACTATGTGAGAATACTGATTAGTTTTTACCACATAAGCAAAGGAATAGAGGATGCCTTGTAACTTTTCCTGTGCTCCCTGGTTACCATCTCCTGTGTGATTTTCTTTCTCATCAGCAGGCATTTGAAGGCTGATCTATGATAATTAAATGGAGATTAAAATGTGATGAGATTTAATATAAACCTCTATGCTTCCAAGGAAACTACAATTAGTGAAGTTTAGATTCCAGACTCTTTTAAAAATGCTATAAACTGTCATTTTTCTCATCAATTAGCTCTCAGCTTTGGATTTCTTCATGGTCTAAGAAATAAAGAGGATTTTTCTGAGTCCAGGGGAATATTGTCATGTTTGTGTGTAGAATAAATAATAAAAATTGTGAAAGAAAATATGTTATAATCAAAGTTGTACTTTTACAAAATGTGAAAGTATTAAATAATTTATTTCCTTTCACACAGTTGACTTAGAGTTTTGTAAAATATGGAAATCACTAGATGAGTCAGCAGGCTTACTTCCATTTGGGATTTTAAAAATATTTGAAAGAGTAACATGAAAACTTACATTACCATATGTAAAATAGATTGCCAATGGGATTGCTGTATGGCTCCGGAAACTCCAACAGGGGATCTGTATCAACCTAGAGGGGTGGGATGGGGAGGGAGATTGGAAGGAGTTTCAAAAGGGAGGGGATATATGTATACCTATGGCTGATTCATGCTGAGGTTTGGCAGAAAACAGCAAATTCTGTAAAGCAATTATCATTCAATAAAAAATAGATTAATTAAAAATATTTGAAAGACTTAGGAAATTATTTATGAAAGGTAGGGGATAATCAAATTAAATATGGGATTGCTGGGTCATAGGGTGGTTTTATTCCTAGTTTTTTAAGGCATCTCCATACCATCTTCCATAGTGGGTGTATCAATTTACAGTCCTACCAACAATGCAAGAACATTCCTTTTTCTCCACACCCTCTCCAGCATTTATTGTTTGTAGACTTTTTGATGATGGCCATTCTGACTGATGTGAGGTGATATCTCACTGTCATTTTGATTTGAACTTCTCTAATAATGAGCAATGTTGAGCATCTTTTCATGTGTTAGTCATCTGTATGTGTTCTTTGGAGAAATGCTTGTTTGGGTCTTTTTCCCACTTTTTGATTGGGTTGTTTGTTTTTCTGGTATTGAGTTGTACGAGCTGCTTGTATATTTTGGAAGTTAATCCTTTGTCAGTTGTTTCATTTGCTATTATTTTCTCCTATTCTAAGGGTTGTCTTTTCACCTTGATTATAGTTTCCTTTGCTGTGCAAAAGGTTTTAGGTTTAATCAGGTCCCACTTGTTTACTTCTATTTTAATTTCCATTACTCGAAGAGGTGGATCATAGAGGATCTTGCTTTGATTTATGTCATCGAATGTTCTGCCTATGTTTTCCTCTAAGAGTTTTATAGGGTCTGGTCTTACATTTAGGTCTTTAATCCACTTTGAGTTTATCTTTGTGCATGGTGTTAGGAAGTGTTCTAATTTCATTCTTTTACCTGTAGCTGTCCAGTTTTCCCTGCACCATTTACTGAAGAGTCTGTCTTTGCCTCATTGTATATTCTTGCCTCCTTTGTCAAAAATAAGGTACCCATAGGTGCATGGGTTTATTTCTGGGCTTTCCGTCTTGTTCCGTTGGTCTATATTTCTGTTTTTGTGCCAGTACCATACTGTCTTGATGACTGTAGCTTTGTAGTATAATCTGAAGTCAGGAAGGTTGATTCCCCCAGCTCCATTCTTCTTTCTCAAGATTGCTTTGGCTATTTGGGGTCTTTTGTGTTTCCATATGAATTGTGAAATTTTTTGTTCTAGTTCTGTAAAAAGTGCCGTTGGTAATTTGATAGGGATTGCATTGAATCTGTAGATTGCATTTGGTAGTGTAGTCATTTTCACAATATTGATTCTTCTCAGAAACATGGACTATCTCTCCATTTATTTATGTCAAATATTTATTTCTTTCATCAGTGTCTTATTTTTTCTGTGTACAATTCTCTTGTCTCCTTAGGTAAGTTTATTCCTAGATATTTAATTCTTTTTGTTGCAGTGGTGAATGGAATTGATTCCTTAATTTCTCTTTCTGATTTTCATTGCTAGTATATAGAAATGCAAGTGATTTCTGTGTATTGATTTTGTATCCTGCAACTTTGCTAAATTCACTGATTAGCTCTAGTAATCTTCTGACACTATCTTTAGGGTTTTCTATGTACAGTATCAAAAGTAAAAGTGAAAGTGAAGTCACTCAGTTGTGTCCACCTCTTTGTGACCCCATTGACTGTAGCCTACAGGCTCCTCCCTCCATGGGATTCTCCAGGCAAGAGTACTGGAGTGGGTTGCCATTTTCCTTCTCCAGGGGATCTTCCCAACCCAGGGATCGAATCTGGGTCTCCCACATTCTAGGCAGATGCTTTAACTTATGAGCCACCATGGAAGCCCATGTACAGTATCATAACATCTGCAAACAGTGAGAGCTTTACTTCTTCTTTTCCGATCTGGATTCCTTTTATTTATTTTTCTTCATTGATTGCTGTAGCTAGGACTTCCAGAATTATGTTGAATAATAGTGGTTAAAGTGGACACCCTTGTCTTGTTCCTGATCATAGGGGAAATGCTTTCAGTTTTGCAACATTGAGAATGTTGTTTGCTGTAGGCTTATCATGTATGGCCTTTACTATGTTGAGGTAGGTTCCTTCTATGCCCATTTTTTGAAGAGTTTTAATCATAACTGGGTGCTAAATTTTGTCAAAGGCTTTTTCTGCATCTATTGAGATTATCATACGGTATTTATCTTTCAATTTGTTAATATGGCATATCACATTGATTGACTTGTGTTTATTGAAGAATCCTTGCATCCCTGGAATAAAACCAACTTGATCATGGTATATGAGCTTTTTGATGTGTTGCTGAATTCTGTTAGCTAAAGTTTTGTTGAGGATTTTTGCATCTATGTTCATCAGTGATACTGCCCTGTAGTTTTCTTTTTTTGTGTTGTCTTTGTCTGGTTTTGGTATCAGGGTGATTGTGGCCTTGTAGAATGAGTTTGGAAGTATTCCTTCCCATGCAGTTTTTTGAAAGAGTTTCAGAAGGATAGGCATTAGCTCTTCTCTAAATGTTTGATAGAATTCTCCTCCTGTGAAGCTATATTGTCCTGTGCTTTTGTTTTTTGGATATTTTTGATCACAGCTTCAATTTCAGTGCTTGTAATTGGGTTGTTCATAATTTCTATTTCTTCTTGGTTCAGTCTTGGAGGATTGTACTTTTCTAAAAATCTGTTCATTTCTTCCAGGTTATCCATTTTATTGCCATATGGTTGTTCATAATAGTCTTTTATGATCCTTTTTATTTTTGCATTTTCTGTTGTAACCTCTCCTTTTTCATTTCTAATTTTGTTGATTTGATTTCTCTCTCTTATTTTCTTGATGAGTCTGGCTAAAGATTTGCCAATTTTGTTTATGTTCTCAAAGGACCAGCTTTTAGTTTTTATTAATCTTCTCTATTGTTTCTTTCATTTCTTTTTCATTTATTTCTGCTTGGATCTTTATGATTTATTTCCTTATACTATACTCTACTTATATAGTATAGTATATAAGTATATATAGTATAGTATATATAAGTATGTATAGTATAGTATATAACTATACTTATAGTATACTATACTATACTTTTGTTTTTTTGTTGTTGTTGTTTTTCTTCTTCTTTTTCCAGTTGTTTTAGGTGTAAAGTTAGGTTGTCTATTCAATATTTTTCTTGTTTCTTGAGGTAGGATTGTATTGCTATAATCTTCTGTTTTAGAACTGCTTCTGCTGCATCCCATAGTTTTTGAGTTGTTATGTTTTCTTTCTCATTTTTATACCACTAGACTATAAATTTTTTGGGTGCTTAGGTCCTTAAACACGTGTGATTATTCCAAGAGAACAGGTAGATTTCTCAGTTCTTTCATCCTCCCCACCAGCAGATGGGGTCACAAGGCTCTTCTCTCTTGAATGTACCTGTAAAGAGCCCCCTTTTTGCTGATACTAGAGACCACTTTCAGCAATCTTAGGTCCCAGCCTGTAAGTTTTCATATAACAGTCACTGGATTTTCATGGGTTAACAGAGAGGAGAAGTCAATGTGAAACTATATGATGGAGCTAGTGGTTCAATTGTCAGAATAGGGGCAGCACAATGGGCCTACTTCCTCCACAAGCAATGTACCAGATGGCACCAATAAAAGGATGAAAACCCAAGCAAACTTGTTTGTTCTCCATGCTTGCCTATCTCCCTGGGGCAGCCCACAGGTGATGGCTCCCAGTTTCAGGACCAGCCCACCAATCACGGCAACCTCTCCTCTGAGTCTAGAATGAGGAAAGGAGTCCTGCAGGCCAATAATGGTGGGTCATGGGGTTCAGCAGTGAAACTGATACAAAGCTATCTCTGTCCTATACCCGGTGCTGCCCATGTTACTCCACTCCGGAGGGCCTTGACCTGGAGCCACTGATACTACTACTGCCATGGCTGCCAAGTGGCACTTCTTTGTTACATCCACTTCTGGATTCCTGTTTTCTTTTTAAATAAAATTTTTTTGCACTTCATGAAATAGAAATAAGACAAAAATCAGCAATATGTCAGTAATGAATCCAAAACCCCGTTTGCCTGTATGTGTGCTAAGTCACTTCTGTTGTGCCCTACTCTTTTGCCACCCCATGAACTGTGTCCTCCTCTGTCCATAGGATTTTCCTGGCAAGAATACTAGAGTGGGTTGCCGTGCCTTTCTCCAGGGGATCTTCCTAAACCAGGGATCAAACTCATGTCTCCTGTGTCTCCTACTTGCATGCAGATTTTTTACCACTGAACCACCGGGGAAGCCCAAAACGCTGTTTACTCTCCATGAAACAGAAGTTACTTTTACACAAAATAAATCAGTTATAAAATGGAAAGCTAGTTTTCTAGCTTGCCTATCAGCAATATCATCATAAGTTTGCATATAGATTATGCCATTTAATGTTTAAAGTTTGTAAAGTGTAACTTGACAATGGTGTATTTTATCTTCTCTAACTTGCTTCTTTCACTCAATATTAATTTTTCAAGATAAATCTAAATGATACAGGTAGAACTAATTCATTTATTTTTACTATTATCTGGTTTATAAAAAATCCCATGATTTATCTGATTTTAGATTGCTTTCAGTCTTTTGCTTCTATAAACATTTTTGTCCATGTTTTCTTGGGCATACATAAGAGATTTTCTCTAGGAATTTCCCTGGAATTCATTAGTTCCTTGTATATTCTTGGGAGGGGAATTTCTGGATAGTGGGCTAAGCACATTTTAAAGTCTTCTGCATGCATGAGTGCTAAGTTGCTTCTGTCATGTCTGAAACTGTGTGACCCCATGGACTGCAGTCCACCAGGCTCTTCTGTCCATGGGATTCTCCAGACAATAATACTGGAGTGGTTGCCATGCCCTCCTCCAGGTTAAAGTCTTCTGCTGCTAGATACTGGTAAATTTCACTCCAAAGGGATTGTGCCAATTTGTACCCCTGCAGGTACTATAATGAAAATTCCTATTTTCTCATGTTTATGAAAAACCTGATCTTACTTTAAGATTTTTATATGTGATAGATATTAAAGGACAGTTTCTTCCAATTTTTATTTCCTTGATTACTGGTTAAAACAAAGAGCCTTTCATATAATCATTTGGAAATCTTAGTCTATTGATTGTTCATATCCTTTGCCATTTAAATATTTAATGGTTTTTTCATTTTTAATTGACCTATAAGAATTCTTTCTGGGTTTGAATAGAATCTTTTATGTGTATACATACAAATGTTACAAATTACAGATAATATAATTGTATTTAATAGAACATTAACACTAAATATTACTTATGTAATATAATATTTACTTATGTAATACAATATCATAATTTAATAGAATCATTCTGTATAATAGAGATGTATAATTTTGTTCTAAATATAAATATTTCATATATAGATAAAAATACACACATATATACATGAAATGTCTTCTCACAGACTGATTTGTTTTATTACTTAGAAAACAAGTCTTTTATTTGACAGTGTATTTAATTTTAAATTAGTCAAGGGTAACCATTTTTAAAATAGTTTGTGCTTATGCATCTTGTTTAGAAAATTGTCCCTCACACTGAATTCATTAAAAAGATCTCCTATATTTATTTTGAAAAGTTTAAAGTTTGCTTTTCACATTTAGGTCTCTAGTCTACTTGGAAAAAAGTTTTAATGTGGTATAAGTAAGGATCTAATTTTGTTTTCATTCATATGAAGAACATATTTCCCCAGTATCATTTAGTAAATATTCTATTATTTACCTACTGACCTGAAATGTTGTCTCTATTATATATTTTAGGCCTCAAAGTACACAAGGGCCTGTTTTGAGTTCTCTATTCTGTGCATTGGCCTATTTGTCTTTCTCTACATGAGTACCACACAATTTCAATTATTCTAGCTTTACAATACCCAGATATTTTGTAGAACCAAGAACTCATCTAGATCTTCAAAAACATTTTGGCTACTTTTGGCCCTTTGTTTTTCCTTTTAACTTTTATTGTTCACTTGTAAGGGTCCATGAAAACTTGTGTTGGTTTTGGAATATGACATATCTGCCCATTTATTTAGGTCTATTTTATTTCTTCCTCAAAGTTTTTTATTTTTATTTTTTGGCTGCATTGTGCAGCTTATGAGATCTTAGTTCCCCAACCAGGGACCAGGGATTGAATCCCAGTGAACCCTAACCACTAGATCACCAGAGAATTCCCTATTTCTTTCACAACATTTTAAAATTAACTTTGTGGGTCTTGAACATATTTTGTTGTTTATTACAAGGCCCTTTAAAATTTTTATAGCCAGTAAAAATGGAAACTTTTGAAAATCACACTTTCTAATAATTTATTGCTGGTATGGAAACATTGATTTTCATATATTGATCTTATTTTTAACAAGTTTCTAAACCCTCTTATTGCCAATAGTTTGTAGATTTTCTAGATGAGTAATTATAAAATAATTTTGTTTTTCTTCTTTTTGTTGTTATACTTTTTTTTTTTTCTTATTCTGGGTAAGTTTCTGGTACAATGTTGACTATATAATAATTCTGTTAACCTTGCCTTTAGAAACTATAGCCTAGATTGTTTTCTTAAACATTACCACCATTCTGAAGTTATAGTGTGAAGTGAAAGTCACTCAGTTGTGTCTGACTGTTTGTGACCCCATGGACTACACAGTCCATGGAATTCTAGAGGCCAGAATACTGGAATGGGTAGCCTTTCCCTTCTCCAGGGTATCTTCCCAACCCAGGGATCGAACCGAGGTCTCCTGCACTGCAGGCAGCTTCTTTACCAGCTAAGCCACAAGGGACGCCCAAGAATACTGGAGTGGGTAGCCTATACTTTCTCCAGTGGATCTTCCCAACCCAGGAATTGAACCAGGGTCTACTGCATTGCAGGTGGATTCTTTACCAACTGAGCTATCAGGGAAGCCCCCGTGAAGTTGTAGGACCTGTCCAAAGAATCAGGTAAAAGTGGGAGAAAATATTGATGTCTTCTTCTCCATCTCTTACTCAAAGCAGTCTCAATCTTAGTAAAATGCATGATGAGCACTAGATATAAGAGACTAGCAAAAATGTTACAACTTCAGTTTATAAATGCTATCAAGAAAACAAACCCTGATTTTTTCTTGTTCAGGAGCAAAATCAAACAATGCTGAATCTAGAGAGGATGTGGTTATTTGAATCAGCTTACAGTAGAATTTCCATGCAAGTGAGAGAAACAAGCATGCCCAAGATCCAAGAAGAGATATTATTATTATTTTTATTGTCTTTATATTTCAGTGTTTATTTAGATTTACCAAAATATTTTAAAGTAACTTTTTCTAGTTAGTATAGTTTGCTAGTTGTCGCTTCATGCACTTTTTTCTTCTGTGATTAATTTCTTCCTTCCTGACACATGTTCTTTAATATGTTTTTTCAACAGGAATCACTGAACACTAAACTATCTCATTCTTTGCTCTTCTGAAAATGTATTTATTTATTTTTTAATATAAATTTATTTATTTTAATTGGAGGCTAATTACTTTACAATATTGTACTGGTTTTGCCATACATTGACATGAATCCACCACGGGTATACATGTGTTCCCCATCCTGAACCCCCCTTCCACCTCCCTCCCCATCCCATCCCTCTGCGTCATCCCAGTGCACCAGCCCCGAGCACCCTGTCTCATGCATTGAAACTGGACTGGCGATCCAGTCCAGTTTCACATATGATAATATACATGTTTCAATGCTATTCTCCCAAATCATCCCACCCTCGCCCTCTCCCACAGAGTCCAAAAGACTGTTCTATACATCTGTGTCTGTTTTGCTGTCTCACATACAGGGTTATCATTACCATTTATCTAAATTCCATATATATGCGTTAGTATACTATATTGGTGTTTTTCTTTCTGGCTTACTTCACTCTGTATAATAAGCTCCAGTTTCATCCACCTCATTAGAACTGATTCAAATGTATTCTTTTTAATGGCTGAGTAATATTCCACTGTATGTATGTACCACAGCTTTCTTTATCCATTCATCTGCTGATGGACATCTAGATTGCTTCCATATCCTGACTATTATAAACAGTGTTGCGATGAACATTGGGGTATATGTGTCTCTTTCAACTGGTTTCCTTGGTGTGTATGCCCAGCAGTGGGATTGCTGGGTCATATGGCAGTTCTATTTCCAGTTTTTGAAGGAATCTCCACACTGTTCTCCATTGTGGCTGTACTAGTTTGCATTCCCACCAACAGTGTAAGAGGGTTCCCTTTTCTGTGCACCCTCTGTAGCATTTATTGCTTGTAGACTTTTGGATCACAGCTATTCTGACTGGTGTGAAATGGTACCTCATAGTGGTTTTGATTTGCATTTCTCTGATAATGAGTAATGTTGGACATCTTTTCATGTGTTTGTTAGACATCTGTATGTCTTCTTTGGAGGAACGTCTGTTTAGTTCTTTGGCCCATTTTTTTATTGGGTCATTTATTTTTCTGGGAGTGAGCTGCAGGAGTTGCTTGTATATTTTTGAGATTAATTCTTTGTTAGTTGCTTCATTTGCTATTACTTTCTCCCATTCTGAAGGCTGTCTTTTCACCTTGCTTATAGTTTCCTTTGTTGTGCAAAAGCTTTTAAGTTTAATTAGGTCCCATTTGTTTATTTTTGCTTTTATTTCCAATATTCTGAGAGGTGGGTCACAAAGGATTTTTCTGTGATGTATGTTGGAGAGTGTTTTGCCTATGTTTTATAGTTTCTGGTCTTACATTGCAGATGACATGATCCTGTACATAGAGAACCCTAAAGTCTCCACCAGAAAATTACTAGAGCTAATCAATGAATATAGTAAAGTTGCAGGATATAAAATCAACACACAGAAATCCCTTGTATTCCTATCACTAACAATGAGAAAACAGAAAGAGAAATTAAGGAAACAATTCCATTCACCATTGCAATGAAAAGAATAAAATACTTGGGAATATATCTACCTAAAGAAACAATAGACCTATATATAGAAAACTATAAAACACTGGTGAAAGAAATCAAAGAGGACACAAATAGATGGAGAAATATACCATGTTCATGGATCGGAAGAATCAATATAGTGAAAATGAGTATACTACCCAAAGCAATGTATAGATTCAATGCAATTCCTATCAAGCTACCAATGGTATTTTTCACAGAACTAGAACAAATAATTTCACAATTTGTATGGAAATACAAAAAACCTCAAATAGCCAAAGCAATCTTGAGAAAGAAGAATAGAAGTGGAGAAATCAACCTGCCTGACTTCAGGCTCTACTACAAAGCCACAGTCATCAAGACAGTATGGTACTGGCATAAAGACAGAAATATAGATCAATGGAACAAAATAGAAAGTCCAGAGATAAATCCAAGCACCTATGGACACGTTATCTTTGAGAAAGGAGGCAAGAATATACAATGGAGAAAAGACAATCTCTTTAACAAGTGGTGCTGGGAAAACTGGTTAACCACTTGTAAAAGAATGAAACTAGAACACTTTCTAACACCATACACAAAAATAAACTCAAAATGGATTAAAGATCTAAATGAAAATGTATTCATTTTTACTTTCCTCTTGAATGCTCTTTTAGCTAGGTTTCTAATTTTTATTGACTATTTTCTCCAACACTTTCAAGTGAATGATTCTGCTGCTGCTGCTAAGTCGCTTCAGTCATGTCTGACTCTGTGCGACCCCAGAGATGGCAGCCCACCAGGCTCCCCCGTCCCTGGGATTCTCCAGGCAAGAACACTGGAGTGGGCTGCCATTTCCTTCTCCAATGCATGAAAGTGAAACGTGAAAGTGAAGTCGCTCAGTCGTGTCCGACTCTTCTCGACCCAGTGGACTGCAGCCTACCAGGCTCCTCCATCCATGGGATTTTCCAGGCAAGAGTACTGGAGTGGGTGAATGATTCTATTTGGCCTCTATTATTGTTTATGGAAAGTCTATTGTTTGTCTAATTGTTATTTCTTTGAGAATTGTTAATCTTTGTTTGTTTTAAATATTATTCTCTTTGTCATAGATAATTTTAAATATTACTTTGATGTGTTTAGGTGTCAATTTATTGTTATTTGCCTCTGTAAGTCCTCTGCTTTTTTTCAATTAAAGAGCTATCTTTAATCATTGACTCTTAACTCTTCTCAATTTTCTTTATTCTGTCTTTAGTAGTAGTAACGTTAGTCACTCAGTTGTATCTGACTCTTTGTGACCCCATAGACTGTAGCTGCATTCCCATTATCAGTTTAAGAGGTTTCCTTTTTCTCCTCACCCAGATGAAGGCTCATTTTAAAAACAAAGTGACAATTTAATTATTATCCAAAAAATTAACAATTCTTTAATATCATCAATTGTCCAGTTAATGATTGAGTTTTTCTAGTTGTACACAATGTATTTCAAAGTTAGTTTGCTTCAGGATCTGAGTAAGATCAATACAGTGTAGTTAGCTTCAGTTCAGTTCAGTTGCTCAGTCGTGTCCAACTCTTTGCGACCCCATGAATCGAAGCATGCCAGGCCTCCCTGTCCATCACCAGCTCCTGGAGTTCACCCAAACTCATGTGCATAGAGTCGGTGATGCCATCCAGCCATGTCATCCTCTCTTGTCCCCTTCTCCTCCTGCCCCCAATCCCTGCAAGCGTCAGGGTCTTTTCCAATGAGTCAACTCTTCGCATCAGGTGGCCAAAGTATTGGAGTCTCAGCCTCAGCATCAGTCCTTTCAATGAACACCCAGGGCTGGTCTCCTTTAGGATGGACTGGTTGGATCTCCTTGCAGTCCAAGGGACTCTCAAGAGTCTTCTCCAGCACTGCAGTTCAAAAGCATCAATTCTTCAGTGCTCAGCTTTCTTCACAGTCCAACTCTCACATTCATACGTGACCCCTGGAAAAACCATAGCCTTGACTAGATGGACATTTGCACATTGCTTATTGCTGTTGTTGTTTAGTCATTAAGTCATGTCTGACTCTTTTGTGACACCAAGGACAGTAGCATGCCAGACTCCTCTGTCCATGGAACTCTTCAGGCAAGAATACAGGAATGGGTAGCCAATGTATGTTGAGTTTTCACATTCTTAACTCCCTATCCCCTATCTCTTAACAACTCTTTTGTGGTTCCTTTTTATTAGTGCTACATTCTGTGTAACTTCCTTGGATCCCTTCTCCAGTTTGCCAATTTTCCCTACATCTTAACCAGTTTTTCATCTTCTTCCTATTTAACCACTTGCTTAGTCTATTGAATTTTTACTGTCAAATGTTATATTTAAATTTTTCTTTTTCTTTTTTTTTAAATAAGAGCACCCAGTACTCATTAAGTTTTTCATTTCTTCTTTTAAAGCTTAAAATTTTATCTTTGGATTGATTTAGTGACTCAAGTTTCTTAGATTTCTAATTCTCTTTTTAGTTCTGTCTAATTAGTATTTGGGCTTCCCTGTGGCTCAGTGGTAAAGAGGCCCCCTGCCAATGCAAGAGATGTGGGTTTGATCCCTGGGTTGGGAAAATCCCCTGGAGTAGGAAATGACAACCCACTCCAGTATTCTTGCCTGGGAAATCCCACGTTTAGATTTAGTGACTAAACAACAATAATTATGATTTGTCATGGTGTATTAATTCTTTTTATGCTTAAAATTTTTTTCTTATAAGCTCATTTTCAATGAGTATTCTTTCTGTGAGAATTCCCTGTACACTCAATATAGACAGTGTTTCTACAAAAGATTTTTGAGTTTGTTTCTGCCAAAGTTTTAGGATTTCACTAATTTTTATGTTAAATTCTAGGCTTTAGATTTCAGCACCATGTGAGTAGTATAAATCTAGACTCCTTACTGAGGCACAGATGTAACCTTAGTGTTTCAAATTTAATGAGATTCTTTTAATTTCCACTGAATTCTAGGCCCACAGTGTTTCCTTGCTTCTTTCTGAATTGCTTGGTGAATCCATTCCATTCTCATTTTTATGGAGTTGTCAGTTCAAAGCATTCTACTTTGCAAGAAACTTGGCTCCAGCCCTTTGCCTTATATAGGCTCAAGGCATATCTGATATTGCTTGGTATTTGAAGCCCCAGCTCTGAAGTCCTCAGGGCTTATATTCAGGAATTACATCATTAGGCACCTGATACATTGGCTTTTGTGTGTAACAGTTCATTTTTATGTATGAAAAGTGAGTTATACTTTATCAATCCTTTCCCTGTTTTTATAGTGAGACTGGTTTATATCAGTTCAGTCTCTATATTATTGGAAAGGTATTATTTTCCCCTGAATTTTCTAGATATTAAACTGGAGAAAAGCACAACTTTGCTTATGCAGTGTTAATCAGGCTAAGGGTGGCTATTCTGTTCATCAGTACTGTACTTGGGAAAAAGTAACCAAATTCCTAATATTTATCAAATATTTAAGTTTCTTTTAAAAATAGAGTGTGTGTGTGTGTGTGTGTTAGGTTGCTTCAGTCCTGACCAACTGTTTGTGACCCTGTGAGCTGTAGTCTGCTAGGCTCCTCTGTCCATGGGATTCTCCAGGCAAGAATACTGGAGTGGGTTGCCATGCTCTCCTTCAGGGGATCTTCCCAGCCCAGGGATTGAACCCTTGTCTTCTCTGGCTCTTGCATTGCAGGCAGATTCTTTACCTCTGAGCCACTGGGGAAGCCCCCAAAGTAGAATATTACAGCTGATCTTGGGGAAGTGAAGAAGGAAAGAAAAGGATTGCCAGAAATGGGAGTGGAGAGAATACTTAAAAAAAGACATATGTTATGTCAATTAAACTTTAAATGGGCTTCTTGAAAGGTGAGTTAATTGAATATTTTGACACAGATTGCTATTTTTAAAGGAATTTATCTTCTAAGAGAGATGTAGTTTTATGAGGAGCAAAATAACTTTAAGAAGTAATGAAATCACATTGAATATATCTATATGCCACCTCATGCGAAGAGTTGACTCATTGGAAAGGACCCTGATGCTGGAAGGGGTTGGGGGCAGGAGCAGAAGGGGACGACAGAGGATGAGATGGCTGGATAGCATCACCAACTCGATGGACATGAGTTTGGGTAAACTCCAGGAGTTGGTGATGGACAGGGAGGCCTGGTGTGCTGCGATTCATGGGGTTGCAAAGAGTCGGATACGACTGAACGACTGAACTGAACTGAACTGATATCTGTTTATAAAGCATGTATATGTCTATATTTGGAGTTTTAGTTGAGGGAAACCATTCTAAATGTATTTTCTATTGGCACTATCCTCTTTTTCCCACTGACTTATAACTAGGAAACCAGCATAAAAATGAAAATCTTTGCCTATCTTACTTGGGTTCCCCTAAAAAGCAGAACCCAAGTTGAAAACTTTTGTATAAGTACTTTGCATGCATGCTCAGTCACTAAAAAATTTCCAGTTCTTTGTGACCCCATGGACTGTAGCTCACCAGGCTTCTCGGTCCATGGGATTTCCCAGGCAAGAATACTGGAATGGATTTCCATTTTCTTCTCCAGTGAATCTTCCAGACTCAGGGATTAAACCCATGTCTCTTGCATCTCCTGAATTTGCAGGAAGATTCTTCACCATTGAGCCACTTGGGAAGCCTATATAAGTATTTTATTGGGTAACAGACCTAGAGATTAGGAAAGGGGAAAAAAATGAAACAAGAAAATGAGTTGATTACTACAAAGGGGGCCTGAGTACTTTATCTGAGAAGCCATGTAAAATGTATCTCAGGATCCTCTGTGAGTGGGAGGAAGAAAGGAGAAGCATTGATTCACTGGATTCTGTTCCCCATTGGCCAACTTTTCCCCATGGAGAATTACCTTTAAGGTTATATAGGTGTTGGTATATCTATACTGAAGCTTGGGACTGGAGCAAAGAGGCACATGGAGTGGGGTGGAGGTACTGTGTGAAGCTAGTCAGACTCTATAATGAACTTGCTGCAGTGGTGACTGGATATAAGAAAGGTGAAACAAAGAGGATCAGTAAGAATGCCTAAGAAGACCAAGTAAGTACAAAAACAAAAACTATTTGTGTGTGTGTAAAGTAAGTAAATTTTCTTAATAAACAATATCATCATTTGATAATCAAATAATTACTTTTTCTTTGAATACTTCAGACAAGGTTCTGAATGAAAAATACAGACCGTGGATCATTTGACACTGGAAAACATGATGAAGACAAATCATTTAAAAGTGTGTGATAGAATGAGAATACCAGGCCAGGTAAACATATTGTATTTGGAGAACCACATCCTTTTATTCCAGAATTATATTAGAAAAGGCAGAGTTGGAGATAAGCATAGGAACTGGATTCTGCTATTAAACTATGGAGGAGCTCCAAATGCTTATCAATCATGCATTAACTTGTAATACAGGACAAATATTCCACTTATAAGAGGGATTGCTGGTCCAGGTTCTATGCATGAGACAGGGTGCTCAGGGCTGGTGCACTGGGATGACCCTGGGGGATGGGATGGAGGGGGTGGGAGGGGGGCTCTGGATGGGGAACACATGTGTGCCCCTGGATGATTTGCATCAATGTTTGGCAAAAGCCACTACAATATTGTAAAGTAATTAGCCTCCAATTAAAATAAATAAAAAATTTTTAAAAAGAGCATAACTCAAAAGCTGGTAGAATGGCCACTTCTTCCTCCATTCTATCCATAAATCCTTTCCTCCAAAAATTTAGTCTTCTAGGAAGTACAGATTGTGATTATTCATTTTGTAATTTATATCCCACCTATTATTTTCTCCTACCTGAATAAGGTGTTGAGGAGGCCCCCTAGAAGTTTGAATGCTTTCCTCTGCTCTAATGATATGCATGCCATTTCTAATGGGATATAAATACATGCCAATAACATCTACAGATTATAGATTTGTGAATATCACTGGCCTGTCAAATATCAACAAGTTAAATGTTCAGAGGTCGCAAATGAAGCAAGTATTCGAGGATTCTTGAGCAGTACTCTTTAAGTTTCCATCAATGTTTATGCTGTGATTTGGGGTTTATAGATGGTTGGATATTGAAAGGAGAAAGGGTAGTGCAGGCCAACAGTTAGAATTCATAGTTTTGCATAGTGTCTACCTCGGTGGAATAGCTCTTTGATTTTAGGTATCTAAAATGTCTTGTGTTTAGCCAAATCTCTCAGGCTTTGGATGGAGGTTTTGACAATAATGTCTCTTGTGCATAGTGTTGCAGTCAAATGATCTACTGCTAAGCTCTAGCCCCATGCCACATGCATAGTTTGGAGAAGGTAATTTAGAGGACATGACCACTGTTTGACCTGTGAGCTGTTTGACTCCAGAGCCACTGGAGGCTCCTCACTTGCCTCCCCTTTGTTTGGAATGTACATGGTTCCCATGTGGGAGGCATTTTGAAGAATGTTGCCTTGAGAGAACAATGTGTTGTTGAGATCATCTGAATGGTATATGTGCCTGAACATGTTTTTAAATTCTGTTGGGTGAGTATGGAGATAGATTAGTCTTTCAACAGCCCAAGACAAGTTGTGTAAATCCCCTTGCTTATTAAACCTACCACCTATCAATCTGGAGTGATCTGCCTCCTTCTTTAATCTCTCTTTGCCCTCTGTTTATGGGGACCAGTTTGTAAATCAACACTTACTGGGTCTTAATATTTTTGGATCGAACAAAAGAAAATAATTTATTTGAATGAAATCAACTGGTGCATTGCTTATTGAAGAGATAAATAAAGGATTTATAAAACTTCTTACTCTGCAGGCATTCAAACTGAGACAGACTATTTATTAATCTTAGGTGATTTAGTGGTAGGACTCAACTGAAGGCAGGCAATGATTCAATGAATGTCCATAGTCCCTTCTGGTCCATGCTTCTGAACACCATCTAGACTGCAATATTCAATTATAGTTCAGGACTAACTTAGTTTCACTTGAATATTTTTCCTAAGGAAATCCAACACTTTTCATTTTATTGTCCTCCCTAAATTTAATAAATGAGCGATGTGATTGCTTTTTTAAAAGAAAAATTCTTTCTATACTAGTGGATTGTTCAACCTGCTCCCACAATGACATTTCTGGGATATTTTCCAATCTTTTTTTTTTTCTCTTAAAATAGACTAAGACCTTATGTTCCATCTTGGAAAGCATATCATTTGTCTCCTATTTGGTATCTGAAATATGTATTTTCAGTGCTTCTGAAAGGCAATCCTCTGAAATACATATAGTTGTTTTCCAAGTTTTATCTGGCTTGAATTTACATAAACTTGCAAGTTTGTGTTTGTAATGTTGTTTGTTACTATGTGTAAAGAAATATGACTTCTTTAGGAGCAGTTGAATGGATTAAACAAGATGTAGTTAGTAAATATCCTTGAGGGAAACTCCTAAGAAAATGTTAGGAAATCTTTCTTTTTGCATGGAAAGATCCTAAAGGTAGGAGAGTTTTGGTAATTTTGGGGGCTTTAAGATAAATATTTTCATTGACAAAGGAAAATTTAAAAATATTACTCTTACATTAGCAAATGATAATTTAAACAGCTGTCAAAGACTTTTTATATATGAAACATATATATGAATCATATGGGACCTTTATCATGAAAAATATTGTAGAACTAACATTTCAAACTCTTCCAAGGAGTAAGCATCTTTTATTTTCATGGCTGCAGTCACCATCTGCAGTGATTTTGGAGCCCAGAAAAATAAAGTCTGACACTGTTTCCACTGTTTCCCCATCTATTTCCCATGAAGTGATGGGACCAGATGCCATGATCTTTGTTTTCTGAATGTTGAGCTTTAAGCCAACTTTTTCACTCTCCACTTTCACTTTCATCAAGAGGCTTTTTAGTTCCTCTTCACTTTCGGCCATAAGGGTGGTGTCATCTGCATATCTAAGGTTATTGATATTTCTCCCGGCAATCTTGATTCCAGCTTGTGTTTCTTCCAGCCCAGTGTTTCTCATGATGTACTCTGCATATAAAGTAGTGACCAACCTAGATAGCATATTGAAAAGCAGAGACATTACTTTGCCAACAAAGGTCCGTCTAGTCAAGGCTATGGTGTTTCCAGTGGTCATGTATGGATGTGAGAGTTGGACTGTGAAGAAGGCTGTGCACTGAAGAATTGATGTTTTGAACTGTGGTGTTGGAGAAGACTCTTGAGAGTCCCTTGGACTGCAAGGAAATCCAACCAGTCCATTCTGAAGGAGATCAGCCCTGGGATTTCTTTGGAAGGAATGATGCTAAAGCTGAAACTCCAGTACTTTGGCCACCTCATGCGAAGAGTTGACTCATTGGAAAAGACTCTGATGCTGGGAGGGATTGGGGGCAGGAGGAGAAGGGAACGACAGAGGATAAGATGGCTGGATAGCATCACTGACTCGATGGACGTGAGTCTGAGTGAACTCTGGGTGATGGACAGGGAGGCCTGGCATGCTGTGATTCATGGGGTTGCAAAGACTTGGACACGACTGAGTGACTGAACTGAACTGAACATTTCAAACTCAGTGTCTAATGTATTCATAAAGTTGTTCTTGTTTAGTTTCTAAGTCATGTCTGATTCTTTGCAACTCCATGAACTGCAGCACACTAGGCTTCCTTGTCCTTCATTATTTCTGGAAGTTTGCTCAAGGTCATGTCTATTGAGCCAGTGATGCCATCCAACCATCTCATCCTATGTCACCCCCTTCTCCTCTTGCCCTCAGTCTTTCCTAACATCAGGGTCTTTTCCAATGTGTTCGCTCTTCACATCAGGTAGCAAAAGTATTAGAGGTTCAGCTTTAGCATCTGTCCTTCCAATGAATATTCAGGGCTGATTTCCTTCAGGAATGACCGGTTTGATCTCCTTGCTAGTCAAGGGACTCTCAAGAGTCTTTGCCAGCATCAGAATTCATAATGTATAACACTCAAAATGAACAAAAATTCAAATTAAATGAGGACTTTTTCTTTTGTTCCAGAAGTGAATTGAGTGTGATATATATATATGAAAGTAAATATGTATTTCTTTGGATTTTCCACATGATGAAAACAATTTTTCCAATGCAAATGTGCATTTGGCCTAGGTTCTAAGTGTTCCTCAAAATGGGCATTGAAGACCATCTGAAGTATTACCTGAGATGTTAGTAAAAAATGCATATTCCTTGGCATCACTTAAACCTGAAGAATCAGATATTCTGGGGCTAAGATCTTAGAACTTTAATTATTAAAGTGCATTCAAGCTGATTCTGATGTACATGAAAGTATTAGAACTTGGTGCAACATGGTGGAATTTTAAATAACCCAGAAAACAAATAAATACAAAACCCCACTTGAAATCTAAAGCCCCTTTTTTCTGTTGTTGTTTATTTCAAATAAAAACATTCTTGCAAAATTGCATTTTCATGAGTAGTTTACCAATGGCATATTAAAAACATAATAATATGTAGATATGGATTTAAAAAAAATATATTTTAGTGATGTATAGTTGACTTACGATGTTTCAGGTGCACAGCAAGGTTATACAAATACACATATATTATATCCAGTATGTGAGTATTCTTGATTTATCTTTAGCATAGTGAGGAGCAATTTATGTAATCACAAGAGACAGTGTTTTAGGTACAGTATTCCATTTCTGTTCTGTTTCATGGTCCTAGTATCTTTTTTCCTTTTGAATATATATTTTATTTTTTTGTTGTTTAAATATACATATTTTACTGAAGTATGACTATACTTACAGTGTTTCAGGTGCACAGCAAGGTGATTCAGTTATACAAATACACATATATTATTTTTGAGATTATTTTCCATCACAGGTTATTACAAGAAACTAACTGTAGTTCCTTGTGCTATACAGTAAACCTTTGTTGCTTGTTGCATATCTATTTTTTTAATTAGAAATATAGCATTCTATTCATACTAAGTCAAACAAGTAGAATCAAAATGTCATAATTTTTTTTAGTTAGGCCAAAACTTATATGTTTTCTAAAATAGTTATGACCAACCTAGATAGCATATTCAAAAGCAGAGACATTACTTTGCCAACAAAGGTTCGTCTAGTCAAGGCTATGGTGTTTCCAGTGGTCATGTATGGATGTGAGAGTTGGACTGTGAAGAAGGCTGAGCACCGAAGAATTGATGCTTTTGAACTGCGGTGTTGGAGAAGACTCTTGAGAGTCCCTTGGACTGCAAGGAGATCCAACCAGTCCATTCTAAAGGAGATCAGCCCTGGGTGTTCTTTGGAAGGAATGATGCTAAAGCTGAAACTCCAGTACTTTGGCCACCTCATGTGAAGAGTTGACTCATTGGAAAAGACTCTGATGCTGGGAGGGATTGGGGGCAGGAGGAGAAGGGGACAACAGAGGATGAGATGGGTGGATGGCATCACTGACTCTATGCACGTGAGTCTGAGTGAACTCCGGGAGTTGGTGATGGACAGGGAGGCCTGGTGTGCTGCGATTCATGGGGTCGCAAAGAATTGGATACGACTGAGCAACTGATCTGATCTGATGCAAAAGTTTTTCTACTACAGTTGGTAAAGGCTTGAGAAAGAACATCAAACAAAAAATGAAGAGACAGAGAAACTGGAGAACAGAAACTAAATGGCGTGGGAGCACCGACTATGAAATAGAAAAAGTAAAACAAACTAGATAAAAGTAAAAAGATCATCATATAGTCCAATTATTTTTAAACCTTACACTTATTAGAAACATATCTGGAGCTCTGAAGAAAAAAACAATACCTGAGCATTTGTATTTTTCCAAAAATTTGAAGACAATTCTGATATGCATCTGGATTTTAAAAAGTGATTACAGGTTTTTCTATTAGATCCTAGTTTTGGGGATATAGAGTTCTTTTATTTTTCTGTTGATCTATAATGATACAATGGTGTTACATGAGTAATAGTTACATAATCACATTAGTAAAAAATGTTCATCAGTTTTCATAATCAATAGCTATACCAAAAAAAAAAAAATTACAATTATAAGCCACAATGGGAGCATGATTAATTTAGTATAAAATAATTGCATACAATTTGGGGAGGTCAAGCACAGTGATGTGGTAAGTGGAAGTGCATACATTCACATGTTTTCATCCACCCAGCCAATCTGTGTCTTTGGTTGGCAGGTTTAATCCATTAACATTTAAGGTAATTATAGATATATATGATCCTATTACTGTTTTCTTAATTGTTTTGGGTGTATTTTCTGTAGGTCTTTGCCTTCTCTTCTATTTCTTGCCTAGAGAATTTCCTTTAGCATTTGTTATAAAGCTGGTTTTGTGGTGCTCAATTCTCTTAACTTTTGCTTGTCTGGAAAGCTTTTGGTTTCTCCATCGAATCTGAAAGAGAGTGTTGCTGGGTCGAGTATTCTTCGTTGTAGGTTCTTTATTTTCATCTCTTAAAATATATCATGCCGTTCCCTCTGGCTTGTAGAGTTTCTGTTGAGAAATCAGCTGATAGCCTGATGGGAGTTACCTTGCATGTTGTCATTTTTCCCTTGTTGCTTTTAATATTTTATCTCTCTCTTTAATTTTTGTCAGTTTGATTACTATGTGTTTCAGTGTGTTTCTCCTTGGGTTTATCCTTCCCGGGACTCTCTGTGCTTCCTGGACTTGGTTGACTATTTCCTTTCCCACGCTTGGAAAGTTTTCAGCTATTATCTCTTTAAATATTTTCCTCAAGTCCTTTCTCTCTCTCTTTTCCTTCTGGGACTCCTATAATGCATAGGTTGGTGTGTTTAATGTCTCTGAGGTCTCTTAGTCTGTCTTCATTTCTTTTCATTCTTTTTTCTATATTCTGTTCTGTGGCAGTGATCCACAATTTGTCTTCCAGGTCATTTATCCATTCTTCTGCCTCAGTTATTCTGCTATGGATTCCTTCTAGTGTATTATTCATCTATTTGTTTGTTCTTTAGTTCTTGTAGGTCTTTGGTAAACATTTCTTGCATTTTCCCAATCTTTGCCTCCATTCTTTTCCTGAGATTCTGGACCATCTTCACTATCATTATTCTAAATTATTTTTCTGGAAAGTTGCCTATCTCCACTTCATTTAGTTGTTTTTCTGGAATTTTATCTTGTCCCTTCATCTGGGACATAACTTTCTGTTTTTTCATCGTGATTAATTTTCTGTAATATGCTTTTTGTTTTAGCCACTGTGAGATTGTGCTTCTTCTTGCTTCTTCTGTTGACTCTGATGGCTGTGCCTATGAGGCTTGTGTAAGCTTCTTGATGGGGCTGGCAATGGGAAAAACTGGGTCTTGTTCTAGTGGGCAGGGCCTTGCTCAGTAAAGCTTTAATTCAATTATCTGCTGATGGGTGGGGTTGCACTCCCTCCCTGGTAGTTTGGCCTGAGGTGATCTAGCCCTGTGGTCTAAGGGCTTTATGGTAGGGTTAATGGTGAACTCCAAGAGTGTTTAGTCCAGGGGGACCTTCCAGTGCCTGTGTCCCTGTGTTGAGCCCCTGCCAACCCACACTTCCACAGGAGGCCCTCCAAACTAGCAGATAGTTTTGGTTCAGTCTCCTGTGGGGTCACTGCTCCTCTCCTCTAGGTCTTGGTGTGTGCAAAATTTTGTTTGTGTCCTCCAAAACTGGAGTTTCTATTTTCCCCAGGCCTCTGGAAGGCCTATAATCAAACCCTGCTGGCCCTCAAGGCTAGATTCCCTGGGGATCCCAGTCCCTTTGTCAGATCCCCTGGCTGGGAATCCTGACGTGGAGCTTAGAATCTTCACAATAGTACAAGATCTTCTTTGGTATTTTTATTCTCCAGTCTGTGGGTCATCCACCTGGCAGGTATGGAATTTGATTTTATTGTGATTGTGCCCTTCCTACCATCTCGCTGTGGCTTCTTCTTTGTCTCTGGACGTGGGGTATCTTTTTTTGGTGTGCTCTCATGTCTTCTTGTCCATGGCTGTTCAACAACTAGTTGCAATTATGGTGCTCTTACAGGAGGAGATGACTCTCTCCTTCTACTCTGCCATCTTGAACTGGAAGCCAGATAGGAATATTTTAAATGACATTTTTTTTTTTTGTTATACTGGAAAGACTGTCTTCTAGGTAGAAATAAATCTCAATGAAATTGGTTTGATACCTTATAATTTTAGAGGTCCTAAGACCAACTTGAATACTTGAATAAAAAGTATAATCTGGGTGTTGTGGTTAGTTACTGATGCAAGAATTGTATATACCCTGAACAGTTTTCAATGTTCAAAATGCCTAAAGGAATTTAGGAAGTAGTTGTCCAAATGTTAACATTTTCCTCCTAATTCCTTTTATTTCCTCTCAGTTTTACTGGAATATAGTTGACATATAGCACTGTATAAGTTTAGGATGTACAGCATGATGGCTTGTCTTATACTTATTGTGAAATGATTACTGCAGTAACTTTAATTATCATTCATCATCTCACAGATATACAAAAAATATTTTTCCCTTGTGATGAGAGTTTTTAGAATTTACTCTCTTGGCAACTTTCAAATAATCCATATAGTAGTGTTAACTACAGTTATCATGTTGCACTTCACATCCCCAGGATTTACCTATCTTATAAATCTTATCTTTGTACCTTCTGACCATCTTCATCCAGTTGCACCACCTCCATGCCCTGCTTCTCATATGAACCACAGATGTGATCCCTTTTTCTATGAGTTGGATTTTTTAAGATTTCACATAAGTGAGAACACACAGTATTTGTCTTTCTCTAACTTATTTCACAAGGTCCACCCACATTGTCCCAAATAGAAGACTTCCTTCTTTTTAAAATAACTGAATGGTATTTCATTGATATCTATTTACCACATTTGCTTTATCCATTCATCTGTTGATGAACACTTAGGTTGTTTACATGTTTTAGTGATTGTAAATAGTGCTGCTGTGAACATGGGGGTGCAGATAGCTCTTTCACTTACTGATTTCATTTCTTTTCATACCCAGAAGTGAAGTTGCTAGATCATATAGTAATTCTACTTTTAATTTTTTGAAGCACCTCCATACTGTTTTCCATAGTGGTTGCACAAAGTTATAATCCCACCACCAGTGCATGAGAGTTCCTTTTTCTCCAAATCCTCACTAGCCTTTATCTCTCATCTTTATGATGATAGTCACTCTAACAGGAATGAGGTGATATCTCATTGTGATTTTGATCTGCATTTCTCTAATGATTAGTGATGTTGAGCACTTTTTAATGTACCTGTTGGCCATTTACATATAATTTTTAGATAAATGTCCTTTGCCCTTTAGGTCCTTTATCCATTTTAAAATTGGATTATTTGTTAATTTGTTATTGAGTTGTATGAGTTCTTTATATATGTTGATGAGATATATGCTTTGCAAACATTTTCTCCTATTTGATAGGTTGCCTTTTCTTTTTGTCAGTCATTTCTTTTATTGTGTAGAAGCTTTTTAGTTTGATGTAGTCCCACTTCTTATCTTTGATTTTATTCCTTGTGCTTTTGTTGTCATGTACAAAAAATTATTGCTCAGGGAAACATAGCCATTGTTTTGTAACAATTTTAAGTGAAGTATAATCTATAAAAATATTAAATCACTATGTTGTACACTTGAAAGTAATGAAATAGTATAAATCAACTATGAAAGTGAAGTGAAAGTTGCTCAGTCATGTCTGACTCTTTGTGACCCCATGGACTATATAGCTTGCCAGGCTCCTCTGACCATGGAATTCTCCTGGCCAGAATACTGGAGTATGTTGCCATTCCCTTCTCCATAGTCTCCTTCTCCAGCCATATATCCCAACTCAGGAATCTAACCCAGGTCTCCCAAATTGCAGGCTGATTCTTCACTTTCTGAGCTATCAGAGAAGCCCAAGAACACTGGAGTGGCTACCCTATCCCTTCTCCAATGGATCTTCCTGACCCAGGAATCAAACTGGGGTCTCCTGCATTACAGGTGGATTCTTTATCAACTGAGCTACCAGGGAAGACCTAAGTCAACTATACTTCAATAAAAAAAATATTGCCAAGACTCATGTCAAGGAGACTTTTTTCCTATTTTCTTCTAGGAATTTTATGGTTTCAGGTCTTACATTTAAGTCTTTAATCCATTTCAAGTTAATTTTTGTAAGTGGTATGAGATAGAGGTTTAGTTTCATTCTTTAACTTGTGAATATCCAATTTTCCCAGCACCGTTAACTAAAGAGACCCATCTTTCCTCTATTGAAGATTCTTGGTTCTCTTGTCAAACATTGTTTAACCATATTTGCATGGATTTATTTATGGGCTCTCAAAGACTATACAAGAGCTTTATAATATACAAGAGCTTCATAATATAATATGAAATCAGGAAGTAAAATACCTCCAACTTTACTCTTCTTTCTCAAGATTACTTTTGCTATTTGAAGGTCTTTTGTGGTTTCATATGAATTTTAGAATTTTTTTTCTGTTTCTATAGAATGCCATTGGAATCTTGATAGGGATTTCAACAAATTCATGAATTTCCCTGATGACTCAGTGGTAAAGAATCTGCCTGCAATCAATGCAGGAGGTGCAGGTTCAATCCCTGGGTTGGAAAGATCCACTGGAGAAGGAAATGGCAACCCACTCCAACATTCCTGCCTGAGAAATCCCACAGACAGAGAAACCTGCAGGTTATAGCCTATGGAGTTGCAAAAAAAAAAAAAAAAAAAAATGGACATGATTTAGTGCCTAAACAACAATAACAGATAGATTTGGGTAATATAGACATTTAAAAAATATTAATTCTTCCAGCCCATGAAAATGGGATACTTTTACATTAATTTATGTCTTCTTTGATTTTTTTAGCAATGTAGTTTTCAGTGTAAAGATCTTTCATCTACTTGGTTAAATTTATTCCAGAGTATTTTATTGTTTTTGATGCTTTTGTAAATGGGATCCTTTTTAAATCTTCTTTTTCATGTAATTTATTGTTAGTGTATAAAAATACTACTGATTTTTGTATGTTGATTTTGTATTCCACCTAATGTTATCACTTTACCCAGGAAAAAACTCTCAGATTAGTATTGACCTGAAAATAAAAGCTCCTACAGCTTAGCAAAGCTTAAGAATTCTTAAAGCTATGAGAGCAGAAAAGAAACAAATATTTTTAAAAGGATTAAATGTCTATAAAGAGCTTTACTTATGTAATCTCATTTAATCCTTTCTGCAGCCTTATATTATTGGGTTTACTATCCCTATTTTACCATCAGAGGAACTCGGGTTCAGAGGGGTAAGGGTATTGTAAAACATATACAGCTAATAAATGCCAGATCAGATCAAATCGGTCGCTCAGTTGTGTCCGACTCTTTGCAACCCCATGAATCACAGCACACCAGGCCTCCCTGTCCATCACCAACTCCCGGAGTTCACTCAGACTCACGTCCATCGAGTCAGTGATGCCATCCAGCCATCTCATCCTCTGTTGTCCCCTTCTCCTCCTGCCCCCAATCCCTCCCAGCATCAGAGTCTTTGCCAATGAGTCAACTCTTCACATGAGGTGGCCAAAGTACTGGAGTTTCAGCTTTAGCATCATTCCTTCCAAAGAAATCCCAGGGCTGATCTCCTTCAGAATGGACTTGTTGGATCTCCTTGCAGTCCAGGGCACTCTCAAGAGTCTTCTCCAACACCACAGTTCAAAAGCATCAATTCTTCGGCGCTCAGCCTTCTTCACAGTCCAACTCTCACATCCATACATGACCACAGGAAAAACCATAGCCTTGACTAGACGAACCTTTGTTGGCAAAGTAATCTCTCTGCTTTTGAATAAATGGCAGAAGCAAGGCTCAAAATAGAGCTTTTCTTTCTTCAATATATTCTTAATGCTTTCCAGCAACCTATATTATACTGCAGTGTCATACTGATATTTGTCATAAGAATAGTTTCATATCATCTCCTTTTAAAATTCTCACCAAAGAAGTTTCCTCATATTTTTGTGATCCAGTTGTGACAAGGTTTTTCTCAGTCAGCCTTTTTTTGACTGCATCATCTGTTGTTTTCTCCCTCCAGTCTGGGTAACCCATATCCCCTAGGCTAAAGTAATCCTCTAGGGTGAACTAATGCTAGTCACCCCCCTAAATGCTTCCTTTATCCTGTTTCAGTTCAGTTCAGTTCAGTCGCTCAGTTGTGTCCGACTCTTTGCTACCCCATGGACTGCAGCACGCCAGGCCGCCCTGTCCATCACCAACTCCAGGAGTTTACCAAAGTGTCAGGGAATGTTTAACAGTAGGATTCCTGTATGCTGTTTCCTGTCTCTCATGAACCCTCTGTTCCTTATCAGTTCCTGGTAACAGAAGTGAGTGGAGCAGCACACTGCTCCCAGGACTGAGGTCATGAGACAGAATGCATTCTGGATTTCCTTCATTAGCTTTTCCTTACTGTGAAAGTGATTATTTACGACCCTCTTTCTTTTGATATGGATTGTATTCTGGTTTTATGACCTCTATTACTCCGTGTTTCCTTGGTAACTTGTAAAATCTGTTTTTTTGACCTTTATCTGAAGAAGCTATCTTGTAAAACAGTATATATACTCACACAGAGTTGAATAAAGCACCCTTTTTCCATTAGAAACTGGGTCCCTGTGTCCCCATTTCTTTCTTTCTCTCTCTCTCTCTTTCTCTCTCTCTCCCTCTGGTTAATTCTCTGGAGTGTGGAAACCTGCCGAGCTCACTTTTCTGCCTGGGCTTTCAAGACCTCCTCAAGAGGATGCACTGTGCCTTCATGAGCGGTACAAGCCCTGTTCTAGGCCTTTATTGGTTCTCTTGAGTAAATCGGAATATTAGCCTCTTTCCTTCTTTCACTTTCTTATCATTGACTCCGGACCACCAGGTTCTGGTCCATTCAGTTCAGTTCAGTTCTGTCGCTCAGTCATGTCTGACTCTTTGCGACCCCATGAATCACAGCATGCCAGGCCTCTCTGTCCATCACCAACTCCTGGAGTTCACTTAGACTCACGTCTATCGAGTCAGTAATGCCATCCAGCCATCTCATCCTCTGTCGTCCCCTTCTCCTCCTGCCCCCAATTCCTCCCAGCATCAGAGTCTTTTCCCATGAGTCAACTCTTCACATGAGGTGGCCAAAGTACTGGAGTTTCAGCTTTAGAATCATTCCTTCCAAAGAAATCCCAGGGCTGATCCCCTTTAGAATGGACTGGTTGGATCTTCTTGCAGTCCAAGGGACTCTCAAGAGTCTTATCCAACACCACTGGTCCATTAAAGGACCACAATACCCAAGCTCATGTCCATTGAGTCGGTGATGCCATCCAACCATCTCATCCTCTGTTGTCCCCTTCTCCTCCTGCCTTCAATTTTTCCCAGCATCAGGGTCTTTTCAATGTGTCAGTTCTTCACATCAGGTGGCCAAAGTATTGGAGTTTCAGCTTCAACATCAGTCCTTCCAATGAGCACTCAGTACTGCTATCAATTCTTCGGTGCTCAGCTTTCTTCATGGTCCAACTCGCACATCCATACATGAATACTGGAAAAACCATAGCTTTGACTAGATGGACTTTTGTTAGCAAAGTAATGTCTCTGGTTTTTAATATAAGGTCTAAGTTGATCATAACTTTCCTTCCAAGGAGTAAGCGTCTTTTAATTTCATGGCTGCAGTCACCATCTGCAGTGACTTTGGAGCCCCCAAAAATAAAGTCTGACACTGTTTCCATTGTTTCCCCATCTTTTTCCCACGAAGTGATGGGACCGGATGCCGTGAATGTTGAGCTTTAAGCCAACTTTTTCACTCTCCTCTTTCACTTTCATCAAGAGGCTCTTTAGTTCTTCACTTTCTGACATAAGGGTGGTGTCATCTGCATATCTGAGGTTACTGATATTTCTCCTGGCAATCTTGATTCCAGCTTGTGCTTCATCCAGCCCAACATTTCTCATGATATACTCTGCATATAAGTTAAATAAGCAGGGTGACAATATACAGCCTTGACATACTCTTTTTCCTATTTGGAACCAGTCTGTTTTTCCACGTCCAGTTGTAACTGTTGCTTCCTGACCTGCATACAGATTTCTCAAGAGGCAGATAAGTGGTCTGGTATTCCCATCTCTTTCAGAATTTTCCACAGTTTATTGTGATCCACACAGTCAAAGGCTTTGGCATAGTCAATAAAGCAGAAATAGATGTTTTTTTCTGGAACTCTCTTGCTTTTTCCATGATCCAGCAGATGTTGGCAATTTGAACTCTGGTTCCTCTGCCTTTTCTAAAACCAGCTTGAACATCTGGAATTTCACGGTTCATGTATTGCTGAAGCCTGGCTTGGAGAATTTTGAGCATTACTAGCGTGTGAGATGAGTGAAACTGTGCAGTAGTTTGAGCATTCTTTGGCATTGCCTTTCTTTGGGATTGGAATGAAAACTGACCTTTTCCAGTCCTGTAGCCACTGCTGAGTTTTCCAAATTTTCTGGCATATAGAGTGTAGCACTTTCATAGCATCATCTTTTAAGATTTATCCCCTGTTTACTGCCAATCAAACATGCACTGGAAGAATCTCAGAAAAGTCATATCATGTTTTTTGCTGTTCAGTCGCTCAGTCATGTCCGACTCTTAGTGACCCCATAAACTGCAGAGTGCCAGGCTTCCATGTCCTTCACTGTCTCCTGGAGTTTGCTCAAATTCATGCCCATTGAATCAGTGATCCATCCAACCATCTCATCCTATGTTGCTCCCTTCTCCTCCTTCCGTCCTCAATCTTTCCTAGCATCAGAGTCTTTTCTAATGAGTCAGCTCTTTGTAGCAGGTGGCCAAATATTGGAGCTTCAACTTTAGCATCCGTCCTTCCAATGAATATTCTGGTTTAATTTCTTTTAGGATCAACTGATTTGATTTCCTTGTTGTCCAGGGGACTCTAAAGAGTCTTCTTTAGTACCACTATTTGAAAGCATCAGTTGTTTGGTGCTCACTCTTCTTTATGGTCCAACTCTCACACTTGTACATGACTACTGGAAAAACCATAGCTTTGACTCAATGGACCTTTGTCAACAAAGTTATGTCTCTACTTTTTAATACACTAAGTTTGTCATAGCTTTTCTTTCAAGGAGCAATCATCTTGTAATTTTGTGGCTGCAGTCACTGTCTGCAGTGATTTTGGGGCCCAAGAAAATAAAGTCTGTCACTGTTTACGTTTTTCCCCATCTATTTACAGTGAAGTGATGGGACCAAATGTGATGATCTTAGTTTTTTGAATGTTGAATTTTAAAATTTAAATATAATTATATAATAAATTTGATCAAATTTAAAATTAAATTTCAAAAGTTATTTTGATTTTTTTCTATCTTTGCTTCCACCACACATACCACTAAAGGAGATTTCTCTTCACCTGATGGGAATAGGGTGCCTACAAATATTCTTCTCTTTATATACCTCTTCTTCTCTATAATGGAGAAATTCCCCTCTTATCAAAGAGCAGAGCTCCCATCTATTTTCTGGATTCCATCCTTTCATACCATCGTGGTGTCCTTAATTTACCATCTCTCTTTGTCTTGCAGTTTAGATTTTTTTTTAAAACTGAAGCTGCCTCACCAATTTGTAAATATTATCTAGTGCCCCCTTATTATAATCCTGTAATTATATATTTATTTCTTTGTTGTATTACTCTTTTCTTATAGACTATAAGCTGCATATGGAAAATGAGTATTTGTATTTTATTTTCCAAGGTACCAAGCACAGAACTAGATACATAGTAGGTTTTCAATAAATATTTGTTATTTGAATAGTAGTCCCTAAATCCTATGTTGAAGAGTAATGGGGATAATGTAATTGTGATGTGTACCATTTGTTGACTCTTGGTGATCATCTGTTTCATTGATTTTACTTAAACAAATTATAGAATTCACTTTTAGAGTACTTTTTAGCTTCACAGCAAATTGGGCAGAAAGTACAAAGAGTTCCTATACTACCCCTCTCGACACATGCAAATTCTTTTCTATGATTAACATCCCATACCACTGCACCAGTGTGGCACATTTGGTATAATGAATGAAACACCAATGACAAATCACTATTGAGGAAAGTCCATGGTTAACATTACAGTTTACTTTTTGTGTCATATTTTCTATGAGTTTTGACAAATGTGTGATGACAGATGTATCATAATGACCTTTATAGTACATAACAGAATAGTCTCACTGCCCTAAATATTCTCTGTGCTCCACTTATTTCTCCCTCTCTCCCCACAAACCCTTGGCAACCAGTAGTCTTTTTACTGTCTTTGTAATTTTGCTTCTTCATGTGCTTGAATTTATATAGTATTTAGCTTCTTGAAACTGGCTTCTTTGGCCTAGCAATATGCATTTATTGTTCCTCTATGTTTTTTGTGGCTTGGTAGTTTATTTCGTTTTAGCACTGAATAATATTTCATTGTCTGGGTGTATCACAGTTATTTATCCATTTACCTATTGAAGGACATTTTGGTTGCTTCCAAATTCTGGCAGTTATGAAGAAAGCTGCCAGAAACATTCCTGTGCAGATTTTTGCATGTACATAAGTTTTCAATCTGTTGGAATGACGATCAGGGAGTGCATTTGATGGTTTGTAGAAGGCAATGGCACCCCACTCCATACTCTTGCCTGGAAAATCCCATGGTTGAAGGAGCCTGGTGGGCTGCAGTCCATGGGGTTGCTAAGAGTCGGACACGACTGAGCGACTTCACTTTCACTTTTCAGTTTCATGCCTTGGAGAAGGAAATGGCAACCCACTCTAGTGTTCTTGCCTGGAGAATCCCAGGGACTGGGAGGCCTGGTGGGCTGCCGTCTATGGGGTCGCACAGAGTAGGACATGACTGAAGTGACTTAGCAGCAGCAGCATGCTTAATTTTGTAAGAAACTGCCAAACTGTCTTCCAAAGTGGCTGTAGCATTTTTATTTCCACCACCTGTGAATGAAAACTCCTGTTGCTCCACTTCCTTGCCAGCATTTGGGTGTTGCCAGTGTTTTGAAATTTGGTTATCTTAATAGATGTATAATGATATCTCATTTTAATTTGCAAGTCCCTAATGACATATGATGGACCTCCCGGGTGGCGCTAGTGGTAAAGAACCTGCCTGCCAATGCAGGAGACATAGGAGATGTGTGTTTGATACCTGGGTTGGGAAGATCCCCCGGAGGAGGGCATGGCAACCCACTCCAGTATTTTTACCTGGAAAATTACATGAGCAGAAGAGCCTGGTGGGCTGCAGTCCATAGGGTCACAAAGAGTTGGACATGACTGAAGCGACTTAACACACAGCAATGACATATGACATTGACTGTCTTTGCATTTGCTTATTTGAGGTCTATATATCTTCTTTGGTGAGGTGTTTGTTCCAGTCTTTTGTCCATATTTTAATCAGGTGGTTTGCTTTTTTTAACCATTAAATTGTAAGATTTCTTTGTATATTTTGGATAATAGTCCTTTATCAGATATGTCTTTTGGAAATAGTTTCCTTCAGTGCCCTTTCTTCTGATTCTCTTGATCCTTTTACTTTTTAACCTTCTTTTCGAAACTTTTTGGCACCTACTTTTTTCCTGTCATGGAGAAAAATTGTCTCAGTAATTCACACTAAGATGTAAGTGCCTCAATGTTATTTATTTCTCTAAGAGAACTGGAGAGAAATGGCAAAGCTTAAAATTAGGAAATAAACCTCTGGTGATGGAATTTAAGGGCTTGTGATAGTGAAATGAGGTATTTTGGGGAAGAGGTTTTATTTATTTATTTTTTCATTATCATTCTCCTCAATTGTTTTTACCTATATAGATACAACCATGGATGTGTTTATTCACAGAATTCCATATACTACCACTACTGAACACTTGAGATGCTTTAAAGCCAAATAAAAAGATATATAACTTCTCATAACTGGTAGTAATCTTGAAGAACTCATCTTTATTCTTTTTTAAACTTTTAATTTTATATTGGAATAAAGCTTAGCTCAAATGGTAAAGAATCTGCCTGTGATGTAGGAGACCAGGGTTCAGTCCCTGGGTTGGGAAGATCCTGTGGGGAAGGGAATGGCAATCCACTCCAGTATTCTTGTCTGGAGAATTCCATAGACAGAGAATCCTGGCGGGCTAAGGTCCGTGGCATCACAAAGAGGCAGACACAACTGAACAACTGAAACACACACGCAAAGCTGATTAACAATGTTGTGATAGTTTCAGGTGGATAGCAAAGAAATCAGCCATATGTATACATACATCCCTTCTCTCCCAAACTCTCTCCCATCCAGGATTTCACATAACACTGAGCTGAGTTCCCAGTGCTATTTGAGTGTGTGCTAACTCACTTTATTGGTGTCTGACTCTTTGTGACTCTATGGACTGTAGCCTGGCCAGGCTCCTCTATCTATGGGATTCTCCAGGCAAGAACACCAGAGTGGGTTGCCATGCCCTCCTCCAGGGGATCTTCCTTATGCAGGGATCGAACCCATGTCTCCTGTGGCTCCTGCACTGCAGATAGATTGTTCACCCTGAGCCACCAGGGAAGCCCTCCCTGTGCTATACAATAGGTCTTTGTTGGTTGTCTATTTAAAGTATAGTAGTGTGTACATGTCCATCCCAAACTCTGTAATTATCCCTTCCCCTCCCCTTCCCCCCAGCAATCGTAAGTTTGTTCTCCAAGTCTGTGTGTCTGTTTCTGTTTTGTGTTCTTGCCTGGAGAATCCCAGGGACAGGGGAGCGTGGTGGGCTGCCATCTATGGGATTGCACAGAGTCGGATATGACTGAACTGACTTAGCAGCAGTTGTTGGTATCATGTCTTTTTAGATTCCACGTGAGGTATGTCACATGATGTTTCTGCTTCTCTGTTTGACTTACTTCACTCAGTACGACAATCTCTGGGTCCATCTGTGTTGCTGCAAATTACATTATTTCATTCTTTTAATTGGCTAATACTCCATTGTATATATGTGCCACATCTTTTATATCCATTCCTCTGTCTATGGCCATTTAGGTTGCTTCTATGTCTTGGCTGTTGTAAATAGTGCTGCAATGAACAGGGTACGTGTATCCTTTTTGGCCATGCTTTTCTCCAGATATATGCCGAGGACTGGGATTGCAGGGTCATGTGATAGCTCTATTTTTAGTGTTTCAAGGAGCCTCCATATTATTCTCCATAGGGACTGTACCAATTTACATTCTCACCAAGAGTGTAGGAGAGTTTCCTTCTCTCCACACTCTCTCCAGCATTTGTTGTTTGTGGGTTTTTTGATGGTAGTCATTTTGACTGGTGTGAGGGGGTACCTCATTGTAGTTTTGATTTGTATTTCTCTAATAATTAGTGATTTTGAACATCTTTTCATGTGCCTCTTAGCCATCTGTATGTCTCCTTGAGAGAAATGCCTATTTAGGTCTGTGCGTTTTTGGATTGAGTTGTTTGTTTTGTTGATGTTGAGCTTCATGAGCTGTTTGTAGATTTTGGAGACTAATCCCTTGCTGGTCACATCATTTCCAAATATTTTCTCCCAATCTGTGGGTTGTCTTTTCATTTTGTTCATTGTTTCCTTTGCTGTGCAAAAGCTTTAAGTAGGTCACATTTGTTTATTTTTGTTTTTATTTCCACTTTCTGGGAGATGGCTTGAAAAAGTTATTGCTGTGGTTTATGTCAGAGAGTCTTCTGCCTATGTTTTCCTCTAGGAGTTTTATCATGTCTGGTTTCACATTTAGGTCTTTAATGCACTTCAAACTTATTTTTCTGTAGAAGAGCTCATCTTTAAATCTTAGATTCCTAAATGTAACTATATTCCAGAGGAAATTAAGTAGCTCCATGGTTGAGAGAATTGTATCTGTCAATTTTTTTTTCTTGCAAGTGAAACTCAAATCAAATTGGCTTAGGAAAAAAGGAAGTTTGTTGGCTCATGTGACTGTAAAGGACAAAGTAAGAGTTGGCTTTACATGATGCCACTTTATCACTCACCTCTGCTTCTTCTGTTTATTGATTTTATTATTAGATAAGATCTCCCCAAATGGTGGGAAATACAGCTACTGCAAACCTAAGCTTATATCCTTACAGATCACAGTCCACAGGAGAGACTCCAAAGCTCTTTCTTACTGTATATATAGTAAACATCACTGAAAAATATGATTAGAATTCTTGGCTAATGTCCCCAGTTGCTGTGCCAAGAACTTTGTTCAGTTAGGAGTCCTATGCCCACCTCTATGGTCTGGGGTGTATCAAGTTCAACTCTGCCTGAATGACAAGAAATGGATTCCCCCAAATAGTAGGGGTTTTGTTACTAGAAAAAATGTAAGGTGCTTCAGACAGCAAAAACAACAGATGTTCAATTTATATGTTCCTTATCTTGACTGTACATTACTCAATTCATTTCTTATCTCCATGGTGATAATCAGAAACAGGTGAGCAATAGAACAGAACAGATTGGATGACTCACTGGTCTGATGCTATAAGGTATTTTTCTCCCTGCAACTAAATATATATTTATCACTTTTATACCTAGAAGGTTCACAAACAACAAAGAATGAAGAAAGCATTAGTTTACCTGTTAAACTAATGGTTAACATGTATAAATGGTATAACCATTCTATAATTCAGTATTTAAGAGTAGAACAGGGAGATAAGAAATAGTAATTGTTTTTAATATAGTTGTGATAATTCTTATGAGATTAGTTCTTTTTGCCTCATGGTAGCCAGGCAACAGGATTTGCCACAGAATGAACTGTGAAGACTAAATTTTTATTAAATCTTTAAGTTTTACTTTTCTGTAATTAATATTTTTATCTCATCCAAATGATTTTTAATCTAATTCCTCAAACTTGAACTAAATTTCAAGAAAAAATGATGAAATATATTTTATTAAATTTTATTTCATTATTTATAAATTTTCAGACAAATTTCACCTATTCTATTTTTGCACTATTTTTCTTTTTGAAAATTTGGGGAAATAATTTCATATATACTGATTCAATATAGCACTAAGACTGGATTTTGGAGCCAAGAATTCTGGTTTTCGATATTATTTTGTCAATTCCTGGTTTTGTGACCTTGGGTAGATTAACCTCTGTAATCCCCAGTTTTACCTAAAATGGAAATAATGAATACCAACCTAAAAGACTATTGGAAGGATTCAGTGCTATAATGCCTGTGAACTGCGTGGCAACAATCTTGGTACACAATGAGTGTTTAGTCAGTGTTAATTTTTATTAGCTAAGTTAAGAGATGCAGAAAATTCTGACTTCTATAATTAATGTTACCTCCCTGCATAAAGGGATATAGCCTGGAGTCTAGAGCTGTCCTTTAGGGATTCAGATTCCAAGGTGAAGGTGAATATTTAACATTCAACTCTTCTTCAGGAATGCAAAGTGTGGGATCAGTGAATAATATTACTTAGATGTTCCAAAAGTCATTCATGGATATAATTCAGAATCACTTTACACTAAGGTTGGGTAAATGTATGCTTTAGAATAAAATTATGTGAAATTTTGATATGTTGATATATCTATAAATCCATTATAGATTTATCTTTCTTCAATAGTTTTAACTTATTCTATTTCCTTTTTTCTATGTGAATTAGTTTATATTTTATACCATCTGATCATGGAAAGAATATATCAGTCCTTGTTTTAGTCTATAACTTTGATTGTTCAATGGAGAGTTTCAGCCCATTAATTTGTTGATGCATATACAATACAAAGTGGATCAGAAACACATAAATTTAGAAATTTTTGTAATCCATTTTAAGTTTTGTTGACCCTTAACTTTGTATCACAGTCCAAGCCAATCAATAATGTAAATAGTATTGTAACATATATACTTATTTTGAATAAGAGAGTATATTGTTTTTAGGAACAATTCAACGATGATGAGGCTGTGAGGGACCAAACTTCTGTTTTAAAGAAGATGATTTTCCCAAGGTCTACCTTGAAACTAAACTTTTAAGCAGTCTTCCCACCATATGATATCTTTTGTCTGGGATTTATTCTCCAATTGAGCTTTGCTGGAAACAAACTGAATTTAAAATCTAATAAATGCAAGAACATTGACATTTTATATTTTGAATTTCTTTCAAATTTGAATACATTATAAATTTACTCTCCTAATTCTTAGCTGGTTTGGACCAGTCTTCTGCATGATTAGTCTGAATTCGTAAAATTTTATGATACAGATTAAGTTTTTTCAGGTAGCTTTGTGGGAAGTAATTATATATCTTCTTTTTGAAAATATGAGCTGTAATATCAAGACATGAATCTGACATTTACCAATAACTGCTTCTGACATAGTTTTCATCATTGGTTTTCTTTCTTGTCTTCCACTTGCTCTAGTTGTACTTTCTTCATTACAGAGGCACAGAAGATAAATATTCTGCTTATCTCTTATAACACGTTATGAACAATGGTACTGCCAAAAATGAGCATAGAATGTAGGTAAAAGTATGCTTAAGTTGATAACCAATTCTTGATTTGAAATTAGAAATCCTACCTTAAATAAAAGGGTTGAGACTTTGTTCTGATGTTATAGAGGGTAATTCTCTATTTTTCCTGGGAAAATTTAGCTAATTAACTTTTATGGAGATATAATTGACAGATAACTTTGTGAAAGTTTAAGGTGCACAGTGTGGTGATTTAATATATTTATATACTGCAATATGATTAACACAGTAGCATTAGCTAATACCTCTATCATGTTACATAATTTCTTTCTCCAGTACTCTTGCCTGGAGAATCCCATGGACGGAGGAGCCTGGTAGGCTGCAGTCCATGGGGTTGCTGAGGGTCGGACACGACTGAGCGACTTCACTTTCACTTTTCACTTTCATGCATTGGAGAAGGAAATGGCAACCCACTCCAGTGTTCTTGCCTGGAGAATCCCAGGGACGGGGGAGCCTGGTGGGCTGCCGTCTATGGGGTCGCACAGAGTCGGACACGACTGAAGTGATGCAGCAGCAGCAGGGTTGTGCACAATTGTTCTGAATGCATATACCATAATTTGTTAATTAATTGTCAGTTTCCTGCCATTGACTGTCTCCAAGTTTTCCAGTGACTGGTAGAGAATGTACACCTTAAGTTTGGATAGTTATTACCTGAGAGGATTTTTTTTTTTTAAATCAATTTAGAGTTTCCTCTGACACTGTAGGGAATTCCCATGTTTTATGTTTTTGCTAATACTTGCATATTGTCAATATTTTTCACATTTGCCTATCTGAGGATCTCCTTGTTATTCTAGTCTGAATCTCTTAATAAAGAGTGAAATTTAGCATCTTTCCAAATGTTGGCTGGCCATTTGAATTTCTTTTTCTCATTTTAGCTTTTTGGTAATAGTCCCTTTTCAATTTCCACTGCAATTACCATAATCTAGGCTAGGCCTTTAAAACCATTTATTTCTTCTTTTCTTCTTCTTTTAAAGCCATAGCATTTCTTCTTTTCTCAAATCCTTCCAACCTTTCCAAAAGTAAATATCTTACATTACTCTGTTCAGAACTTATCTGTTTATGATTCAGTCCTGATCTAACTCAACATCTTTCCTCTGTTAGAAGCTTTATTGAAAGGCTAACATTGGCTGATTTTTTATTTATACTCTATCCTGCAGTACTCTCAGTATGGTGTCTTGAACATAATAGTGCTCAAAATTATTTCAAAGAGGTCCAATAATGGAATTATTATTTCAAACTACTAACTAGTTATTTGGACTATCTGATAACCATAAGAGGATATCCAGGAATATATTTGACTCTTTTTTTTTTTACTTTTTTACAAAAATTTATTTATTTTAATTAGGGGCTAATTACTTTACAATATTGTATTGGTTTTGCCATACATCAACATGAATCTGCCACGGGTGTACACGTGTTCCCAATCCTGAACCCCCGTCCCACCTCCCTCCCCATACCATCCCTCTTTATACCACATGACAAAGGAAAATATCCTGTGGGCATGGGGATAGTAGAATCTTTATACAAATTTGACAGCCATATGTCTAAGTACTAAATGATTGCCACTGTGTGAAATTTCTAGGATAGCTGTAAGACTATTGTTATTATAGAATTTTATTTCTGTCAAAAGTTTTGAAAGAAGATAGAGTTTGTTTTAAGCAATTGCCTATGTTTTTAATGTATGTGTCTACAGAGTTTATAAAAGACAATCCGGTTCTGTGATTCTATAGGGATCAATTTCATAGATTAATGCTAAACTGGCAGTGTATACTTTAGTGCTATTGGGGATTTTCAATGAGCAACATTCAGTTCTTTGTGTTTTGAAGTTTGTGTAAGAATTCATTTTCTTCAGACTTGCTTTCTTAGTGAATCTCTATTCATTTGTGTTAGCAAAAATTCATTTGCTATGCAATGTCTCTCCTAGTTATAATTTGCAGTAAGCAATTACCTGTTTGGATTTTGTTATTCTCACCATTTAGAAGGATGTATGCCTTCTTGAGGGAAATTAAGATGTTTTTCATTAACAGTGGAAACACTTCTGCATACAGAATGGTAGTTATGTGCTCAGAGTGAAGGTTTAAAGTTTTTACACAAATTCTCAGATCCCTCTAGAACTAAGAGGGACATACACAGCAGGGGTGTATGTACAGGGGAATATCTGCTGCATCTCTGGTAAGATTGCCGGATTATAAAGGCCCATAGTATGTCTTGTGAGTGGTTGTTTTCTAGAAATATATTAAACAGTTTAATCCTCTTCTAGTGGAAAGAGAGCAGATATTAGCCCTGGGAAGAGGAGGTTCACCTTCCAACTCTGGATTGTCTAGGTGATCCTTTATAATTATATCTACTTCACCACAAAATTCTTTTAAGTATAGTATTATGGTATTAACCAAAATTTGAAATATGATGCTGTGCTATTTGGAGAAGGCAATGGCACCCCACTCCAGTACACTTGCCTGGAAAATCCCATGGATGGAGGAGCCTGGTGGGCTGCAGTCCATGGGGTCGCTAAGAGTCAGACAGGACTGAGCAACTTCACTTTCACTTTTCACTTTGATGCATTGGAGAAGGAAATGGCAACCCACTCCAGTGTTCTTGTCTGAAGAATCCCAGGGACGGGGGAGCCTGGTAGGCTCCCATCTATGGAGTTGCACAGAGTCTGACATGACTGAAGCAACTTAGCAGCAGCAGCAGCTGAGCTATTATTATGGAAATATAGACTTTTTGCACTGATTTAAGCTTTCTCCCCTTTAAAATACTCTTTTAAAAAAAAGTAACCTCAATCTTTCAACATTTTGCTAACTATCACCTAAGTATCAAAGTTAAAAAAAGAGATACACATTAATTACTCATTGATAGTTGAGCCCCTTGGGCTACCTGATTCTTTTTTCTTTGAGGAAATCTTCAATTTTACTTTAAAAAGTTTTAAAGTATATTACAAAATTTCTGCCACAAACCCGGAAAGTTTAAATAAGTTTGTCTTTCTGCAATGAAATAAAGATATCTAGGGAAGCTGAAACATTCCCTTTATTCAGTCAATATATGTTAGAATGGCCCAGAGAAACAGTTGCTTCAGCCCTCTTCTCTCTCAGAGTCTGGGAAACTCTCTCCTTCATGTAGCCAAACTGAAAAACGTCACAGGTTATTAACCTGGGCACAGGGGCTGGGTGCAGGGCGTGTTGCCAGTTATGGATGATCACCCACCATCACTTCTTTCTGCTTAGTTTTTGGGCTTGTTATAGAATTAGATTTGCCATCACTTCATGGCAAATAGGGAAAAAAATGGAAGTACTAACAGATTTTATTTTCTTGGGCTCCAAAATCACTGCAGATGGTGACCAGAGCCATGAAATTAAAAGACACTTGCTCTTTGGAAGGAAACCTACGACAAGCCTAGACAGCATATTATAAAGCAAGGACACCACTTTGCCGGCAAAGGTCCATATAGTCAAAGCTATGGTTTTTTCAGTAGTCATTTATGGATGTCAGAGTTGGACCCTAAAGAAGGCTGAGCACTGAAGAATTGATGCCTTCAAACTGTGGTGCTGGAGAAGAGTCTTGAAAGCCCCTTGGACTGCAAGATCAAATCAGTCAATCCTAAAGGAAATCAATCCTGAATATTCATTGGAAGAACTGCTGCTAAAGATGAAGCTCCAGTACTTTGGTCACCTGATGCAAAGAGCTGGCTCATTGGAAAATACCCTGGAGATGGAAAGAGTGAGGGCAGGAGGAGAAGTGGGTAACAGAGGATGAGATGGTTAAATGGCATCACCAACTCTATGGACATGAGTTTGAGTAAGCTCTGGGAGATGGTGAAGGATAGGGAAGCCTGGTGTGCTGCAGTCCACGGGGTCACAAAGAGTCAGACATGACTTGACAGGACAACAACAGCAAGAAGAATTAGATAATTTGTTTTTTTCTACACCTGGATTTAGGCTGTCCTATGGCTAAAAATACTTCTTGTTCTCAGGAGCTTTCTCTGAAGGAGATCATGAGGCTTCACCAACTCTGGAGGGAAGATTGTGCAATGAGTTGAGTCCAGACTAGTGGTATTTCATCTAGAATAGTATTTAAGCGTGAACAATCTACACTTTGATAAAGTACTATATATATGTGTGTGTGTGTGTGTATGTATATATATATATATATATATATATACATATATATATGCTTTGAGAGGGAAATACTATGCTATGCTTTGAGAAAGAAAACATTGTCCTGGCTCCTCTGGACCTTGGAGTTCAGGCCACACCTTAAGGATAGAGGTTTGCACTTTCTTTAAATAATTGCTGTGTCTATCAGGTAGAACTCATCTGGAGTGAGTAGAGACCTTTTCTTTTCTCTGGGGTGAAAAGAGAATTAGGGCTTGAGGTGTGGGAATAAGTGAGTATTGTGAATTGTGTGGGTTATCACTCACCTCCAACAGAAGGAATCCTGAATTACACTGATTCAGTTCAGTTCAGTCACTCAGTCGTGTCCAACTCTTTGTGACCCCATGGACTGTAGCATGCCAGGCCTCCCTGTCCATCACCAACTCCTGGAGTCCACCCAAACCCATGTCCACTGAGTCGGTAATGCCATCCAATCATCTCATCCTCTGCTGTCCCCTTCTCCCCCCTGCCCTCAATCTTTCCCAGCATAAGGGTCTTTTCAAATGAGTCAGCTCTTCGCATCAGGTGGCCAAAGTATTGGAGTTTCAGCTTCAACATCAGTCTTTCCAATGAACACCCAGGACTGATCTCCTTTAGGCTGGACTGGTTGGATCTCCTTGCAGTCCAAGAGACTCTCAAGAGTTTTCTCCAACACCACAGTTCAAAAGCATCAATTCTTTGGCATTCAGCTTTCTTTATAGTCCAACTTGCACATCCATACATGACTACTGGAAAAACAATAGCCTTGACTAGACAGACCTTTATTAGCAAAGTAATGTCTCTGCTTTTTAATATGCTGTCTAGGTTGGTCATAACTTTTCTTTCAAGGAGTAAGTGTCTTTTAATTTCATGGCTGCAGTCACCATCTGCAGTGATTTTGGAGCCCCCCAAAATAAACTTTGCCACTGTTTCCATTGTTTCCCCATCTATTTGCCATGAAGTGATGGGACCAGATGCCATGATCTTGTTTTGTGAATGTTGACCTTATACTGATTAGTCATCCAAAAAATATATACCAGGCATTGTGCTAGGTATAAATGAAATGTAGAGTCAGAAGAAATAGAAGTAGAAGCAGAAGGAAAAGGAGAAGATGAGGAATGGAGGGGAGGAGGAGGAGGACAATGACAACAGAGGAAAAGGAAGACAAAATAAATACCAGTACTCTTTATTAATCAAGTCATATGTTTAAAATATAACTTTGCAACTGTGGTAAAGTGCTGTAATGGAAAGATATTAATATATGATGCTATTAGAAAGTATAATATGGGTAATTTACCAAACTCAGTAGCTTCCAGGAGCCTTCTCTGAGAAAATGAAAAACTAAGAACTAAAGCTTGGGTAAGAATTAACTAGATGAAACAGCGGGGCAAGAACACTGTATTGTTCAGTCGCTCAGTTGTGTCTGACTCTTTGTGACCCCATTGACTGAAGCATGCCAGGCTTCCCTGTCTTTCACCATCTCCCAGAGTTTGAGCAAACTCATGTCCATTGAGTTGGTGATGCCATCCAACCATTTTGTCCTCTGTTGTCCCCTTCTCCTCCTGCCTTCAATCTTTCCCAGCATCAGGGTCTTTTCAAATGAGTTGGCTCTTCACATCAGGAGACCAAAGTATTGAAGCTTCATCTTTGGCAGCAGTCCTTCCAATGAATATTCAGGACTGATTTTCTTTAGGATTGACTGGTTGGATCTCCTTGCAGTTCAAGAGACTCTCAAGAGTCTTCTCCAACACCACAGTTCAAAAGCATCAATGCTTCATCACTCCATCTTCTTTATGGTCCAACTCTCACATCAATACATGACTACTGGAAAAACTATAGCCTTGTTTATATCAGATCTTTGTTGGCAAAGTAATGTCTCTGCTTTTTAATACACTGTCTAGGTTGGTCATAGCTTTTCTTCCAAGGAGAAAGCATCTTGGTTTCATGGCTGCAGTCACCATCCGCAGTGATTTTGGAGCCCAAGAAAATAAAGTCTGTCACTGTTTCCATTGTTTCCCCATCTGTTTGCCATGAAGTGATGGGACTGGATGCCATGATCTTCATTTTTCAAATGTTGAGTTTAAGCCAGTTTTTTCACTCTCCTTTTTCATTTTCATCCAGAGGCTCTAGTTCCTTTTCATTTTATTCCATAAGGGTGGTGTCATCTGCATATTGGAGGTTATTGATATTTCTCCCAGTAATCCTGATTCCAGCTTGTGCTTCATCTAGCCTGACATTTTGCATGATGTACTCTGCATATAAGTTAAATAAGCAGGGTGATATATAGCCTTGATGTACTCCTTTCCCAATTTTGAATCAGTTCATTGTTCCATGTCTGGTTCTAACTATTACTTCTTGACCTGAATACAGGTTTCTGAGGAGGCAGGTAAGGTGGTCTGGTATTCCCATCTCTTGAAGAATTTCCCACAGTTTGTTGTGATCCACACAGTCAAAGCCTTTAGAGTAGTCAAGAAAGCAGAAGTAGATATTTTTCTGGAATTCTCTTGCTTTTTCTATGATCCAGCAGATGTTGGCAATTTGATCTCTGGTTCCTCTGCCTTTTCTAAAACCAGCTTATACATCTGGAATTTCTCAGTTCACATACTGTTAAAGCCTAGCTTGAAGGATTTTGAATATTATCTAGCATGTGAAATGAGTGCAACTGTGTGGTAGTTTGAACATTTTTTGGCATTGCCCTTCTTTGGGATTGGAAGGAAAACTGACCTTTTTCAGTCCTGTGGCTACTGCTGAGTTTTCCATATTTGCTGGCATATTGACTACAGCACTTTCACAGCATCATCTTTTAGAATTTGAAATAGCTCAGCTGGCAGTCTATCACCTCCACTAGCTTTGTTGTTAGAAATGCTTCCTAAGGCCCATTTGACTTCACACTCCAGGATGTCTGGCTCTATGTAATCCACGATGATCACACCATCATGGTTATTCAGGTCATTAAGGTTTTTTTTTTTTTATAGTTCTTTTGTGTATTTTTGCCACCTCTTTTTAATATCTTCTGCTTCTGTTAGGTCCATACCATTTCTGTCCCTTGTTTTACCCATGTTTGCATGAAATGTTCCCTTGGTATCTCTAATTTGCTTGAAGAGATCTGTAGTCTTTCCCATTCTATTGTTATACTCTATTTCTTTGCATTGTTCACTAAGGAAGGCTTTCTTATCTCTCCTTGCTATTCTTTGGAACTCTGCAATCAAATGGGTATATCTTTCCTTTTCTCCTTTGCCTTTTGCTTTTCTCATATTTGCAAGGCCTCCTCAGACAATCATTTTGTCTTTTTGCATTTCTTTTTCTTGGGATGGTTTTGATCACCACCTCCTATACAGTGTTACGAACCTCCATCCATAGTTCTTCAGGCACTCTGTCTATCAGATCTAATCCCTCAAATCTATTTGTCACCTCCACTGTATAATGATAAGGGGTTTGATTTAGGTCATACCTGAATGGCCTCATGGCTTTCCCTACTTGTTTAATTTAAGTCTGAATTTTACAATAAGGAGTTCATGATCTAAGCCACAGTCAGCTCCTGGTCTTATTTTTGCTGACAGTATAGAGCTTCTCCATCTTTGGAGAACTTTATAGGAAGAGAATTAAATAGTAAGTGAAAAGTGCCGCTGGAAGGCACATAGTAGGTATACCATGCAAAACTTTAAGAGCTTATAGGCTTCTTTTTTTTTTTAAGCTTTTATTTTGTGTTGGGGTATAGCCAATTAACAAACAATGATGTGAGAGTTTCAGGTGAACAGCGAAGGGACCCAGTCATAATACACATGTATCCATTATCCTCCATACTTCCTTCCCATCCAGGCTGCCACCCAACATAGAACACAGTTCCACTTGCTATACAGTAGTTCCTTGTTGGCTATCCATCTTAAACACACTAGTATATACATATCCGACCCAAACTCCCCCCAATTATCCCTTCCCCTACCCACTGGCAACCATAAGTTTGTTGTCCAAATCTGAGTCTCTTTCTCTTTTGTAAGTAAGTTCATTTGTATCATTTATTTTTAGATTCCAGATTTAAGGGATGTCATGTGGTATTCTCCTTCTCTTTCTGACTTCATTCAGTATGACCATTTCTAGGTCCACCCATGTTGGGGCAAATGGCGTTATTTCTTTCATTTAATGGTTGAGTAATATTCCATTGTGTATATGTACCACATCTTTATTCATTCCTCTGCTGATGGACCTTTAGGTTGCTTCCACTTCTTGGCTATTGTAAACAGTCCTGCAATGAACATTTGGGTGCATGTATCCTTTAGTCTCATGTTTTTCTACAGATAGGTGCCCAGAATTGGGATTGTAACATCACATGGTAAAAGCTTACAGACTTTTTAATAGGTTTATGCTTGTGCTTAGAGTAATGGCAAGTCATAAGTTTTAAGAGAGATGAAGATGATCAGGTTTGGGTTTTGAAAAAATTATTCTGTAGATTTATATAGATTTTGCACTTGAGCCAATTGTATTAGGAGAGAGGTGGAGCCTCCATATCAATTATATTGTAGGATAGACCCACTTTTAGCACTCAGACCAGCAGTTGATTTGTGGAGGAAGTAAGGGTTTGTTTAAGAGACCTAGACCTTCCTGAATGAGGACTCTGATAGAAGCAGGGACATCTGCAGAATAAAAGTTTACATAAATTATCATATGTCTGTTAAAAGCAGTGTGATTTATTTAGCAATCACAGGCAGGTAAACTGGTGAATTGTCGGTATAAATATGTACCTATATATAAAAAACTTGATTATACTGAATGACAATGAAATAGTAAGTTAATCACTCCCATTTATTAATTAATAATTAATAAACTTTTCAACTTCATTAAACATTTCTGTACATTTTTACTTGTTTTATTTTATACAATTCCATGGATTTAGTATAATTTATGGCTTGCCAGTGGGTATTTGTATTATTTCTAAGTTTTTATTGTTATTAAAAACTTTAAAATATCATTATGTTGTACTCGAATACAGTTGTATTGTTGCATACATGCTGGAGATGTCCTTGAAATCAATGATTCTGGCAATGGGAGAGGGGGAATCCTGAGAATATGTGTTTTCTATATAATGGCATGTGTTCACCTTGTTTTTCTTACCAATTTGATCTCTCATCTGTATTGTAAGAGGTCTTGCCAACAGTCAATAATAGTATTCTTTTCTTTTTTGCCTATTGGATAAGTGCAATTTGGATCTCATTTTAATTAGCATGCCATGAAATAAAAAAAAAGTTAAATCTGGAAGAAACCCTAGAGAGTGTCTAATTTAACCAACTCATTTGACAAAGCTCACAGAGGCTATATGTTGGCTTGTGCCTAAGACCTCACAGCTAGTGAGTTGCAGAACAGGCTTTATGATTTTGTCCTCCTGGACCTCAACCCAGGGCTCTTTCCACTAAAACAAGCTCAGCAGGGGTCCTTGTCACAGTGCTCTTTCTGGAGGCATCGATGTGTAAAACTGTGGGAAGAGAGTTGGTTTTTGTCCAGTGAAAAACTATTAGCAGCTGATTGTAACCTACAGAAGCAATTAGTAGGACCAGATTCCTAGGGATGCTTCTGCCCAAGGGAGATAATGTGAGGAGGCCGTAACCTCCAGGAGGTCTGGTTTTCCTTGCACCAGAACCTTTTCAGGAGAAGACACTGAGCTAAGGAAAACTTAACTTGGATGAAATTGTGCTCTGGTCAACCTCAGCATGATTCTTACTGGGGTTAGCCTTTCTTGCCTATGGGTCTTCAAGTGTAGACAGAAGATTCTTTAACCTTTTTCTGGGAAGAAGGATTAACAGTGGCTAATCAGGGTATTGACAGGAGGGCATTCTAAAAGTACAGGAAGAAATCTGAGTTATAGCCGAAGACTCCAAGTTGTAGTCTGACCTCAAGTTTTAGTTTTTGAGGAATGCTGCTGGGAGAAACTACTTGTCTTCAGTTTCCTCTTGCCCCTTTCAGTCTCTTCTGCACATTGTCAGCAGGGTCCTTGTCTTAAAGTCCTGTTTATATCTCATGCCCCATTGGCCTTACAGCGAGTTCAAAATCAAGTCTTTTTCTATATAATAGAATAGTGGAAGGAGTTATGGGGGAAAAAGGACATTTAATAAAAAGGCTATCTTTGAAATAAGTGAAACTGAAGACTCAAAACAGCATGTATTTTGAATTTCATTCATTTATTTATTTAACAGATATTTATTGAAGACCTACCTTATAGCAGACATGGGTTTTATGTTAGGTACAGAGTATATGGTGTGAAAGAAGTGAGCATAGTCCCTGCCCTCAAGTAGCTTCTAGTCTAGCACAGACAACAAGGCGTTAGAAAAAGGTGGGAATTATGACAGGAGATGAGGACAGAAATAAGAAATCATACAGGAGTAAACTTCAGTCTAGTCTGAAGGCCAGGCCAGCACTCCTCAGTGGTTCTCATTTGAGACATGAAGGACAACTAGACTTAGACAGAATAGACAGTACGGAGAGTGTTCCAAGATGAGGAATCAACATCCATGAAGGAGCAGAGAGTAGGAAAGATATGGCATGAAAGGCACAGATAAGGATTTCGGGATGCCTGAAATATTAAAATTCAAAAAATTGGATTGCACAGATTGAAGCTTGGAAGATGGACACCAGAACTGGAAAGGCCCGTAAGAAAGGTGAAAGTCTGGGTAGTATGTGAATGGTGAAGGAAAGATTCGACAGGTTTTCAGAGCTAAAATGACACTAACAAATTTATGGCTTTCCTGGTGGCTCAGTGGTAAAGAATCTTTTTTTAAAATTTTTTTTAATTTTAATTGGAGGCTAATTACTTTACAATATTGTATTGCTTTTGTCATACATCAACATGAATCTGCCACGGGTGTACATGTGTTTCCAATCCTGAACCCCCCTCCCACCTCCCTCCCCATACCATCCCTCTGGGTCATCCCAGTGCACCAGCCCCAAGCATCCTGTATCCTGCAATCTGACTGCAATGCAGGAGACCCGGATTCAATCCCTGGGTCAGGAAGATCCCCTGGAGAAGGAAATGGCAACCCATTCCAGTATTCTTGCCTGGAGAATTCCATGGACAGAGAAGCCTGGCAGGCTACAGTCCATGTGGTCATAGAGTCAGACATGACTGAACAGCTGACATGCACAACAAATTTATGACTCAAAAGCATTACTTTGGCTACAAGGTGGAGAATGGATTGCAGGAGAACAAGTATGAAGTAGAGGAATGAGCTAGAAGGCTGTTGTAATAACCAGGTATTAGATGAGGTAGTGGAAGGTGGGCAAATTTTGGTGTCATTGCTCCAACCTTATGAGAATATGATATTGGGAGGGGCAGAGCACAAAGAGAAGGACTAGCCTGAGACAATTTTTGTTTTTAAACAGGCATGCATCAGAATCACCTGGAGGGCTAGCTAAACTACAGATCATTAGACCCAGAATTTTTAGTTCTGTAGACTTGAATTTGCATTTCCAATAGGTTTCCTGATGTTGCTCGCTTGGAAACTAAACTTTGAAAACCACTTCTGTAAAACATGGGTACTAAAGGTGCATCATTCTATTTAGCTTTTCTTATTTTCACGAAGTTGGAAGAGAGGTCATCTGTTCAAGAGCAAATGGAGAGGCAACAAAGCAACCTGTCTGCAGACAGTGTATGTTTCGTGCTAAGCAAGGCAGAGGCTTGATTAAGAGAGCATAGTGGTATTTTGGGATAATGCTGAACTTCAGATGAGATCAATGATCTTAAATTTATATGACAGAAATCTACCAGTTTTTTTGACTTTATACTGAATAGCTCAATTTCCCATGTGCATCTGCAGAGAAGGTAGATATTTGAAAATCCAAAGTTGGTGTTTTCCTGGGCTAGAATTTCAGGATGGTGAATTAAGGTTAATGATGAGCCATTGAAATGTTGAGCCTTGAATATAAAGAGTGGAAGGAAAGAGAAGAGAGAAAGATCCTGGCAAATAAAAAGTTGAGAATCAGAGATTCTAAAGAATTGATAAAACTGGTGTACTGGGGCTAAATGAACCAGAAAACAAGAAGAGCAAGATATTTTAGTAGAGAACAAAAGCTCTAAAATTATGATGTCAAGGATAGAACAATTCTGGGTGATAATGCGAAGGTTACCATGGGAGTAGATAGTTGAAGTGAATGAAGGAGAAGGTCATGGGAGATGATGAGTTAGAGTACCGAGATTTCAGAGAATTGTTCTCTCCATGGATGTGGTAGAAAACTAGGATGGGGAAAGAAGTTAACATGATGTGTCAAAGTCTTCAATAGATGAGGGAGACTAACCAGGCCCTGCTTGTCCCCACTGATAAACAGGAGTGTAGGATAATACAGCCAATGACACAAGTGAGCCTCAAAGGGAGGCTTGCAGAAGAGAATCAGGAGTTGCATGGTGCTGGAGCAGCAGTGAGGAGATGGGGGTGCCCTGATTTAGACCATATAATAAATGGGGTGTAGGAAAATGAACAGCCTTCCCTTGAAAGACCTAAAGGCAGAGTGAGGTCCTCAGTAGGGGAGCTGGTTTTCTCTTAGGGAAACAAAGCAACATGTAGCAAACAGTTGAGATTGTAGGGAAGATTGTTAATAATTAGATATGAGCTTTAGAGGACACAGTGAAAACATTTTAATTTATGGAATAGAAGCAGCATATTAGAGAAAGTTGTTGGCAAGGAATCAATAAGTGTGTCATAGCCTCACTTCTTAATTTATAGTTTGCTGAAGATTAGTGAAATTGATTTGTACATTTGCTGAGATTGTCAATTAGCTGCAGAAAGTCATTCACATGCTCCTTGAATTCCAGCAGGCTTGGTCATGTTAATGGCACAGAGGAAAGTCAGAAAATATATGTGTAATTAGAATATTGATAGTATAAAAGCGGGAACTGAGTTTGTACTATCTTATGCACTTTAAGAATTACATTTATAAACCATATAAAAATAAATCCAGACATCTGGAGACCAAAGTCACCTACATAAGACTGCCTAAAAGGTTAATATGATTAAAATTTATGATGCTCATTGTTCCTGCTGCCATTTAATACCAAGTGGTATATGGTTTTTATTCAAAAGGAAGTAATTATACTGAATTTATTATATTGCTAGATAAGGTATTTTAAACTACATTTTAGAACAGTTTAGGTCTGAGTCTTATAGGATGAAATAACCTTATATATGTGTAGGAAAAGATTTAAAATCCTGTTCACATTTCTAAAATTATATTCTGGTATAGATGAGATTTGCAACTCCAGGTCTTCCAGCAAACAGTCTTCTGAGATTATATGTAATGATTCCTCATGGAAGGGACTGAATGCAAATTTTGTTTCATATGCACATAGCTCAACCATTGACTGGAAGTGGAGTGGTTTCTCTGTCTGAAGAGAAGGGGGAGGTCATGCTATGCTGGTTTTTAAGATTTATTTCTTCTTTCTTGTCCTTTTCCCCCCAGCTTGGCGCTCTCTCTTCATTTGACAGGGAAGACACTCAACCCTCCCAGGACCCTCTGCCCATGCTTTTTCTGGGCTTCCATCCCGGGGTAAGAATTGGCAGGAGATTGGAGCCCTGGAGGAAGGGAGATACTTGAGTACTTCCCTCCCTCTTTCTTTTCCTTAGTCACATTTCTGGCATTGCTTGTTTCTTCTAGGACTCCATAACTCCTGGGCAGCCTCACCATGAGTCCAGCTTCTGCCAGGATGGCTCAGACCATAGGCTTCACTAATCCACGAACATGTGCATGCTCAGCCACTCAGTAGTGTCTGACTCTTTTTGACCCCATGGACTATAGCCTGCCAGGCTCATCTGTTTGTGGAATTTTCAGGCAAGAATAGTGGAGGGGGTTGCTATTTTCTCCTCCAGGGGATCTTCCTGACCCAGGGTTTGAACCCTCATCTCTTGAGTCTCCTGCATTAGCAGGTGGATTCTTTACCTCTAGCGCCACATGGGAAGCCCTTCAGTAATCCATAACTCTCCCTATGTCCTCTAGCTCTTGGGTGGTCACAGTTCCTGCTATTTGTGGTTACAACTTCTGGCTACCTCTCTGATTACTCTTGCCATCTTCATTCCAGTATCAAATTACCTTTGTTTTAAATTCTTAGAAAGGTTTCTGTTTTCCTGATTGGACCTTGACTGACATAAATATCTGATAAAGTTGCAGTAAGACTCTATAAGTATAAATCAAGAAAATAGGGCAGTGACTGGTGTGTTCTTAACAAATTTTTGAGTGGGAAAAGCAACCTTACAAAGCAGTTATGCATCATCTTTCTAAATGGTGCAAAAAGTTACAGGCCTTTCATAAACAATGTGTAGTCACATTAAATAATTGCAATCACTTTCTCAATGACTAATACGTCATGTTGTCAGGAAGGAGTATTAAAAAAAAATGGAGTCAAAGATATGGTGATTTGAGTCATTTTGATACTAGTTTGAGGAAAATAACAGTCATCAGAATAATTCCCACCTCTGCAACAGTTATAAGGAACTCAAGTACTAGGCATTTGCATTTTTATGCAAAGGATGCTTTTTTGAAGGCCAGCTATAATTCAAAATGCATATGACTCAAGACTAAACTTTCCATAAGCCTGAATAAGTCTACAACTTGTTTTATTAGTACACAGTGTCATGGGAATTGATTGTCCTCCTTCATGGTCATTTATCACATCCTCCAGTTATTGATTTTGGCTTATTCCTAAACTGTCAGTAGCCCTACTGCTTGATCAATAATATACAGCCTACTTTACATATGAGAAAAAATTCAAGTATGATAATAGTCAATGAAAAATTTCTTGTGCAATTTTGATGAAGTAAACAAAATAAGACTGTGCTACAGAAGAAAGATTGGTTGGGTATTTGTAGTTCATATGAGAGGCTCATCTATTTGGCAATAGCCTATACACAATGTGCAATGAAGTTGGCTTGCCAGCTCAGAAGTCATAAAATTCTTGGTGAGCTTATACAAATTGGAAGATTAAATGATTCTTTTTTTCAAATTTTATACCTGAAGTGAGAATTTAGTACGGTATTATTTTGCATCATATCAAATTTGCATAGTTTAACATAAAATGAAAACCCAAGTCACAGCAAAAAGTTTCAAAACAACTAATCTGAAGTTAAGGGGCATATGTGTACTCAGAGGTTTTTTTTTTTTTTAATTATGTAATTTTCAAAGAAAGTTTAAAAGAATTCTATTCAAGCTTTGAATAAATATAGGATTTGATAAAACAGCATTTGGTAACTGTGATACTAGGGTGAGAGTATCATACAAATACACACACACATCTTTGCATTTTGCATTAACTTATTATCCTTTTAAGTTTAATAATTAGAAATAGTGTTGAAGTATTAATTAAAGTGTTATTCAAGTCTGCAGTCTGAACCTGTTTCCTATTAAAGCTTAAACAGAAGACTCAGGTATCCATTGCCTGAGGGAAAGAGGAATAGAAAAATCAGTCAATTTTTGGCTTTAACTTTTTTTCTTTAAAGAAGTTATTTTTAATTGGAGAATAATTGCTTTACAATGTTGTGTTGGTTTGTGCTGTACAACAATGTGAATCAGCTATAAGTATACAAATATCCCCTCCATCTTGAGACTCCCTCCACTCCCCTAGCCCACCCGTCTAGATCATCACACAGCACCAGGCTGAGCTCACTGTGTTACATTGCAACTTCCCATTAGTTATCTACTTTACACACGATAATGTATATGTTTCAATGCTACGCTCTCAATTTGCACCACTCTCTCCTTCCCTCTCTGTGTTCATAAGTCTCTTTACATCTGTGTCTTTATTCCTGCCCTATTTATAAGCCATCAATAGGCTTATAAATGCAAGGGAGAAACAACAGTTTTGAGAGAAAAAAATGCGTTTGAGTTTGAAGACTCTGAACATTTGCATTGGCTTGAAAAAACAGAATTTTGAAGTACTTGGGAACACAGTTATGCCATGAACAACAGATATGAAAAGTACTGCCAAAGACAGTTTTCCATCTTCCTGACTACATAAAATCTCAGGAACTAAGAGGAGAGCCTAAAGGAAGGAAATGAGTTTTAAGTATGTCTCCCTGATCAGTAGGTGTGTACTCTGATCCCTGAGGTTGGGACCAGAGAGGGAGTAGAAATTAAATCCCCGAGACAGTTTTTTGGTATTCAAGGTCAGTGGCTATTGAAGCCTACTTCAGGGATGAAGCCCAGGGAGACAGCCAGCTGTGAAGAGAAGCATTTTTGATTTCCTAAGAACTCAGGCCATGTGGAATAGAGATATCCAGGTGGCACATCTAAGGCAGAGAGGACTTTAGACACCTTGGCAAGTTCTCTGCTGTTCTCAAGCGGCATGGTGGGGGGAGTGACCATATCTTTTTGTGCATCCCACAATTAGGCCTGGAGTAAATGAAAAACATCTGGCACTACAGAGACCTTGAGGGTAGTTTAAGGAAGATGTGGGCCATGTTTTAACCTCATGTCAAGAGATGCAGTAGTCACCTTGATATCTTATGTGTTTTTCAAAAATTTTGACCCATGAGCTGCAATAGGAAAGACATTTTACATTGTGTTCCAGGACCAGAAAATATTCATAAAACAATATTTTAATTTATGATGTTGGTTTGTGTTTTCTTTCCTATTCTATTTTTTTTATTGTAAGATCGTCTGGTGTGATCTACTAAATTGATGTCATAGATTAAAACCCACAGTTTGAAAACATTCTGTGGTGCATGCCAGTGGATGATCTGCCTGGCAGTCTCTAACTTCTCCCCACCCATGAGATGTAAAAAAAGAGGAGGGAGTCCTCCAAATTGACTGAAATTGGGGCTAAATGAGATTAGGTAAAGTTATAAAAAATAATCATATTTCATATACTCGGGTACAGTGAAGAAAAATTTGCATTCATTACAGTACTCAGTGGTTATACTTAATAAAGAAGTACATTTGAAAAAAATGAATTTTAAAATTTATTTATTTATTTTTATTTTTAAAATAATTTATTTATATTTTATTGAAGGATAATTGCATTACAGAATTTTGCTATTTTCTGTCAAACCTCAACATGAATCAGCCATAGGTATACATATATCCCCTCCCTTTTGAACCTCCCTCCCATCTCCCTCCCCATCCCACCCCTCTAGGTTGATACAGAGCCCCTGTTTGAGTTTCCTGAGCCATACAGTAAATTCCCGTTGGCTATCTATTTTACATATGGTAATATAGGTTTCCATGTTACTCTTTCCATACATCTCACCCTCTCCTCCCCTCTCCCCATGTCCATATGTCTATTTTCTATGTCTGTTTCTCCACTGTTGCCCTGTAAGTAAATTCTTCAGTACCATTTTTCCAGATTCCATATTTATGCATTAGAATCCGGAATTTATCTTTCTTTTTCTGACTCACTTCACTCTGTATAATAGGTTCTAGGTTCATCCACCTCATTATAACTGACTCAAATGTCTTCCTCTTTATTGCTGAGTAATATTCCATTGTGTATATGTACCAAAACTTCTTTATCCATTCATCTGTTGATGGACATCTAGGTTGCTTATGTGTTCTAGCTATTGTAAATAGTACTGCAATGAACAATGGAATACATGTGTCTCTTTCAATTTTGGTTTCCTCAGGGTATATGCCTAGGAGTTGGATTGCTGGATCATATGGTGGTTTTATTCCTAGTTTTTTAAAAGAATCTCCATACAGTCATCCATAGTGGCTGTATCAATTTACCTTCCCACCAACAGTGTAAGAGTGTTCCTTTTCTCCACATCCTTTCCAGCATTTATTGTTTGTAGACTTTTTGATGATGGCCATTCTGACTGATGGCCACTCTGATGATGGTGTAGGTGATATTTCATTGTCGTTTTGATTTGCATTTCTAAAATAATGAGTGATGTTGAGCATCTTTTCATGTGTTTCTTAGCCATCTGTATCTCTTTTTTGGAGAAATGTCTTTTTAGGTGTTTTTCTAACTTTTTGATTGGGTTGTTTGTTTTTCTGGTATTGAGTTGGACAACCTGCTTGTATATTTTAGAAATTAATCCTTTGTAAGTTGTTTCATTTGCTATTATTTTATCCCATTCTTAGGATTGTCTTTTCACCTTTGTTACAGTTTCCTTTGCTGTGCAAAAGCTTTTAAGTTTAACCAGGTCCCACTTATTTACTTTTGTTTTTATTTCCATTACTCAAGGAGGTAGATCATAGAGGATGTTGCTTTGATTTATGTCATTGAGTGTTCTGCCTATGTTTTCCTCTAAGAGTTTTATATTTTCTGGCCTTTCATTTAGGTCTTTAATCCATGTGAGTTTATCTTTGTATATGGTGTTAAGAAGTGTTCTAATTTCATTCTTTTACATGTAGCTGTCCACTTTTCCCAGCACCATTTATTGAAGGCCCAGTACTGTTATTAAAGGCTATCTTTGCCCCATTGTATATTCTTGCCTCCTTTGTTGAAATAAGGTACCCATAGGTGCATGGGTTTATTTCTGGGTTTTCTATCTTGTTCCATTGGTCTATATTTCTATTTTTGTGCCAGTACCATACTTTCTTTCTGACTGTGGCTTTGTGGTATAATCTGAAGACAGGAAGTTTGATTCCTCTTGTTCCATTCTTCTTTCTCAAGATTGCTTTGGCTATTCAGGGTCTTTTGTGTTTCTGTATTAATTGTGAAATTTGTTCTAGTTCTGTGAAAAATGCCTTTGGTAATTTGATAGAGATTGCATTAAATCTGTAGACTGCATTTGGTAGTATAGTCATTTTTACAATATTGATTCTTCCTACCCAGGAACATGGAATATCTCTCCGTCTGTTTATGTCATCTTTGATTTCTTTCATCAGTGTCTTATAATTTTCTGTGAACAGTTCTTTTGTCTCCTTAGGTAAGTTTATACCTAGATATTTAGTTCTTTTTGTGCAATGGTGTAGGGGGTTGATTCCTTAATTTCTATTTCTGATTTTCATTGTTAGTATATAGAAATGCAAGTGATTTCTGTGTATAGATTTTGTATCCTGCTGCTTCTTCTAAGTCACTTCAGTCATGTCTGACTCTGTGTGACCCTATAGACGGCAGCACACCAGGCTCCTCCATCCCTGGGATTCTCCAGGCAAGAATACTGGAGTGGGTTGCCATTTTCTTCTCCAATGCATGCATGCATGCTAAGTCACTTCAGTTGTGTCTGACTCCTTGCTAAATTCACTGATTAGCTCTGGTATCTTCTGATACTATCTTTCAGTTCAGTTCAGTTCAGTTCAGTCGCTCAGTCATGTCCGACTCTTTGTGACCCCATGAATCGCAGCATGCCAGGCCTCCCTGTCCATCACAAACTCCAGAATTCACCCAGACTCACGTCCATTGAGTCAGTGATGCCATCCAGCCATCTCATCCTCTGTCGTCCCCTTCTCCTCCTGCCTCCAATTTCTCCCAGCATCAGAGTCTTTTCCAATGAGTGAACTCTTCACATGAGGTGGCCAAAGTACTGGAGTTTCAGCTTTAGTATTATTCCTGCCAAAGAAATCCCAGGGCTGATCTCCTTCAGAATGGACTGGTTGGATCTCCTTGCAGTCCAAGGGACTGTCAAGAGTCTTCTCCAACACCACAGTTGAAAAGCATCAATTCTTCACCACTCAGCCTTCTTCACAGTCCAACTCTCACATCCATACATGACCACAGGAAAAACCATAGCCTGGACTAGATGAACCTTTGTTGGCGAAGTAATGTCTCTTCTTTTCAATGTGCTATCTAGGTTGGTCATAACTGTCCTTCCAAGGAGTAAGCGTCTTTTAATTTCATGGCTGCAGTCACCATCTGCAGTGATTTTGGAGCCCCCAAAAATAAAGTCTGACACTGTTTCCACTGTTTCCCCATCTTTTTCCCATGAAGTGATGGGACCGGATGCCATGATCTTCGTTTTCTGAATGTTGAGCTTTAAGCCAACTTTTTCATTCTCCACTTTCACTTTCATCAAGAGGCTTTTGAGTTCCTCTTCACTTTCTGCCATAAGGGTGGTGTCATCTGCATATCTGAGGTTATTGATATTTCTCCCGGCAATCTTGATTCCAGCTTGTGTTTCTTCCAGTCCAGCGTTTCTCATGATGTACTCTGCATATAAGTTAAATAAGCAGGGTGACAATATACAGCCTTGACGTACTCCTTTTCCTATTTGGAACCAGTCTGTTGTTCCATGTCCAGTTCTAACTGTTGCTTCCTGACCTGCATACAAATTTCTCAAGAGGCAGATCAGGTGTTCTGGTATTCCCATCTCTTTCAGAATTTTCCACAGTTTATTGTGATCCACACAGTCAAAGACTTTGACATAGTCAATAAAGCAGAAATAGATGTTTTTTTCTGGAGCTCTCTTGCTTTTTCCATGATCCAGCGGATGTTGGCAATTTGATCTCTGGTTCCTCTGCCTTTTCTAAAACCAGCTTGAACATCAGGAAATTCACGGTTCACATATTGCTGAAGCCTGGCTTGGAGAATTTTGAGCATTACTTTACTAGCATGTGAGCTGAGTGCAATTGTGCAGTAGTTTGAGCAATCTTTAGGGTTTCCTATGTACTGTATAGTCAAGGCTATGGTTTTTCCAGTGATCATGTATGGATGTGAGAGTTGGACTGCGAAGAAAGCTGAGCACTGAAGAATTGATCCTTTTGAACTGTGGTGTTGGGGAAGATTCTTGAGAGTCCCTTGGACTGCAAGGAGATCCAACCAGTCCATCCTAAAGGAGATCAGTTCTGGGTGCTCTCTGGAAGGACTGATGCTGAAGCTGAAACTCCAATACTTTGGCCACTTCATGTGAAGAATTGACTCATTGGAAAAGACCCTGATGCTGGGAGGGATTGGGGGCAGGAGGAGAAGGGGACGACAGAGGATGCGATGATTGAATGGCATCACCGACTTGATGGACATGAGTTTGGGTAAACTCCGGGAGTTGGTGATGGACAGGGAGGCCTGGCATGCTACAATTCATGGGGTCGCAAAGAGTCAGACACGACTGAGCGACTGAACTGAACTGAACTGAACTGATGTACGGTATCATGTCATCTGCAAACAGTGAGAGCTTTACTTCTTCCTTTCTGATCTGGATTCCTTGTATTTCTTTTTCTTCTCTGCTTGCTATAGATAGGACTTCCAGAACTATGTTGAATGATAGTGGTGAAAGTGAACATCCTTGTCTTGTTCCTGACCTTAGGGGGAGTGCTTTCAGTTTTTCACCATTGAGAATAAAGTTTGCTGTAGGCTTATCATGCATGGCCTTTACTATGTTGAGGTGGTTCTTTCTGTGCCTATTTTTTGAAGAGTTTTAGTCATAAATGGGTACTGAATTTTCTCAAGTCTTTTTCTGCATCTATTGAGATTATCATATGGTATTTATCTTTCAATTTGTTAATATGGTGTATCACACTGATTGATTTGCATATATTGAAGAATCCTTGCATCCCTGGAATAAACCCAGTTTGATCATGGTATATGAGCTTTGATGTGTTGCTGAATTCTGTTAGCTAAAATTTTGTTGAGGATTTTTGCATCTATGTTAATCAGTCACAACAGCCTGTAGTTTTCTTTTTTTGTGTTGTCTTTGTCTGGTTTTGGTATCAGGGTGATGGTGGCCTCATAGAATGAGTTTGGAAGTGTTCCTTCCTCTGCAATTTTTTGAAAGAGTTTCAGAAGGATAGGTATTACCTCTTCTCTAAATGTTTGACAGAATTCTCCTGTGAAGCCATCTGGTCCTGGGCTTTTGTTTTTTGGGAGATTTTTTGATCACAGTTTCAATTTCAATAATTGAATTGGGTGGTTCGTAATTTCTATTTCTTCCTGGTTCAGTCTTGGAAGATTGAGCTTTTCTAAGAATCTGTCCATTTCTTCCAGGTCATCCATTTTATTACCATATAGTTGTTCATAATAGCATCTTATAATCATTTGTATTTCTGCATTGTCTGTTGTAATCTCTCCTTTTTCATTTCTAATTTTGTTAATTTGATTCTTCTCTCTTTTTTTCTTGATGATTCTGGCTAAAGGCTTTTCAATTTTATCTTCTCAAAGAACCAGCTTTTAGTTTTATTAATCTTTACTATTGTTTCTTTCATTTCTTTTTCATTTATTTCTGTTTGGATCTTTATGATTTCTTTCTTTCTCCTAATTTTGGGGGATTTTTTTTTTCTTTTCCCAGTTGTTTTAGGTGTAAAGTTAGGTTGTCTATTCTTGTTTCTTGAGGTAGGATTGTACTGCTATAAGCTTCCCTCTTAAAACTGCTTTTGCTGCATCCCATAGGTTTTGAGTTGTCATGTTTTCATTGTCATTTGTTGCTAGAAATTTTTTGATTTCCCTTTTGATTTCTTCAGTAACCTGTTGGTTATTTAGAAACGTGTTGTTTAAGCTCCATGTGTTTGTGTTTCTTACAGTTTTTTTTTTAATTGAAATCTAGTCTCATAGCATTGTGATTGGAGAAAATGCTTGATACAATTTCAATTTTCTTAAATTTAGTGAGGTTTGATTTGTGACCCAAGATGTGGTCTATCCTGGAGAATGTTCCATGTGCACTTGAGAAGAAGGTGTATTCTTCTGCGTTTGGATGGAATGTACTGAAAATATCAATGAGATCCATCTCATCTAATGTATCCTTTAAGACTTGTGTTTCCTTATTAGTGTTCTGTTTTGATGATCTGTCCATTGGTGTGAGTGGGGTGTTAAGGTCTCCTACTGTTATTGTGTTACTGTCAATGTCTCCTTTTATGTCTGTTAGTGTTTGTCTTATGTATTGAGGTGCTCCTATGTTGGGTGCATAGATACTTACAATTGTTATGTCTTCCTCTTGGATTGATCCCTTGATCATTATGTAGTGTCCTTCCTTGTCTCTTATAATCTTCTTTATTTTAAGGTCTATTTTGTCTGATATGAGGATTGCTACTCCAGCTTACTTTTGCTTCCCATTTGCATGAAATATATTTTTCCATCCTCTCACTTTCAGTCTATATGTGTCTTGAGGTCTGAAGTGGGTTTCTTGTAGACAGCATATATATGGGTCTTGTTTTTGTATCCATTCAGCCAGTCTGTGCCTTTTGGTTGGAGCATTTAATCTATTTACATTTAAAGTAATTATTGATATATATGTTCCTATTGCCATTTTCTTAATTGTTTTTGGCTGATTTTGTACATCTTTTTCTTCTTTTCTATTTCCTGACTATGTAAATTCCTTTAACATTTGTTGTAAACCTGGTTTGGTGGTAATGAATTTTGTTAACTTTTGCTTGTCTGAAAAGCTTTTTATTTCTCCATCAATTTTGAATGAGATCTTTGCTGGGTACAGTAATCTTGGTTTAGATTTTTCCATTTCAGTACTCTAAATATATCCTGTCATTCCCTTCTGGCCTGCAGAGTTTCCACTGAAAAATAAGCTGTTAAGCATGTGGGGTTTCCCTTGTGTGTTACTTGTTGCTTCTCGCTTGCTGCTTTTCATATTCTTTCTTTTTGTTGAGTCTTTGTCATTTTGATTAGTTTGTGTCTTGGCATGTTTCTCCTTGGCTTTATCCTGTATGGGATTCTTTGTGCCTCTTGGACTTCATTGACTATTCTCTTTTCAATGTTGGGAAATTTTCAACTATAATCTCTTCAAAAATTTTCTCATACCCTTTCTTTTTCTCCTCTTCTTCTGGGACCCCCTATAATTTGAATGTTGGTACATTTGATATGGTCCCAAAGGTCTCTGATGCTGTCCTCAACTCTTTTCATTCTTTTTACTTTATTCTACTCTTCAGAAGTTGTTTCCACCATTTTATGTTGCAGCTCACTGATTTGTTCTTCGCTTCAGATATTCTGCTATTAATTCCTTCTATTGTATTTTTAATTTCAGTAATTGTACTGTTTGTCTCTGTATGTTTATTCATTAATTCTTCTTGTTTTGCTTTGTTAATTGTTAATTGCTTCTTTCATTGTCTCCATTTTGTTTTCAAGATTTTTGATCATTTTTACTCCCATTATTCTGAATTCTTTTTCAGGGAACTTACCTCTTTCCTCTTGATTTATTTGTATTTCTGTGTTTCTAGTTTGTTCCTTCATTTGTGCAGTTTTCCCTGCCTTTTCATTATTTATTTATTTTTTTAAAGTTATTGTGTTTGAGGTCTCCTTTCTCAGGCTTTAAGGAAAGTTGAATTCTTTCCTTGATGAAGGTTGAATTTTTTCTTCCTTTTGGTTTCTTCCCTCCTAAGACTGATACAATGGTTTGTGTGAGATTTGTGCTGAGTTTTTGTTTGTTTGCTTTTCCTCTGATGGGCATGGCTGAGAGAGGTGGTAATCATGTGTGCAGATTATTGGGTTTGTATTTTTGTTTTGTTTGTCATTTAGATAAGGCATCCTGCACAGGGTGCTATTTGTGGTTGGGTGATGCAGGGCCTTGTATTCAAGTAGTATCCTTCGTGTGAGTTCTCACTATTTTCTCTAGAGTTAGTTCTCTGGTAGTCTAGGGTCTTAGAGTCAGTGCTCCTACTCCAAAGGCTCAGGGCTTGATCTCTGGTCAGGATCAAAGGTTCCACAAGTAGTTTGTTATGGCATTAAGTGAGATTAACATAAATATCCAAAAACAAGAAACCAAAGATGAACCCCAGACAAATGGCAGTTACAAAATCAGGCAAATAATACTTAAAATAATGGAATATACACTTATACATATACACCCATGAGCAAAGTGAAAACAGTCCAACAAAAATAAGGTATAGTAGATTGACCTGGCAAACAAAGGAAATAAAAATTATATTTGCCAGTTAAGAACAAAACTAACTTAAGCACAAACTGGAAAACAAAACTAAAGCAAGGTGCCAAGTGAGGGATAAAACAACGAAAACAAAACTAAGAAATATGGTGAGAGGAAAGGAAAGAAAGAAAAGAAAGAAAGAATAGATATGCAAAGTTAAATATAGGTAGATAAAGAAGATTTACATATGTTAAAGATTAACTGCAAGGGGAAAAGAACAGTAGGAAAGGCAAACAAAGGAGTAAATGTAGAAAAAATAATAATACATTTTAAAAATTAAAATTAAAAAAAGAATAAAAAGAGGAAAACTCCATAGAACTGCAAAAGCCCAAGGTAGAGGCAGAGGTTTATGACAACAATAAAAAATGTGACTGAGGGAAAAAAAAAGCTGAAAAGCTTAATTGGATTTCTTAATGCCAATAAAATCAACAACTACAACAGAGTGGGGAAAAAGAAAAAGCAAACAAACCCAAAAGAATCTACAGAACAAGTAAAAACGTAAGAATAATAAATGTTTTTCTTGAGTCACTGCTGTCAGAGTCCTTTCCATCACTGGGAGTCATTGTTCACCTCACCTCCCTAGGATGCCCTCCAACACTGTGCTGATCTTTGGACCTGCGGTGGGGGCAGCTCAGATTCTAATCTGGTCCTACTCCTGTGTGTTCTTGCCTCCAATGTCCGCAGCTATCAGCGCTAGTCAGTTTTATTTTGTGGGAGCTATCAATGGACTTTTATATTTCCACTGACACAGAGTCCACTTAATTGCGTGGATTTAATCTGTAGCTTGTATAGCTGGTGGGAATGTTTTGGGTCTTCTTCCTTAGCCACACTGCCCCTGGGTTTCAATTGTGGTTTTTATTTCCACGTCTACACATGGGTCATCCACTGGGGTTTAGCTCCTGAGGCTGCCCTAGAGGGCTTGGGTTTGCCCCTGTGGGGGCCAGGTGTAGAGGTGGTGCAGCTGCTTGGGTTGCAGGGGTTCTGGCAGGACCAGGTACTCAGGGGAGTTGGCAGCTAGGGCAGCAGGAAATATAATGTAGAAGGGTATGGCAATCAGTATTGGTCAATACACTTCAATATTCTTGCCTGGAGAATCCCCTCTCTGACAGAGAAGCTTGGAAGGCCACAGTCTACAGGGTTGCAAAGAGTTGGACACAACCAAAGAGACCCTGCGTGCATAGATGCAAGACTTTTCTTTTGCCTGTGGCAGCTCTGCCCCAGTGAGAGTTGAGCATGAAGGTGGCTCAGCTGCTTGGCTTGCGGGGACCCTGGTGGCACCAAGTGTGCAGGGACATGGACTGCCTTCACTGAAGGAGTTATGGCCCTATCAGAGTCTTTTTCAAGCCTCTTGTAGCTGGAGATCATAAGGCCTCTTTGGTCAAGTCTTTCTCCAAAGCTCTCCCGTTTAGGCACTTAGAGTGCTCCCTTGCCTAGGGTCCTTTTCTGTTGTTTCGTGTGTCTGGCACATCGAAGGGCCCCCCTGGCTGGGATCCTACTCTGTAGATCGGTGGGTCAGTCACTGAAAGGAGCAACCTGGGTGTGGTTCTACTTTGTAGTCCAGTGCATCAGGCATTTGATGGGCCAGCCTCTCTATTGTTCAGCTGCTGATGCTGGCCTGTGGGAGAGAGAGGCTATGGTGATGGCTCCACCCCTATGCATGACTCATCAGTGGCTGCCTGGTTTTCCTCCACTGGCATTTCCCACCATGATCTCCTCCCTCATGTCCCTTCCATCCGTCTCTCCACAGTCAACAGCAGCCCTCGCCCTGGAATTGCTCTGCAATCCCTAAACTCCAGCTCCCAGCCACTGCCCCTTCCAGGAGACCAGTGTTCCTGTCCGGGATATGTATGGCTGTGGCAAGGACTGTCTGATTCTCATTCCATTTAGGCTACCACAGATCAGCTGTTTCACTCTTAGTCTTAAATTGACTCAGACAATCGCCCCACTGACGGGATTGGACCCCTGCTTCAGTTCCCCCCTCACAGGGCAGGTCCAGTCCTGGTAACAGTTCTGTTTTCCCCCTAGTTCCTCCACCCTACCGAATTTTGCACGGTTCTATATATTCTTTCCCACTGGTCAGGTCCTTCTGTCCACTCTCAGCTGGTGTTCTGCCTGCACTTCTGTGTCTGAAGGTGTATTCCTGAGGTATCCATGGAGAGAGATGTACTCCACTGTCCACCTACTCCTCTGCTATCTTGTTCTCCTCCAAATTTAATAATTTTAAATTGGAGCACGTTCTTTGATGAGAAGATGGTGAAGTAGGAGAAAAAAAAAAAAAATGACCTGAGAAAACTCTTCTGTCCCTGGTATTTGTCTTTCAGTTAGAAAGCCTTTGCTTTTTTTTTTTTTTTTTTAAGATTTTTCTTTATTGGCACTCAATTAACCTTTGCTTTTTAAAGTATGTTCCAACTTTATAAACTAGCTTGTTCTAACCAGGAAGTCACAAACTAAATCCCTCTAGGGACCAAATAGGAAACAAATATATGGAGAAACTTGGTGTAAGAGTGAATAGAGGTAATTATGGAAAACTGGACAAAGTTATGCTCTCTCTGAAGACAACCAAACACGCATTTAAAAAATCAATGTGTAGGCCTACACTGACTGACTCCCACTGAATTCAGCTTTAGTCTACTTGTTTGTCTTTAACTGAGAAAGAATTCAGTTCATCTCAGAGGAGTACAATGAAATTATCAATATAGGTCATAATGAATACAGATCTGACGATCACAACTTATGGTGGACCTGACTTAAAATGGCCATTAACTCAGAGCAAGGAAGTGGACAAGTATTTATGGTAGGGGTGGAGGTGAATGGCATGGACGGAGGGGGCTGGAAAGTTGTATCTGCTTTACCTGGAAGCTTTTTCCAATAACACACATCTATTCATTTCTCCTCCCATCCCTAGATTGTAATATGAAGCACCCCAACCAAAGCCAGATCCTGCAAATAAGAATTCTTACTTTAATGAGCCCATCGTTACTGCTGATAATAGTATTTGGTATTACTTTGACATGAGGAGAGTATAAACAAGATTGAAAATAATTCCCATTGAAGGTCACCTATTCTAACAAGATTTTGACGGTTTACATTCATTCTTTTTCTTTCTAACTCCAGAATCTAGTTCCAATAAAGAATCAGAAGGAAATCTGATCTCTTCTTATAGAAACACTGTTTTCTTTCACTCGAGTCAGTGTTTTCTCATTAGTTTATATACAGTTCTTAAGAAAACTCTTCAAAACATAAATCTGAAAAATTTCTCTATAGTGAGATCCCTCTGTGTGCCTCCCTGCCATCACAAAAGAAAAAAGAAAAAACACTTTTATTATTTCCTCAGGGTGCTACAGATGTATATTATATATATATATATATATATATGCAAATGAGGTAGATATATTTTTTTAACTGTGTACTATTTCAAGGCCACAAAATTTGTCAGCAACTAGAGATTCAAAATAGGCTTTTGCCAGTTATACCCAGAGAATAGAAATACAAATGTATATGTAAGAATATAGGGAAAATATTATTCTCCAGAATTCCAGGGGCTGGAAAGAGCAGACTGGCTTGACTGGGCTGATTATCAAGAAATAAATACTTGAGATGCAGGAGGGAGCACTAGCATCTACATCCTGCAGAGGTGTGTGTGGTGAGAGAGAAGCTTCTAGAGGTGCATGAGGTGGAGAGGCAGTGACTTAGAGACCTGTAACTCTTTATTTTAAAATTATTTTACTTTATTTTGCATTGAAGTATAGTTGATTCACAATGTTGTATTAATTTCTGCTGTATACAATGTACAATGTGACTCAGTTGTACACATATACACTGTTTTTAATATTCTTGTCATTATGTTTTTTCACAGCACACTGAATATTGTTCCCTGTGCTATATAGTAGGACCTTGTTTACCCATTGTATGTATGATGGATTGCCATCTACTAATCCAAAGCTCCCAGTCCCTCCCTCCCCAGTCCTCAATGCCCTTGGCAACCATGTGTCTGTTCTCAGTGTCTATGAGTCAGCTTCTGTTTTGCTGATAACTTCATTTGTGTCATAGTTTAGAGTCCACATATAAATGATATCATATAATATTTGTGTTTCTCTGACTTGGCTCACTTAGTATGATAATCTCTAGGTCCGTCCATATTGCTGCAGATGGCTGCATCCATTTGTATCCATTCATCTACTGATGGAGATTTAGGTTGTTTCCATGTCTGGGAAATTGTGAATAGTGTTGCTGTGAATATAAGGGTATATGTATCTTTGGAATTATAGTTTTGTCCAGATATATACCCAGGAGTGGAATTGGTGGATCATATGGTAACTCTATATTTAGTTTTTTGAGGAACCTCCATACTGTTTTTCATAGTGACTGTAACACTTTACATTGCCATCAACAGCATAAGAGGGTTCCTTTTTTCTCCACACCCTTTCTGGCATTTGTTATTTGTAGACTTTTTAATGATGCCCTTCTAACTGATAGGAGGTGGTACCTTGTAGTTTTTTTTTTTTTTTGCATTTCTCTAATAATTAGTGAGGTTGAGCATCTTCTTTTAGCCATCTGTATGTCTCCTGAAAAATGATGCTGTGAAAGTGCTGCACTCAATATGCCAGCAAATTTGGAAAACTCGGCAGTGGCCACAGGACTGGAAAAGGTCAGTTTTCATTCCAATCCCAAAGAAAGGCAATGCCAAAGAATGCTCAAACTACCACACAATTGCACTCATCTCACACTCTAGTAAAGTAATGCTCAAAATTCTCCAAGCCAGGCTTCAGCAATATGTAAACCGTGAACTTCCTGATGTTCCAGCTGGTTTTAGAAAAGACAGAGGAACCAGAGATCAAATTGCCAACATCCTCTGGATCATGGAAAAAGCAAGAGAGTTCCAGAAAAACATCTATTTCTGCTTTATTGACTATGCCAAAGCCTTTGACTGTGTGGATCACAATAAACTGTGGAAAATTCTGAAAGAGATGGGAATATCAGAACACCTGATCTGCCTCTTGAGAAATTTGTATGCATGTCAGGAAGCAACAGTTAGAACTGGACATGGAACAACAGACTGGTTCCAAATTGGAAAAGGAGTACAGTCAAGGCTGTATATTGTCACCCTGTTTATTTAACTGCAGAGGACATCATGAGAAACGCTGGACTGGAAGAAATGCAAGCTGGAATCAAGAGTGCCGGGAGAAATATCAATAACCTCAGATATGCAGATGACACCACCCTTATGGCAGAAAGTGAAGAGGAACTCAAAAGCCTCTTGATGAAAGTGAAAGTGGAGAGTGAAAAATTTGGCTTAAAGCTCAAATTCAGAAAACGAAGATCATGGCATCCGGTCCCATCACTCCATGGGAAAAAGATGGGAAAACAGTGGAAACAGTGTCAGACTTTATTTTTGGGGGCTCCAAAATCACTGCAGATGGTGACTGCAGCCATGAAATTAAAAGACGCTTACTCCTTGGAAGGAAAGTTATGACTAACCTAGATAGCATATTCAAAAGCAGAGACATTACTTTGCCAACAAAGGTCCATCTAGTCAAGGCTATGGTTTTTCCCGTGGTCATGTATGGATGTGAGAGTTGGACTGTGAAGAAGGCTGAGCACTGAAGAATTGATGCTTTTGAACTGTGGTGTTGGAGAAGACTCTTGAGAGTCCCTTGGACTGCAAGGAGATCCAACCAATCCATTCTGAAGGAGATCAGCCCTGGGATTTCTTTGGAAGGAATGATGCTAAAGCTGAAACTCCAGTACTTTGGCCACCTCATGCGAAGAGTTGACTCATTGGAAAAGACTCTGATTCTGGGAGGGATTGCGGGCAAGAGGAGAAGGGGATGACAGAGGATGAGATGGCTGGATGGCATCACTGACTCGATGGACATGAGTCTCAGTGAACTCCGGGAGTTGGTGATGGACGGGAGGCCTGGTGTGCTGCGATTCATGGGGTCACAAAGAGTCGGACACGACTGAGCAACTGATCTGATCTGATCTGCTGTCTTCTTTGGAGAATGTCTATTAGGTCTTCTGCTCATTGTTCAATTGGAGACTTATATGTCTTTAAAGTTTGGTAAATCTACAGAGCTCTTATCACAAGTATGTCTGGACTTTTAAAATGGAAAACAGAAGTGTTTATGTTTTGATTATTTTATTTTTTAATTTGGAATAAATTGCTTTACAGTGTTGCATTAGTTTCTGCTGTGTGGATGGACCTAGAGTTTGTCATAGAGAGTGAAGTAAGTTAGAAAGAGAAAAACAAGTATCATATATTAGCGTGTATATGTGGAATCTAGAAAAATGCTACAGATGAGCCTATTTCCAAGGCAGGATTAAAGACACAGAGAGCAGACATGTGGGCACAGTGGGGGAAGGAGAGGATGGTTCAAACTGAGAGATTAAGATAGACATATATGTTATGATTCTGAAGTCTTCTTCACTGTGCAAGCTCTTTCTGTTTCTCATTTAGGTAACTGTAGTTCAATTGTGTCTTCAGAAGTTAGTATCCTTAACTCAGACAAATTTTTCTCTCTAAAACATTTTTGCTCAGCTGCCAAACTGATGCCTCTACTGTATTAAAAAAAATTGTGCCCTATTTAAAGAATAACATTTGATGACTCTTGGTTGCCTCACAAGAGAATGCCAAACTTCTCACCACAACACATTCATGACCCTTTATGATGTTTCCCAGTAACAAAGGCTTTCTGACATTTCCTGAATGAGTCATGCTCAGTCACTCTTTCATTTCTCTGTTCAAAACTGACAAATCCAGCGCTTAGTAATTTAGGATCAGAAGTAATCTGTAGTGAAAACTTGAGCTACATTAATAAGGAGAAAGGAACACTGTTAGGGAATGAAGACAGAGTCAAATGCAGGTGACATTGTTATCTCTAACTTATTTAACAGTTTAGTTATAAATGTTCATATACTCTTTATTAAAAAATTATCAAAAGAAGTATTTTCCCCTAGTTCTTTGGGTAAAAGTTGGATAATGCATTGACTTCATTAATTATATGATCAAAAATCTAGTGTCATCAATCTAGTTTGGAAATCAGAATTTTCAAAATTATTAGTAATTGCGTCTCACTCTTCCTGTATAGCTATGGCAACCAGTTTACTGCAAGTTATTTGGATATAGTTCACATAGGGTTTCTTTTGTAGAAAAGCTGGAAGCAATTCGTTTTTCTTAAAAAGTGAACTGAGTGAAATGAGATTATACAGTATGAGACTATCAAATTGTATTATGTAAATGCAAATAAAATAAAATATATTCTTGCTAAAGTGCCATAGGGTATTAAGAAAAGCCTAATGGGATTTACATGAATTCTCATAAATAAACCTCCTCAGGTTACCCTAGTCCTCAGATAGGAGGCAGAGGACAGTGAACTTCAGTCTTTGACATTTTATAAGATCATTTAAAAAAACTATTTTATACAGAAATCACTCAATATCACTCTTTGTGAAGTGATAGAAAATTTTAAAAGATTGGTGCTTCAGCCATCAGTGTTCAGCATACAAATTTTTTTTTTAACCCAGTTGGATTTCACTGCTTTGTAGAAAAGGGGGTCATTCAGAGGGCAGCATTATATAGTCAAATTCATGCCAAGTTATTGTCAGTGAAAAATGATAGTAATATTGTCTCTCATTTATTGGGAAACTTTGGGTAAATTGGAATCCCACTCAAATTAGAGGTTCCTTATGGTAAAAAATTGCAATATGTAACATTCTGCATTTTATTAAGAAGTCAAGGTAAGAAAGTCACTCAGACATTTGAATATTGAAATTTTAACACTGAAAACTGAAATAACCTTTTTTTCCCCTGAATAATTCAGATAATACAAATCGTATATATTATATATATCACTCATGCTCAGTCACTAATGGTGTTCGTGATTTGTCGCTCAGTCGTGTCTAACTCTTTGCGACCCCATGTAACGTAGCCTGCCAGGCTCCTCAGTCCACTGGGTTTTTCAAGCAAGCATACTGGAGTGGGTTGCCATTTTTTCCTCCAGGGGATCTTCCTGACCCAGGGATCAAACCTGTGTGCCCTGTATCTCCTGCATTGGCAGGCTAATTCTTTACCACTGAGCCATCTGGGAAGCCCATATATATTATATGTGTATGTTTGAGTGTTTTTCTAATGTGTTTTAAGGTCAGTGTTTAGTTTTTTTTATTTTCTCTTTAGCTTTCTTGTCTCTAATTCTTTCTATGACCCACTGCTGTCATTTAAAAAAATTATTTTATAATATAGTTGATTTACAATGATGTGTTAGTTTCAGGTGTACTGAAAAGTGGTTTAGTTATACATATATCTATTATTTTTAAGATTATTTTCACATATAAGTTATTATAGAGTATTGAGTAGAGTTCCCTGTTATATGATAGGTCCTTGATTATCTGTTTTGTATATAGTACTGTGTATTTGTTAATCCTAATCTCCTAATTTATCCCCCTCTACCTTTCCTCTTTGGTAGCCATAAGTTTGTCTTCTGAATCTGTTACTGTTTTGTAAGTAAGTTCATTTGTACCATTTTTTTTTTAGATTCCCCATTAAGTGATATCATATAGTATTTGCATTATCTAACTTATTTCACTTAATATGATAAACTCCATGTCCATTCATGTTGCTGCAAATGGCATTATTTTGTTTTTTCTATGGCTGAGCAACATTCCACTGGACATATGCACCATATTTTCTTTATCCATTCCTGTGTCAATGAACATTTAGGTTACTTAAGATTGCCAGGAGAAACATCAATAACCTCACACATGGAGATGACACTGCCCTTATGGCAGAAAGCAAAAAGGAACTAAAGAGCCTCTTGATGAGCATGAAAGAGGAGAATGAAAAAGCTGGCTTAAAATGTAACATTCAGAAAACAAAGATCATGGCCTCCGGTCCCATTACTTCATGGGAAATAGATGGGGAAACAGTGGAAACAGTGACAGACTTTATTTTCTTGGGCTCCAAAATCATTGCAGACAGTGACTGCAGCCATGAAATTGAAAGACACTTGCTTCTTGGAAGAAAAACTATAACAAACCTAGACAGAATATTAAAAAGCAAAGGTATTAATTTGCCGACAAAAATCTGTATAATCAAAGCTATGGATTTTCCAGTAGTCGTGCATGGATGCGAGAGTTGGACTATAAAGAAAGCTGAGTGCCGAAGAATTGATGCTTTTGAACTGTGGTGTTGGAGAAGACTCTTGAGAGTCCCTTGGACAACAAGGAGATCCAACCTGTCCATCCTAAAGGAAATCAGTCCTGAATATTCATTGGAAGGACTGATGTTGAAGCTGAAACTCCAATCCTTTGGCCACCTGATGCAAAGAACTGACTCATTTGAAGAAACCCTGATGTCTGGGAAAGATTAAAGACAGGAGAAGAAGGGGATGACAGAGGATGAATGGGATCACTGACTCAATGGACATGAGTTTGAGTAAACTCTGGGAGTTGGTGATGGACAGGGAGGCCTGGCATGCTGTAGTCCATGGGGTCGCAAAGGGTTGGACATGACTGAGTGACTGAACTGAACTGAATATGTAGCTAGTATATACATTTTAGAACCAAAATTTTTATTTTTTTGTTATCATAAGCAGTGATATGCTAGTACATGCTTAATAATGGACTTTCTGGGGGTAGGGAATGCCTGATTTGTAATATTTGCTGATTTCCATGGTGCAAATACTCCCACCTGGCTTATTTCAAGCTATTAAGGACCTCACTAAATGCAGAATTTGAAAGAGATGTGCAATGGCTCACCTCTGTTTAATGTTTCTGCTGTACAGATACATTATACATAAATAATCTTCAGGGAAGAGATACAGTAAAATGTAGTAAAATAATTAGGAGGTGATACTTTCTGGGATTTACTACCTTGATTTTAATATAGTGTATTTCATTTCAAGTTAGTATAATTTAATTTTTAATAGTTGGCTATAACAACTGGCTCAGAAGAGTCTTGACAATTTAACAATCTGCTTATTTATCCTGCTCTGAGTCTGGCTCTAGCACAGCCCTGATTTAGGTAAAACACCTTATGTAGGGAGCGTAAATCTCACTTTCTACAGCTAGGTTTTGAATAGTTAAGCTTTTAATGTGTTTATAAACTTGTCAGACCCCTTCAGAAATCAGAATACAGAAAACTAGAAGAATGAGCCCTGTCTCCAGGCTGTAGTTGAAACAACTGAACCCTGCTTAGTTTGATTCTCAAATGCACTCACCTCCCCCACCCCTATCTTTGAACACCTCTGAAATCGGTGTGCCTCTTGTAATTAAGATATGCACTTTCTCATCATTTACTTTGGGGCATTTTTCTATGGTACCTAAATAATTGTGCATCTTAACAAGTTATGGCATCTTCAATTTGATGAAATATGGCACTTTAAAGTATGAGAAATTACTGATTTGTCTAGGACACTATGGGATTATTTTTTTATTATTAGAAAATGCAAGGAAGCCCCTTCCTATTCCATGAATTGAATATCTTAACATTAATTCAAAGTATCTAAGTACTGTGTTAGTAAGAACAAAAAAGGACCAATCTATCAAAAGAAGGGAGTTGACATTAAAAGGGTCTAGTTCTTAATGTCAAAACTATCCTGTTCTGAGAATAAAATATCATTATTTTTCTCCTCATCATAGCTTCAATGTTAACATTCATTGTGTGAAAAATGAAGCATGTGCTAATCTATTTCTTGTAGTAATTGGCAATCTCCATTATATGTTTTAGTGATGGTAAATAAGCAGTTGTTAATGCAGAAAGAGTCTGCAGGTGACATCTGAAATGTAACTGAGTATTAAAACCCAGAGAGAGAGAAAATTGCCTTCAGTTCAGTTCAGTTCAGTTCACTCACTCAGTCATGTCCAACTCTTTGCGACCCCATGAATTGCAGCACGCCAGGCCTCCCTGTCCATCACCAACTCCTGGAGTTCACTCAAACTCATGTCCATCGAGTCGGTGATGCCATCCAGCCATCTCATCCTCTGTCATCCCCTTCTCCTCCTGCCCCCATTCCCTCCCAGCATCAGAGTCTTTTCCAATGAGTCAACTCTTCGCATGAGGTGGCCAAAGTACTGGAGTTTCAGCTTTAGCATCATTCCTTCCAGAGAAATCCCAGGGCTGATCTCCTTCAGAATGGACTGGTTGGATCTCCTTGCAGTCCAAGGGACTCTCAAGAGTCTTCTCCACCACCACAGTTCAAAAGCATCAATTCTTCGGCACTCAGCTTTCTCCACAGTCCAACTCTCACATCCATATATGACTACTGGAAAAACCATAGCCTTGACTAGACAGACTTTTGTTGGCAAAGCAATGTCTCTGCTTTTTAATATGCTATCTATTGCAAAAGTAGGAAGTCAAGAAACACCTGGAGTAACAGGCAAATTTGGCCTTGGAATACAGAATGAAGCAGGGCAAAGACTGATAGAGTTTTGCCAAGAAAATGCACTGGTCATAACAAACACCCTCTTCCAACAACACAAGAGAAGACTCTATACATGGACATGACCAGATGGTCAACACTGAAATCAGATTGATTATATTCTTTGCAGCCAAAGATGGAGAAGCTCTATACAGTCAGCAAAAACAAGACCAGGAGCTGACTATGGCTCAGACCATGAACTCCTTTTTGCCAAATTCAGACTTAAATTGAAGAAAGTAGGGAAAATCACTAGACCATTCAGGTATGACCTAAATCAAATCCCTTATGATTATACAGTGGAAGTAAGATTTCTGATAGATAGAGTGCCTGATGAACTATGGAATACGGTTCCTGACATTGTTCAGGAGACAGGGATCAAGACCATCCCCATGGAAAAGAAATGGAAAAAAGCAAATGGCTGTCTGGGGAGGCCTTACAAATAGCTGTGAAAAGAAGAGAAGCGAAAAGCAAAGGAGAAAAGGAAAGATATAAACATCTGAATGCAGAGTTCCAAAGAATAGCAAGAAGAGATAAGAAAGCCTTCTTCAGTGATCAATGCAAAGAAATAGAGGAAAACAACAGAATGGGAAAGACTAGAGATCTCTTCAAGAAAATAAGAGATAACAAAGGAACATTTTATGCAAAGATGGGCTCAATAAAGGACAGAAATGGTATGGATCTAACAGAAGCAGAAGATATTAAGAAGAGATGGCAAGAATACACAGAAGAACTGTACAAAAAAGATCTTCAAGACCTAGATAATCGTGATGGTGTGATCACTGACCTAGAGCCAGACATCCTGGAATGTGAAGTCAAGTGGGCCTTAGAAAGCATCACTACGAACAAAGCTAGTGGAGGTGATAGAATTCCAGTTGAGCTATTCCAAATCCTGAAAGATGATGCTGTGAAAGTGCTGCACTCAATATGCCAGCAAATTTGGAAAACTCAGCAGTGGCCACAGGACTGGAAAAGGTCAGTTTTCCTTCCAATCCCAAAGATAGGCAATGCCAAAGAATGTTCAAACTACCACACAATTGCACTCATCTCACACTCTAGTAAAGTAATGCTCAAAATTCTCCAAGCCAGGCTTCAGCAATACATGAACCATGAACTTCCTAATGTTCAAGCTGGTTTTAGAAAAGGCAGAGGAACCAGAGATCAAATTGCCAACATCCGGTGGATCATGGAAAAAGCAAGAGAGTTCCAGAAAAACATCTATTTCTGCTTTATTGACTATGCCAAAAAGCCTTTGACTGTGTGGATCACAATAAACTGTGGAAAATTCTGAAAGAGATGGGAATACCAGAACACCTGATCTGCCTCTTGAGAAATTTGTATGCAGGTCAGGAAGCAACAGTTAGAACTATACATGGAACAACAGACTGGTTCCAAATAGGAAAAGGAGTACAGTCAAGGCTGTATATTGTCACCCTGTTTATTTAACTGCAGAGGACATCATGAGAAACGCTGGACTGGAAGAAACACAAGCTGGAATCAAGGGTGCTGGGAGGAATATCAATAACTTCAGATATGCAGATGACACCACCCTTATGGCAGAAAGTGAAGAGGAACTCAAAAGCCTCTTGATGAAAGTGAAAGTGGAGAGTGAAAAAGTTGGCTTAAAGCTCAACATTCGGAAAACGAAGATCATGGCATCCGGTCCCACCACTTCATGGGAAATAGATGGGGAAACAGTGGAAACAGTGTCAGACTTTATTTTTCTGGGCTCCAAAATCACTGCAGATGGTGACTGCAGCCATGAAATTAAAAGACACTTACTCCTTGGAAGGAAAGTTATGACCAACCTAGATAGCATATTGAAAAGCAGAGACATTACTTTGCCAACAAAGGTCCGTCTAGTCAAGGCTATGGTTTTTCCCATGGTCATGTATGGATGTGAGAGTTGGACTGTGAAGAAGGCTGAGCGCCGAAGAATTGATGCTTTTGAACTGTGGTGTTGGAGAAGACTCTTGAGAGTCCCTTGGACTGTAAGGAGATCCAACCAGTCCATTCTGAAGGAGATCAGCCCTGGGATTTCTTTGGAAGGAATGATGCTAAAGCTGAAACTCCAGTACTTTGGCCACCTCATGCGAAGAGTTGATTCATTGGAAAAGACTCTGATGCTGGGAGGCATTGGGGGCAGGAGGAGAAGGGGATGACAGAGGATGAGATGGCTGGATGGCATCACTGACTCGATGGACGTGAGTCTCAGTGAACTCCGGGTGTTGGTGATGGACAGGGAGGCCTGGCATGCTGCGATTCATGGGGTCGCAAAGAGTCAGACACGACTGAGCGACTGATCTGATCTGATCTGATCTGATCGCCAAGTCATTCCATCTTCTGATTTTATAAAAAACAAAACAAAACATGTTGATTTCATGTCAGAGCAGAGAAACAAATAGAGAGTTCTATTCTCTTTCTGCCCCTGCCTTGCGGTGGCAAATTAGTTGTATCATCCTTGTACACATTAGTAGAATGAAAGTAGGAAAAGCAAAGAGTGATGCTTTTTCTGTAGAGTTTAATTGCTGGTTCATGTCTTATCTTTTAAAACAGAAAATAACTTTTACTTTGTTTTTCTGCTTATAATGGCTGTAACTATTTAGTGAAAATGTTTGAAAACTACAGACAAATGTAATGATTAAAATAAAAATTATGCATAATAATCCTATCACTCAGAAACAAGACTGTTGTGCAGAACTTTTTGTGAATATCTCTGATTTTTTTCAGAGGAAAATTTCTTTTGCATAATGTCCCCATGTTAAGAAAATAAACATTTGGAAAATACTTCCAGGAATTTGGAATTACACTCCTAACATAGTATATGAGAGTGTGTATTCCACTGTATCCATGCTAACATTGGATACGATCATTTAATTTACCAATTTAATAACAAACAATTTCATCTCATTTAAAATTTTTGTCTATTTGATTAACGATAGTTTGGTTTGGTTGAATGTCCATGTGCATGTTCATTAGCATCTACATTTCTTTAGTGATAAGCTCGTTCAGGTCCTTTGTCCACTTTATTTTAGAATGTTTACATTTTACATGGTGGCATATGAAAACATCTATATGTAAGAGATAAAAACTCTTGACAAGTATATTTCAAATATTCTTCCCAATTTTTTAAAAAATAGTTTTTTTCATTATAAAAGCAGTAATGTTCATGATGCAAAGTTTAGAAATTATGAAAAGTAGAGAGACAAAGACAAAAGTCATAATAATCCTCCTTCCTAGATATAATTATTGTTTACATTTTGGTGAATTTTTTCCTTTTGGCCTTTTTTTGTTTTACACATTTATATACACTATTTACAAATCCAAATCCATATGCTATGTTTGTATTCAGATTTTTTAAAATTGTATTGTGACCAATTATAAAAGTGCTGTTTGCTTATCTTGATTTCAGTTCCTCCAAATGTAGACCCTGAAACAAGAACTGGGATGTGGGTGTCAAGCTCACACATAGGACAGACAGCAAAGCCAAGGACTGACAAGTCACATGGTAGAGACACAACGAGCTACTTTTATATCAGAGAGTTATTTACAGACCCAGCAACTTGAAGAATAAGACAGAGGAGTCCACTCCCCTTGGTCCCTGTCCCTCACACTGAAGCAGAAGAACCTAGAAGACTGTAACACAAGTGGAGACCTACGCCTAGACTGCTGCTAGTGGATTTATATTCTGCAGCTGCATTCTGATGGGGACAGAACAAAGCAGAAGGTCCCATGCCTCATGAAAATGTGGGAAGTGGTGGGAAATCATCCTTACCATAGTCAATAGGGGAGAAGGCAATGGCACCCCACTCCAGTACTCTTGCCTGGAAAATCCATGGATGGAGGAGCCTGGTAGGCTGTAGTCCATGGGGTAGCTAAGAGTCGGACACGACTGAGCGACTTCACTTTCACTTTTTACTTTCATGATTGGAGAAGGAAATGGCAACCCACTCCAGTGTTCTTGCCTGGAGAATCCCAGGGATGGGGAAGCCTGGTGGGCTGCCGTCTATGGGGTCGCACAGAGTTGGACACGACTGAATCGACTTAGCATAGTCAATAGGGAGGTGAGTCCCAGATAGCCTCATATCAGCCCCTTACAAGACCTCCTATCTGCTAGTGTGCTAGGTGGCATACAAAGTTCTCTACTGAGATGGGTGTGTTACAGTTCAAGCCTTTGCCTGTAAGGATACCTGCAAGATTGCCAGGTGCCACAGCTAGGCTGTTTTTCTACAGCTTAGAAAGAGACTCTAGGTATAAAAAGTAATGAAATGGGGAAAAGGAAACATGGAAGAGTGAAGAACAAAGGAAGTGTGTTCATGAACAAATGGGTTACTGCTGCTGGCAACTTGGCTCACTTCCTGTGGAAGGGAGGCCTCTGGGGAACTGTGTAAATGTGCTATGGGACAGAGAAGCTGAAGTCTTCATCACCCATTCTTATCTCACTTTGCTTGTGGGTTGTCCAACACCAATGCCCTGGCCTTTCTAGAAGGTTTTGCCTGTGGTTAAGAAAGTTGTAAGGAAGCCAAAGAAAGCCTTGGGCAGAAGTTTGAGGTCTTGAGGTTGAGATCTGTCAGCAGTTTGGGAATTATCTACTGTAGCTGCATGTGAACTCAGAAGTGGGCAGAAAGGATATAAGCCTCACCTGCTACAATGCAGAACACTGAGAACACTAAGCATTATAAAAAGAGATATTAAAAATACCTTACTTCCATTTCTATGAGGTTCAGTTCAGTTCAGTCGCTCAGTCATGTCTGACTCTTTGCGACCCCATGAGCCGTAGAACGCCAGACCTCCCTGTCCATTACCAACTCCTGGAGTGCACCCAAACCCATGTCCATTGAGTCAGGGATGCCATCCAACCATCTCACCCTCGGTCGTCGCCTTCTCGTCCTGCCCTCAATCTTTCCCAGCATCAGGGTCTTTTCAAATGAGTCAGCTCTTCATATCAGGTGGCCAAAGTATTGGAGTTTCAGCTTCAACATCAGTCCTTCCAGTGAACACCCAGGGCTAATTTCCGTTTATGATAAACTGGTTGGATCTCCTTGCAGTCCAAGGGACTCTCAAGAGTCTTCTCTATGAGGTAGTTTTGTTAACATTCCTATCATATTTCTCTGAGTTTTCATCAATGATTATATGATATTGCATATTCAATTTTGCTTTTTTTTTGTAAAAAAAAAAACGTATACCATTTTATAATAATTTACTCATATTACTACAAGCATACCTCAAAGATATTTCAGGTTCAGTTCCAGATGACAATAAAGTGACTATCACAGTAAAGCAAGTCGCATGAATTTTTTTTGTTCTTTAGTGCATAAAAAGGTTATCTTTACATTATATTGTAGTGATACTTAGTATGTCTTTACTTAGTATGTCTTTACATTATATTGTAGACATACTTAGTAGTATGTCAGAGAAGGCAATGGCACCCCACTCCAGTACTCTTGCCTGGAAAATAACATGGATGGAGGAGCCTGGTAGGCTGCAGTCCATGGGGTTGCTAAGAGTCGGACACGACTGAGCGACGACACTTTCACTTTTCATTTTCATGCATTGGAGGAGGAAATGGCAACCCACTCTAGTGTTCTTGCCTGGAGAATCCCAGGGACGGCAGGGCCTGGTGGGCTGCTGTCTATGGGGTCGCACAGAGTCAGACACAACTGAAGCGACTTAGCACCAGAAGCAAGTATGTAATAGTGTTATGTCGAAACAAATAACATACATACTTTAAGTAAAAAATACTTGATCAATAAAAATCGCTAACATCATCTGATCCTTCAGTGAGTCATAACGCTTTTGCTGGTGGAGGTTCTTGATGGCTGCTGACCGGTCAGGTTGCTAATGGTTGGGGTGTGACAATTTCTTAAAATAAGACAACAGTGAAATTTGCCACATTGATTGATTCTGTCTTTCATGAAGGATTTCTCTGAAGCATGCAATACTGTTGGATAGCATTTTATCCACGATAGAATGTCTTTCAAAATCAGAGTCAATCCTCTCAAAACTTGCTGCTTTGTCAACTAAGTTTATGTAATATTCTAAATCCTTTGTTGTCATTGCAAAATCTTCACTGCCTTCACCTGGAATAGAACTCAAAAAACCACTTTCTTTACTCAACTATTAGAAGTGACTCTTCATGCAGTTTTATCATGCATGGTGTAGGCTAAGTTGCTTCAGTTGTGTCCGACTCTATGAAATCCTATGGACCATAGCTCACCAGGCTCCTCTGTGGGATTCTCCAGGCGTGGATACTGGAGTGGGTTGCCATGCCCTCCTCCAGGGGATCTTGACCTAGGGCTTGAACTCACACCTCTTAAATCTCCTGAATTGCCAGGCAGGTTCTTTGCCACCAGAGTCAGTTCAGTAATGTCTTCAGGCTACACTGCTAGTTCTGGTTCTCTTGCTATCTCCACTACATATAAAGTTACCTCCTCCACTGAAGTCTTAAAATTCTCCAAGTCATTCATGAAGGTTAGAATCAGCTACTTCCAAACTCCTATTAATGTTAACCTTTTGATGTCTTCCCATGAATCACAAATGTTCTTAATGGCATTTAGAGTGATAAATACTTTTCAGAAGATTTTCAGTTTGGCTTGCCAAGATCCATCAGAGGATCTGAGGATCTGCCTTTATTTATGGCAGCCATATAAAAAGTAGTGAAAATGTGTCGCTCAGTCGTGTCCAGCTCTTTGTAACTCCATGGACTATAACCCACCAGGCTCCTCTGTCCATGGAATTCTTTAGGCAAGATTACTGGAGTGGGTAGCCATTCTCTTCTCCAGGGGACTTCCTGATCCAGGAATTGAACCCAGGTCTTCTGCATTGCAGGTGGATTTCTTACTGTCTGAGCCATAGGGAAGCCCTAGACTTAGGAAATATGTTTCTTAAGAATAAGACTTGAAATTGAATTACTTTTTAATCCATGGGCTGCAGCATGGATGTGATGTTAGCATGCATTTCTCCCTCAGAGCTCTTGGGTAACTAAGTGCATTGTCAGCAGTGATATTTTTAAAGGAATCGTGTTTTTTTTTTTTTTCCTGAGCAGTAGGTCTCAGCAGTGGTCTGAAAATATTCTGTAATCATATATGTGTTGTTATCTAGACCTTGTGTTCCACAGACAGAGTAGACAGCATAATTCTTAAGGGTCCTAGGATTATCAGAATGGTATATAAGCATTGATTTCAACTTAAAGTCACCAGTTGCATTGGTTTCTAACAAGAGTCAGCTGGTTCTTTGAAGCTTTGAAGCCAAGCATTGACTTCACCTTTCTTGACTATGAAAATCTTAGATGGCATCTTCTTCCACTAATGTAAGACTGTTTGTCTATATTGAAAATCTGTTTTGTGTGGCCACCTTCATTAATTATCTTAGATCTTCTGGAAAATTTCTGCCACTTCCACATCAGCATTTGCTGCTTCACCTTAGTCTTTGAAGTTATAGAGATAGAATCTATCCTTAAACCTCATGAGCCAACCTCTGCCAGCTTCAAACTCTCCTGTGTGTTCTTCATTTCTGTCAACCTTCATACAATAGAGAGAGTTAGGACTTTGCTGTGGATTAGGCTTTGATTGAAGGGCATGTTGTGGTTGGTTTGACTTTCATTCTAGACCACTAATGCAGTCCATGGGGTCGCAAAGAGTTGGAAATGACTGAGCGACTGAACTGAACTGAATACTTTCTCCATATCAGCAAAAAGTTTTGCTTTCATGTCATCCAAATGTTCATTGGAATCGCACTTTTACTTTCCTTCAAGTATGTTTTATTTGCATTCATAACTTGGCTCCTGTTTGCAACAAGAGGCCTAGCTTTCAGCCTATCTTGGCCTTTGACATAGCTCCTCACTAAGCTTAATTATTTCTAGCTTTTGATTGAAAGTGAGAAGTTTGAAACTTTTTCTAGTTGGACACTTAGAGGCCATTGTAGGGAAATTAATTGGCCTAATTTCAGTGTTGTTGTGTCTCAGGGAGTGGGGAGGCTAGGGGAGAGGAAGAGAGATAGGGAATAGCTTGTTGATGGAGCAGTCAGAACTCACATATAAAACTTATCTATTGTTTGCTGTGTTATAAGAATGTGGTTCATAGTTCCCCAAAACAATTACAGCAGTCACATCAAAGATCACTGATTACAGATAACCATAACAAATATAATAATGAAAAAGTTTGAAATAGTATTGAATTACTAAAATGTGACACAGAGACAAGAAATGAGCAAATGCCATTGGAAAAATGGTGCAGATGGACTTGCTGTTGCAGGGTTGCCACAATAAAATGAGGGATTCTTATATAAGTGCTTTGTGAACACATTTTTCTCCTTGGAGATTAAAGTTTATTTGGGGGATCAGTACACATGAAAAAGACATTAAAATAACACATTGAATTGAAGAATTATTGTTCAAAACATGAATATTTGGTTTAGATCATAAATTTAAAAAGAAATAGGATTGTGGAAGTGTCAAGAAATGTTTCATTGAAGGGAAGAATTTTAAGGTGGATGTTGTAGGACTAAACAGGAAATAGTTCAGATGTTTAGGAGAGTATCAGATAAATTAAATCAGGTGCAGCATGAGTACAGATTCTGAGGCACAGTGAAACAAACTCTAAATTCCACAACCCACGAAGTAGAATAGGGAAGTAGTCTGGATGGTCTAGATGGGACCAGTATCATCGCAAATAGGTGGTTCTAGTGGTAAAGAATCTGACTGCCACTGCAGGAGACACAAGAAGCACGAGTTCAATCCCTGGGTTGGGAAGATCCTCTGGAGGAGGGCATGGAAACCCTCTCCAGTATTCTTGCCTGGAAAATTCCATGGGCAGAGGAGCCTGGTGGGCTACGGTCCATGGCATTGCAAAGAGTCAGACATGACTGAATCACTAAGCACACACAGCAAACCTCTGGAAAATATAGGGAGATAGTTTGGATGGTCCAGATGGGATCAGTATCATCATAAGTTTTCACATTAGCCTAGATGTTCCAGGTGGGCCCGATATCATCACAAGTGTTCTTTTATTTATTTATTTTTTTTGCCTTTATTTATTTATTTTTTTATTTTACATTTTATTTTATTTTTAAACTTTACAAATTGTATTAGTTTTGCCTTCTCCCACCTCAGCATGTCACTCTGACTTCCCTTCTGCCTCTGTCTTCCACTTTTAAGAACACTTGTTGTGTTGCTCGCTAAACACAAGTGTTCTTAAAAGTGGAAGACAGAGGCAGAAGGGAAGTCAGAGTGACATGCTGAGGTGGGAGAAGGACTTAGTTTGCTCTTGCACAAGCTAATGAATATACATGAATTCTAGAAGCTGAAAATGGCAAGGAAACTTTCTTCCATAGAGCCTCCCAAAAGGAACACAACCTTTGGACACATTGATTTTAGTCCAGTGAGAGCCCAGATTGATTTTGCCTGGAAAGAGATGAGTACTTTAATTTGCACATTTCATTTTTTTTCAACCAAGAAAGTTTCTATTTTCCTGTTCCTCTATTCCCATCATTAGTGTCCCTTCTGTTGTCTGGGTACTATCTTTCCATTTTTATTTTTAAAAATCTTTTCTCACACATTCTAAGAAAGGTTCTCAATTTTTACTTCCACATCTCTAATTGTATTTATTTTCCATGGAGTCAATTACATTTAGTTGCTACATTTTATATTTCTTTGTAGAACTTTATCACCTTTCCTCTGCCCTGTTTTCTTTTCTAGCATATTCTCTTCTGTCTTCTGGATCTTTTAGTAAGTTATTTTTAGAGGTGTTCATTTCCTTACCCATCATAGGACAATGTTTGTTATGATTGACTTTTTATTGATAGACTCCTAACCCCCTATCTATTCCCCTGTCTGCTTATTTTTCCTTTCTACCCACTGGAACTTAAATAATAAGAGACCTATTCAGTTGTAATATTTTCCAATAAGATGAATTCATGAAATATGCTTAACCAGCTATCTAAGAGGTAACATGGAAAAGCAGAGAATGTATGATCCAGTATGTGATTATTGGGTTTGGACAATTAGCTTTTTAAAAGAGAGACAGATGCGATGAGTGGGGAAGAAAGACTTCATAGTGGAGATGAAATTTAAGTTGTTCATTGAAGGGCTAAGTTGAAAATGGTGCAGATATTCACAGCTGAATCAGATAATATAGATGTCTGATTCTCTATGAATTAAAGTACTGAATGTCCTTCTGAACTTCAGTTAGAACTTATTCAATCCTGCTCATTTCTATACTTCCTTTCATATTTTCCATCTACTTATCTCTCCAAGCCACATGTAGGTAATTTCTTCAAATTTCTTACTGTTTGAACCACCCACTGGTTTTTTTTAATTTAATTTTTTAATTTATTTTAATTTAAATAACAAATTAAAACTGTTTCTAAAAAATTTACTGGATTCTTTTTCAAGACTGCCTGGTTACTTTTGGTGATATTGATAGCTTATTTTTGTGATTACATTTTTTATTTTGTAAATGTTTTATTCCTATAATTTTGTAAATTTTATTCTGATATGTAAATACATAAAGTTTCCGGAGATTATTTTAACAGATACTTGCCCATCTGACTTGTTTTCTTGTTGGTTTGATGAATTTTAATTGTGAGTTCATGTTTGTTTGAAACTGATCTGTGAACATCCTGGGGGTTAACTTTAGGATATTTTCCTCAGGAGGGGATGTGTGTTCCTTCTTGCTGGGATATGGGGGCACAGGCAATTTAAGGCCACTTCAGTCTCCTTCTTGTACCCCTGGATTAATGGGAGAGTCTCAGGTTGAGTTCCCATTGTTGACACATGCCTAAGAATAGTCTTTAGGATTTTAGGGTTGGAGGATTAGTTTACACAGTTTATACTAGTTTATAATTAGGCATATTGTCTTTCTAGTAACTTTCGCACAGTTACTTGTAAACTTTTTTTCCCTTGATATTTTGCATTTCCTTTATGGTGTATTTGGATGTGAATTTACTTTTCTCCTTCTGCTTGGTTCTTGAAACACAATTTTGAATGAAATAGTCTTTGATTCTTGTAATTACTTCTTTACTATCACTTTGAATATTGCTTCTCTGCCCACAGCTTTCCTTCTCTTCTGAAATTTCTATTTGGAGCCTCTCTCAGTGATCCTGATTCTGGTAAATTACTCTGGTCTGCTCACACTCTCTATATCTGTCTCATCTTTTGCTAGGCCTTCTAAACTTTATCATGTCTAATAATATTTTTATTTCACTGACCATTTTTTCCCTTTGAAAATATCTTTTCATTTCCTTCCCTACTTGCTTTCTTTCCCCATTTTAACTTTTTTTAAAAATGGAATATATTCCTTTTTTTTTTTGAGCATCCTGAGGCTATCAAGTTCCAAGCCTTTTACAGACTGTTTTGTAAAATCGTGTAGTGAGGCCCTGTTCCTATGTTTCAACACTGTGTTTGGTTTGGTTTTGTTTTAACCTTTGTGGCGCATTTTTCCTACTCCTTCTCATTTTCTCTTATTCCCTGTGTTGCTAGCCTAGAATCTTTTTTTTTTTTTTTATTGTCATTTCAGGGCTCCTTGTATCATGTGATAAGATATTTCAGATCTAGTCACAGAATCAGCAGGTGGCTTGATTTGTTTCCTGATCTTTAGAATTCTGTGACTTCTTCATCCCACAGCTTGCTCAAAACCAAAGCCACAGTTTTTGTTTTGCTCCCTTTTTGAAGACTGTGTTTATATGGCACTTCCAGCTTCTATCCCCAGACAATGAGGCAGGCTGAGGTTCCCCTTTTCATAGGGAGTATTTTAACCTTCTTAAATGATAGGGGCTGAACTTGGAGCAGTCACTGTGGCCAGAACTCAGTAGGGTTAGGGTCTCCTTGTTTTTATTGCTTTTTGTTTTTGTTCTGCTTTCCCTAGAAAGAGGTGTTTGTCTATCTCTTTTCTTTATTTTAATACTCTATTTCTCTGTGTTTGGAATACAGATGGCTTATTCAAGTGTGAATTTATACCATTTCGACTAGAACTCTTACCTTTGTTTTAGAAGCTGTTTATAGACTGTCAGTATTTACCTTCAGTATTTGGTTTGGTTTACATGCATTTGAGAATAAAGTTATATCTTTTTGGTGCAGACATACACCAAATACTATGTTGACTTGATGTGCCTGATGCCTGTTGGGGTCTTTCCTAGATTTGCTAAGGCTTTGATTTCTCGGTTCATTTCTAAGTATCATAGATCAAGATGCCAAAGATAAATCTTCTTTCTGGCCTAACAGTGATTTTGTTTTTTAGAGGGTTGTGGGGGTTCTAAACAATTTGCTATTCTTTTGTTGTCATTTTGTTAGTAATACTTTCTATCCCTCCCCTACCAAATAAGTCAAAAGAAAGGAATTGATTTGCTTTTAGTTTATGTGATCATCTTGGATTATCTGAGTCAATCTCACTTAGTGAGAGTTGTGCTTTCTATAGCTGTCTCTCTGTTGGACTAATTAGAGCCATGCAAATCTATGGCTAGAGTGACGGGAACAAGCCAGGTTTAACCACATTTCAGCACTCAGGATGATCCCCTTTTCTTGCTTCTGTGAACTATCCTGCAGAACCCTACCCCTAACTCTGCAGAAGACACTTAGGTTATGCTATGTCTTTGCCCTTCAGCCACCAGGAGGTGTGTTCTGCCTTTCCGACTGGTCTGCTATCTTGGAAGCTTAGTGGTGCACCTCCGGTCCACACATTGCAACCATAATGATTTTCCTGTTAGAAAGGTTTCAACACTTTCTTTTCTGCTGCATAAATTATTGTCCTTTCCTATGATGCTAATTTACTTTGTGAGTTACAGGGTCTTTTGTCTCCATGCTTAAGCAGGTTTCTTTGTAATGTCCTTCTTGACAACATCTTATCTGGGATGAGTGCCAGAGAGTAGAAGAGGGGTCAGGATGGGGAGTCCAATAACAGTATCATTAACATTATTATTACAACAGCAACAGACTAAACCTTTTAGAGGTTTGTCAGTGTTGTCCCTGCATCACTTTTATCTCCTCCATTCATCTCAGTCTTCTTTGATCCTCACAATAGCTCTGAGTCAGGAGGGGACCACTATTTTCTCCATGTTACAGATGAAGGTCCTGGAGCTCACAGAGGAGAAGTGACTTGTTGAAATCAGAGCTAGTAAGTGTCAGAACAGGAACTGTGATTTTCCTAGCAATATTTGTTGAGATTCAAACTGCCCAACATGGAGCGCGTTTACATGATAGCAGGGATTCTACAATAGCAAAGACATAATTTAAAAATGGGTTATTTTCCTGTTTCCTGAGCCTTTTTATATCTGTTTGCAAATGGACACGTGTCTGCAAATAGGCACATGTATCTCCTTTAAGTCTTTCTGCTTTGGTGGTCCTTGATTTTGATCAGAAGTGGGAGTGAAAGACAATGTGTATTAAGTATACTTCTGCCATTTACATTGTTTGAGAGAGGCTATTATATTTGGAAATTCTTTCTAACAAAATTATGTATCAACTAACTACTTGTATGAAGAACCTGTGAAAACAACTTTTGGCAGGTAAATGTGTACCCTGCTGGTAAACTCTACCTATTCACCTAGAATTATTTTACATCCTTAAATGAATGTCTTTTTGGTAAGCCCTTAAGTTCCCTAGACTTCCCTGGTGGCTCAGACGGTAAAGTGTCTATCTACAATGTGGGAGACCTGGGTTCGATCCCTGGGTTGGGAAGATCCTCTGGAAAAGGAAATGGCAATCCACTCCAGGACTGTTGCCTGGAAAATCCCATGGACAGAGGAGCCTGGTAGGCTTATAGACATGGGGTCGCAAAGAGTTGGACACAACTGAATGACTCTTAAGTTCCTTGAGAATTACTGTTTCTGTCCTAAAAAGAGCTAGTAGTAAAAAGCAGTGACCTATTAAGCCATGAAAAGACATGGAGGAACCTTAAATGAATGCTGCTATGTTAAGGACACAAGTCTGAAAGGGCTACATAATGTATGATTCGAACTATGCAGCATTGTGGAAAAGCAAAACTATAGAGACAGTGAAAAGGTCAGTGGCTGGCAGGGGTTCACCTGCCAGCCCAGGGAGGAGGAGGCAGAGGAAGGGAACAGGTGAAGCCCAGGGAATATTTAGGTCCTGGAGACTACTTCTGTATGACACAGTAATGGTGGATACATGACACTGCCTGTCTTAGAACTGATAGAACTATACAACACACAGAGTGGACTTTATTGTAAACTATGGACTTTGGCTAATTATATATCAATATTGTTTTTCAACTGTTATAGATGTCCCACATGAATGCAAGGTAATAATAGGGGAAACTATGTGTTCTGAGGGAAGGAGAGAAGGTGTATGGAAATTCCCTATGCTTAATGTTTCTATAAATATAAAACTGCTCAAAAAAGCCTATTAACTAAAAAAAGGTGGTGTTCCTTGTTCTGCATGGTACATATGGAGAAGCTAGAAGTTCTAGGAGGCTCTTCTCTGCAAAGGGTGTCCATCCCTTAGGGATATGACATACAAGTCTCTCTATGTATATGTTTATCAAGGTTACAAAGCTTTGTGTTGGGACCTTCTTTGACCATTTCTCTAAACCTTCTGAACAGTTTCCTTTTCTTAAATCTGAAATTTCTCTAATCTTGGTCTTGGCTGAAGGGTAAATTTTTAAGGGAATGTGAGATTCAGTGTTTTCAAATATGAGTTACGAGAGTGAGAGAATAATAAAAAACACTGAAGTTATTTTCTTGTATTTAGCCCATAGGCATTTTAGCACTCATAATTCATAAACAACTGCAGCTAAAATCCAGTTTTGCAGGGTGCAAGTCCCTTAGAAAGACTACAGTTTAAAAAAGATTCCCCCCTCTGGAGCATGTTTGGTTTGATTCTTTGGTATCAGAAACTTCTTTTAGATTCAGTAACTATAGCTGTGAAAGAAAAGAGACTATTTTCAAAATTTATGTGAATTAAAATACAAGAAATGGCATGTTTTATATCCAGTTTGATATGTTTCATCTGTACTAAAGACACTTTTGGCAGAAGAAAATAATACTAGAAAATATACGCCTTTATGCATCTTTATTTCTTATGTCATATTTAGTCTCTTTTAATTTGAACCAATAGATACACTAAAATTCTCTAGCAGCACAATGTTGCATAAGGTGATGGTCAGCATTAGTCAACAAAGAAAAGAATGAAGCTTTCCTAGCATAGCATTGCACATAAGCAAGCCTCCAAAATGGTTGGTTTCATTGATCAATAACCAGTGTGGTTGTAGGAATATAGGGATTTTGAAAGCAATATCTGAGAGATTGACTCTATTACTAAGTAAGGGCCAAAGCTCCAGAGTGTTTTTAACTAAGCAATTTCATTGATGAAAACTGGCTAATCTTTGTTTATTGGAATTTATTTTTATAATTTTTGCAAGGACATAATCTCTTGGCCAAAGGAATTACCCCTTGTTAGAGGTTGGACAGACTATGGCTCATGAATTAAATCTGGCCCACAGTCTGCTTTGTGTATACCAAAGGCCTCTTTTTGCACATCCCACAAGCTAAGAATAGATTTTGAAATTTTAAAGGGTTAAAAAATTGCACAAAAACTGTTAAATGACCCAGAAAGCCTAAAATATTTTCATCTGGCCTTTGAACTGACTTGCCAGCCTCTAGCTTAGAAAATAGAAACTTACAGGTTCAGTCCTTGCTTCCTATAACTAGATTAATTTAATTAGCTCTTATCTCTATTCCTTCCACACAAATGGCAGAGATAATTTACTTGAAGCTTTTTAAAAACTCTTCTATTTAGTATGTTCCTATTGCTCATATTACTAATGAAGTCTTTGAGTTGGCCAATTAATTAGCCATCCTCTTCTCAATTCACATCCTGAACAAATCTTAACTAAGACAAAGGATGGTAGCTGAAGGTCAAATATCACCTTCATCACTGCTGACATCTACTTTTGAGGGTGTAGCAGTCAGCAGTGCGGCTAGGGCCAGACTCTCCATGTGAAGAGTGCAGGACAGCATGGAGCCCTGTAGGCAGCTTCTTGAAGGATCAGATCAGATCAGTCACTCAGTCGTGTCCGACTCTTTGCGACCCCATGAATCGCAGCACGCCAGGCCTCCCTGTCCATCACCAACTCCCGGAGTTCACCCAGACTCATGTCCATCGAGTCAGTGATGCCATCCAGCCATCTCATCCTCTGTCGTCCCCTTCTCCTCCTGCCCCCAATCTCTCCCAGCATCAGAGTCTTTTCCAATGAGTCAACTCTTCACATGAGGTGGCCAAAGTACTGGAGTTTCAGCTTTAGCATCATTCCTTCCAAAGAAATCCCAGGGCTGATCTCCTTCAGAATGGACTGGTTGGATCTCCTTGCAGTCCAAGGGACTCTCAAGAGTCTTCTCCAACACCACAGTTCAAAAGCATCAATTCTTTGGTGCTCAGCCTACTTCACAGTCCAACTCTCACATCCATACATGACCACAGGAAAAACCATAGCCTTGAAGAAAGGGGGATAAAAAAGACAGAGTTGCACTGAGAATTCCCAATTAATTCTTAAGTTTACCTATCTCAGAGGGCAATATTCCTCCAAAAAGAAGAAAATGAATAAATGAGTAGAGAGAAACCAGTGGTCAAATGCATGCCTAAGATTCATGTTGAGAAAATCTCAGGGGTAAGAATGAAGTACTTCTCCCAAAAGTGTTGTTGTTGTTCAGTTGCTAAGTCGTGCCTGACTCCTTATGACCTCACTGTAGCCTGCCAGGCTCCTCTGCCTTCTAGTGTCTCCCGCATGAATCCTCTAATTCATGTCTGTTGAGTTGGTAACTATCTCATCCTCTGTGGCACCCTTTTCCTTTTGCCTTCAATCTTTCTGAGCATCAAAGTCTTTTCCATTGAGTTGACTCTTCACATCTGGTGGCCAAAGGAGTGGAGCTTCTGATTCAGCAGCAGTCCTTCCAATGAATATTCAGGGTTGATTTCCTTCAGAATTGACTAGTTTGATCTCCTTGTAGTTGCAAGGGACTCTCAAGAGTCTTCTCCAGCACCACAATTCGAAAGCATAAATTCTTCTGTGGTCAGCCTTCTTTATGGTCCAACTCTCACATCTGTACATGACTGCTGGGAAAACTATAGGTTTGATTGTATGGACCTTTGTTGCCAAAGTGATGTCTCTGCTTTTTAATATGCTGTCTAAGTTTGTCATAGCTTTCCTTCCAAAGAATAAGTGTCTTTTCATTTCATGGCTGTGATCACTGTCCACAGTGATTGTGGAGCCCAAGAAAATAAAATCTGTCACTGCTTCCAATTTTTCCCCTTCTATTGATTTTAGGTTAATATTGAGTTTCAAACCAACATTTTTACTCTTCTCTTTCACCCTCATCAAGAGGTTCTTTAGTTCCTCTTCACTTTATGCCATTAGAGTGGTATCATCTGCATATCTGAGGTTGTTGATATTTCTCCTGACAATCTTGATTTCAGCTTGTGATTCATCCAGCTTGGTGTTTTACATGATGTACTCTGCATACAAGTTAAATAAGCAGGGTGAAAATATATAGCCTTATCATACTCCTTTTCCAATTTTGAACCAGTCAGTTTTTCCATGTCTGGTTCTAACTGTTGCTTCTTGACCCACCTACAGGTTTGTCAAGAGATAGGGAAGGTGCTCTGGTATTCCCATTTCTTTAAGAATTTTTTACAGTTTGTTGTGATCGCCCTGGTCAAAGGCTTTAGCATAGTAAATGAAGCAGAAGTAGATGTTTTTCTGGAATTTTCTTGCTTTATCCATGTTCCAAAGAATGTTGGAGATTTGATCTCTGTTTCCTCTGCCTTATCATAATCCCTCTTGTACACCTGGAAGTTCTTGGTTCACATACTGCTGAAGCCTTGGTGGAAGGATTTTGAACATAACCTTACTAGCCTGTGAAATGAGTGCATTTGTACAGTAGTTTGAACATTCTTTGGCATCGCCCTTCTTTGGAACTGAAATGAAAACTGACCTTTTCCTGAACATAGTCTGCAAGGCATATCATTCTTCCCTTTTTTTGCCCCAGTTTGTCTCTCCAGTTTAATCTCTTATTATTTTCCTTTACTTTAGTATACATAACTATATTAAATGACTTGTTACAGCTGGTTTCTATATCTTGACTATTGTAATACCCCAGTTAGTGATGTCCTTTTCCTGCAATCTGCATCCATCCTTTGTATAAAACCCTATCTTTGTATAAAACCCTGGAAGAACCAGGGACTATTTGCTGTTTAAATAGCATAACAGTTTGCTCTATTCTCTTTATTCTACTGTATATCTTTCCATTTCTTAAAATTTCATGTTAATATGGTAGCACGTTTGCATGTTTTGATAGCACCCATAGATTAAGGATTGGTGGTTTTTTTACCCACCATTTATCCAGCATTTATTATGTGCTAGGTACAATGCTGTGTGCTTTTAACACATTCTCATTTAATTTTCACTGTAGTCCTAATGCAGTAGATTGTAAATAGGTCACACATTTTGAAATACAGTATACTGTGCAAAATTGAGGACATGGTTAGTAAGGTCATGGATCAGTTTCCTAAAATGTTTAAATACTTCTTATACAGGGTCTTGGAAAAGACCCTGATGCTGGGAAAGAATGAAGGCCAGAGGAGAATGGGATGACAGGGGATGAGATGGTTGGATGGAATCACCAACTCGATGGACATGAGTTTGAGAAAGCTCTGGGTGTTGGTGATGGACAGGGAAGCCTGGCATGCTGCAGTCCATGGGGTCATAAACAGTTGGACATGACCGAGAGACTGAACTGAACTGAACTTTACTTTTAAACAAATTTTATTTTACATTGGAATACAGTGGATTTATAATGTTGTGATAGATTCAGGTGTACAGCAATGTGATTCAGTTATATGTATACATATAAGTATTCTTTCTCAAATTCTTTTCCCGTTTAGGTTATTATATGTGTACTTAATTTTCTTAGTAAATTTCAAAGTTCTCAAGGAAAGGGGTAGTGACTCCTCCTATTTTATGGTTTCCATCACATTTGTTGTATTGCTCTGAAGAAAAATGGATGTTCACTATATTTCTATCTTCAGTGCAATAAAATTAATAATAAACAGAATAAAAGTAAAAGTTATTTTTAATAAGTTCTACAAACCATCTGGTAGTAGAACTTATTATGGTGTAGCAGAATGGTGTAGCAGAAGACAGGAATAAATCTTGAAAATAAAATCAGTAAAAGCTGTGTATATATTTCTTCTTTAGCTTGTTAATATGCAAAATATCAAATGTAAATGTAGAGAGAATTAAAAAATGATCCCTGTAATCTGCCATTAAACTTCAATTCTTATCAACTGATGGTCAATTTTTTTGACCATCTATACCCTACCCAGCAATCTTGATTCCAGCTTGTACTTCATCCAGCTTGTCATTTCATATGATGTACTCTGCATATAAGTTAAATAAGCAGGTGACAATATACAGCTTTGACGTACTCCTTTCCCAATTTTGAACCAGTCCATTGTTCCATGCCCGGTTCTGTTGCTTCTTGACCTGCATACAAGTTTATCAGGAGGCAGGTAGGTTGGTCTGGCATTCCTGTCTCTTAAAGAATTTTCCACAGTTTGTTGTGATCCACACAGTCAAAAGCTTTAGCGTAGTCAGTGAAGCAGAAGTAGATACTTTTTCTGGAATTCTCTTGCTTTTTCTATAATTCAGTGGATGTTGGCAATTTTTTCTAAATCCAGCTTGTACTTCTGGAAGTTCTCAGTTCATGTATTGTTGAACATTGGAGAAGAAAATGGCAACCCACTCCAGTATTCTTTCCTGGAAAATTCCATGGACAGAGGAACCTGGGGGCTAGTCTATGTGGTCGCAAAGAGTTGACCATGACTGAGCACATCAGCACATTGTTGAACATCACCCTAATGGAAAAAAGCAAAGAGGAACTAAAAATCCTCTTGATGAAGGTGAAAGAGGAGAGTGAAAAAGCATCAGTGACTCAATGGACATGAGTTTGGGCAAACTCCAGGAGGTAGTGAAGGAAGGGAAACCTGGACTGCTGCAGTCCATGGGGTTGCAAAAGAGTTATACGCAACCAAGCACCTGAACTTCCCTGGTGGCTCAGAGGTTAAAGCATCTGCCTGCAGTATGGCAGACCTGGGTTCGATCCCTGGGTTGGGAAGATCCCCTGGAGAAGGAAATGGCAACCCACTCTAGTATTCTTGCCTGGAAAATCCCATGGACAGAGGAGCCTGGTGGGCTATAGTCCATGGGGTAGCAAAGAGTCGACCATGACTGAGCGACTTCACTTTCACTTTCAAGCACCTGAACAACAACAATACCCCACCTGTTCTGGATCAATTTGAAGAAAGTTTTAGACATCATAATGAGTTTCTGTGAATATTCAACATATCTTTTTAGAAGATGAGGGATTTTTTTAAATTGAAGCATCATTAATTTACAATATTGTGTCAGTACAGGAAAGTGAGTTAGTTATATAATTTTAGATTATATTCTATTATAGATGGGACTTGCCTGGTGGGTGGCTTATTGGTACAGAATCCACCTGCAAAGCAGGAGACGTGGATTTGATCCCTGGGTCGAGAAGATCCCCTGGAGAAGAAATGACAACCCACTCCAGTATTCTGGCCTGGAAAAATCCTATGGACAGAGAAGCCTGTCAAGCCTGACAGTCCATGGGGTGGGTCACAAAAGTCAGACATGACTTAGTGACTACACCACTACCACCACCATTATATATTATTATAGTATATTGAATAAAATTCCCTGTGTTATACAATAAGTCCTTTTGCTTATCTCTTTATGTATAACAGTTTGTATCTGGAGTCCCATACTGCTAATCAGTCCTTCCTTTCCTCCTTCCTTCTCCCTTTGGTAACTATAAGTTTGTTTTCTATATCTGTGTTTCTATTTTTGTAAATAAATATTTGTGTTTCTATTTTGTAAATAAGTTATTTTTCATTATTTTTAGATTCTGCATACTACAGTGTTTTCCTTTTTCTGTCTTACTTCACTAGGTCCATTTATGTTGCTGCAAATGTCAATATTCCATTTTTTTATGGCTGAATAATAATATTCCATTGTATATATATTATCATCTTAAACCAATCGTCTGTTGAGGGGCACTTGGATTATTTTCATGTCTTTGCTATTGTAAATAGTGCTGCTATGAACACTGGAGTGCATGTATCTTTTTGAATTAGAGTTTTCTTTTTTTTTTGGATGTATACCCAGGAGTGGAATTGCATATGGTAGTTCTATTTTTAGGTTTTTAAGGAACCTCTATATTGTTTTCCATGTTGGCTGTGCTAATTTTCAATTACCATCAACAGTGTAAGAGGTTTCTTTTCTTCTCATCCAGATGAGGGCTCATTTTTAAAACAAAATGACAATTGCGTTATTGTCCAAAAATTCAGCAGGTCTTCAGTATCAATTGTCTTCAGTATCATCAATCATCAGTTAATGATTGAGTTTCCCTAGTTGTGCACAATTTATTTCAAGGTTAGTTTGCTTCAGGATCTGAATAAAATCAGTACAGTGTAATTGATTTACACATTGCTCATTGATGTTGTTTAGTCGCTAAGTCATGGTCCAACTCTTTTGTGACCACATAGACTGCAGCCTGCCAGGATCCTCTGTCCATGGGATTTCCCAGGCAAGAATGGTGGAGTGGAAATACTGGAAAGTTGTCCTTTGCTTTTCCAGAGTATCTTCCTGACCCCAGGATCGAACCTGAGTCTCCTGTATTGAAGGCAGGTTCTTTACCATCTGAGTCACCTGGGAAGCCCTTAAATCACTTTTTATTAATAAATTATGCTCTCTCTTCTCTCTCTCTCCTTGCAATTTTTTCTTCTGAAGAAGCTGGGTCATGTGATTTTGGATTCTATCCTGTAAACTTTGCTAGCTTCATCCCATTATCTCTATCCTTTACCATGTTTCTTTGTTCCTTGTATTTTTGTAATTTGACAGTTATATCTAGAGGCTTATCAGATTCAGTTTCAAACATTTTTATCAATAGTGTTTAAGTGATATTATGTCCTTCTATCAAGAATTTAAGTTGCTAAGTCACTTCAGTTGTGTCTGACTCTGTGTGACCCCATAGATGGCAGCCCACCAGGCTCCCCCGTCCCTGGGATTCTCCAGGCAAGAACACTGGAGTGGGTTGCCATTTCCTTCTGCAATGCATGAAAGTGAAAAGTGAAAGTGAAGTCGCTTCAGTCGTGTCCGACCCTCAGCGACCCCATGGACTGCAGCCTTCCAGGCTCCTCCGTCCATGGGATTTTCCAGGCAGGAGTACTGGAGTGGGGTGCCATTGCCTTCTCTGTTTTGTGATGTTAGCAGATGGTAATCATTGCTGAAATCCATTAACTCATTAGGGATTATAAAATGGTGGTATTCTCATATACCATTCCTTCCTTATTTGTGGAAATATTTCTGTAAAGAGAATCAACAGTACATTATATATAAGCTACTCTGAAATATATTTATCTACTCTGAGGTAAACACTTAATGCGCTCGTTTGACTTAATATTTTTCTAAACAATGAATTATTTCCCTTCTCCAGTGGATCTTCCTGACCCAGAAAGTGAACCAGGGTCTCCTTCCTTGCAGGTGGATTCTTTACCAACTGAGCTATCAGGGAAGCCATTTCTATCCTTTATCATGCCTATCCTTGCATGACATGTTCCCTTGATATCTCTAGTTTCCTTGAAGAGATCTCTTGTCTTTTCCATTCTATTGTTTTCCTCTATTTCTTTGCATGATTCCTTTAAGAAAGCCTTCTTATCTCTCCTTGCTATTTTTTGGAATTCTGTGTTCAGTTGGGTATCTTTCCCTTTCTCCCTTGCCTTTTGATTCTCTTCTTTCCACAGCTATTTGTAAGCCCTCCTTAGACAACCACTTTGCCTTCTTACATTTATTTTTCTTTGGGATGGTTTGGATCACTTGATGCCTCCTATATGATGGTACTAATCTCCATCAATAGTTCTTCAGGCACTCTGTCTACCAGACCTCTACTATATAATCATAAGGGATTTGATTTAGGTCATACCTGAATGGTCTAGTGGTTTTCCCTACTTTATTCCATTTCAGCCTGAATGTTGCAATAAGGACCTCATGATTTGAGCCAGTCAGCCAATTCTAACAACTGGATAACCCTCCGTTCAGTTCAGTGGCTCAGTCATGTCTGAATTTTTGCGACCCCATTGACTGCAGCATGCCAGGCCTCCCTGTCCGTCACCAACTCCCGGGGTTTACTCAAACTCATACCCATTGATTCAGTAATGCCATCCAACGATCTCATCTTCTGTCATCCCCTTCTCCCACCTTCAATCTTTCCCAGCATCAGGGTATTTTCAAAAGAGTCATCTGTTTGCATCAGGTGGCCAAAGTATTGGAGTTTCGGCTTCAACATCAGTCCTTCTAATTAATATTTAAGACTGATTTCCTTTAGGATGGACTGGTTGGATCTCCTTGCAGTCCAAGGGACTCTCAAGAGTCTTGTCCAACACCACAGTTCAAAGGCATCAATTCGTTGGCACTCAGCTTTTTTTATAGTCCAACTCACACATCCATACACGACTACTGGAAAAACCATTGCCTTGACTAGACAGACCTTTGTTGGCAAAGTAATGTCTCTTCTTTTTAACATGCTGTCTAGCTTGGTCATAAAATTTCTGCCAAGGAGTAAGCATCTTTTAATTTCATGGCTGCAGTCACCATCTGCAGTGATTTTGGAGCCACAAAATATAGTCTGTCACTGTTTTAACTGTTTTTCCATCTATTTGCCATGAAGTGATGGGACCAGATGCCATGATCTTTGTTTTCTGAATGTTGAGTTTTAAGCCAACTTTTTCACTCTCCTCTTTCACTTTCATGAAGAAGCTCTTTAGTTTTTACTTTCTGCCATAAGGGTGGTGTCATCTGCATATCTGAGGTTATTGATATTTCTCCCGGCAATCTTGATTCCAGCTTGTGTTTCTTCCAGTCCAGTGTTTTTCATGATGTACTCTGCATATAAGTTAAATAAGCACAGTGACAATATACAGCTTTGACATTCTCCTTTTCCTATTTGGAACCAGTATGTTGTTCCATGTCCAATTCTAACTGTTGCTTCCTGACCTGCATACAGATTTCTCAAGAGCTCAGGTGGTGTGGTATTCCCATCTCTTTTAGAATTTTCCACAGTTTATTGTGATCCACAGTCAAAGGCTTTGGCATAGTCAATAAAGCAGAAATAGATGTTTTTCTGGAACTCTCTTGCTTTTTCTACTATCCAGTGGATGTTGACAATTTGATCTCTGGTTCCTCTGCCTTTTCTAAAACCAGCTTGAACGTCTGGAAGTTCATGGTTCACGTATTGTTGAAGTCTGTCTTGGAGAATTTTGAGCATTGCTTTATTAGTGTGTGAAATGAATGCAATTGTGTGGTAGTTAGAATATTCTTTGGCATTGCCTTTCTTTGGAATTGGAATGAAAACTGACTTTTTCCAGTCCTGTGGCCACTGCTGAGTTTTCCAAATTTGCTGATATATTGAGTGCAGCACTTTCATAGCATCATCTTTCAGGATTTGAAATAGCTCAACTAGAATTCCATCACCTCCACTAGCTTTGTTTGCAGTGATGCTTCCTAAGGCCCATTTGACTTCACATTCCAGGATGTCTGACTCTAGGTGAGAGATCACACCATTGTGATTATCTGGGTTGTGAAGATCTTTTTTTACAGTTCTTCTGTGTATGCTTGCCACTGTTTCTTAATATCTTCTGCTTCTGTTAGGTCCATACCAAGTCTGTCCTTTATTGAGCCCATCTTTGCATGAAATGTTCCCTTGGTATCTCTAATTTTCTTGAAGAGATCTCTAGTCATTCCCATTCTATTGTTTTCCTCTATTTCTTTGTACTGATCACTGAGGAAAGCTTTCTTATCTCTCATTGATATTCTTTGGAACTCTACATTCAAATGAGTCTATTGTTCCTTTTCTCCTTTCTTTTCGCTTTTCTTCTTTTCACAGGCATTTGTAAGACCTCCTCAGACAGCCATTTTGCTTTTTTTCATTTCTTTTTCTTGTACAATGTTACAAACCTCCATCCATAGTTCATCAAGTAGGGAAAACCTATAGACCATTCAGGTATGACCTAAATCAAATCCCTAATGATTATACAGTGGAAGTGAGAAATAGATTTAAGGGAGTAGATCAGATTGACAGAATGCCTGATGAACTATGGCTAACCCTGAGAAGGTTTAATTAGCTTTCAATTTGATTGATGTATTTATTTATGCCATTAATTTTCCTCTGATAATATTTTACCCCTATCTTACAGTCTCATGTATGTTGTATATTCATGGTTACTAATAAGAAATTCTGTGGTTTTATATTTCTCTTTTATTATTTATTTATTTTTTAATATAAATTTATTTTAATTGGAGGCTAATTACTTTATAATATTATAATGATTTTGCCATACATTGACATGAATCCGCCATGGGTATACATGTGTTCACCATCCCACCTCCCTCCCCATCCCATCCTTCTGGGTCATCCCAGTGCACCAGCCCTGAGCACCCTGTCTCATGCATCAAACCTGGACTGGTGATTCATTTCACATATGATAATATATATGTTTCAATGCCATTCTCCCAAATCATCCCACCCTCGCCTTTTCCCACAGACTCCAAAAGACTGTTCTATATATCTGTGTCTCTTTTGCTGTCTCGTGTATAGGGTTATCGTTACCATTTTTCTAAATTTTATATATATGCGTTAGTATACTATATTGGTGTTTTTCTTTCTGGCTTACTTCACGCTATATAATAGGCTCCAGTTTCATCCACCTCATTAGAACTGATTCAAATGTTTTCTTTTTAATGGCTGAGTAATATTCCATTGTGTATATTTACCACAACTTTCTTATCCATTCATCTGCTGATGGACATCTAGGTTGCTTCCATGTCCTGGGTGTTATAAACACTACTGTGATGAACATTGGGGTACATGTGTCTCTTTCAATTCTTATTTCCTTGGGGTGTATGCCCAGAAGTGGGATTGCTGGGTCATAATGGCAGTTCTATTTCCAGTTTTTTTAAGGAATCTCCACACTGTTCTCCATAGTGGCTGTACTAGTTGGCTTTCATACCAGCAGTGTAAGAGGGTTCCCTTTTCTCCACACCCTCTTCAGCATTTATTGCTTGTAGACTTTTGGATAGCAGCCATTCTGACTGGCGTGAAATGGTACCTTATTGTGGTTTTGATTTGCATTTCTTTGATAATGAGTGATGTTGAGCATTTTTTCAAGTGTTTGTTAGCCATCTGTATGTCTTTGGAGAAATGTCTGTTTAGTTCCTTGGCCCATTTTTTGATTGGGTCATTTATTTTTCTGGAATAGAGCTGCAGGAGTTGCTTGTATATTTTTGAGATTAATTCTTTGTCTGTTGCTTCATTTGCTATTATTTTCTCCCATTCTGAAGGCTGTCTTTTCACCTTGCTTATAATTTCCTTTGTTGTGCATAATCTTTTAAGTTTAATTAGGTCCGATTTGTTTATTTTTGCTTTTATTTCCAATACTCTGGATGGTGGGTCATAGAGGATCCTGCTGTGATTTATGTTGGAGAGTGTTTTGCCTATATTCTCCTCTAGGAGTTTTATAGTTTCTGGTCTTACGTTTAGATCTTTAATCCATTTTGAGTTTATTTTTGTGTATGGTGTTAGAAAGTGTTCTAGTTTCATTCTTTTACAAGTGGTTGACCAGTTTTCCCAGCACCACTAGCTAAAGAGATTGTCTTTTCTCCATTGTATATTCCTGCCTGCTTTGTCAAAGATAAGGTGTCCATATGTGCGTGGATTTATCTCTGGGCTTTCTATTTTGTTCCATTGATCTGTATTTCTGTCTTTGTGCCAGTACCATACTGTCTTGATGACTGTAGCTTTGTAGTAGAGCCTGAAGTCAGGCAGGTTGATTCCTCCAGTTCCATTCTTCTTTCTCAAGATTGCTTTGGCTATTCGAGGTTTTTTGTATTTCCATACAAATTGGAAATAATTTGTTCTAGTTCTGTGGAAAATACTGTTGGTAGCTTGATAGGGATTGCATTGAATCTATAGATTGCTTTGGGTAGTATACTCATTTTAATATACTGATTCTTCCAATCCATGAACTTGGTATATTTCTCCATCTATTAGTGTCCTCTTTGATTTCTTTCATCAGCGTTTTATAGTTTTCTATATATAGGTTTTTTGTTACTTTAGGTAGATATATTCCTAAGTATTTTATTCTTTTCTTTGCAATGGTGAATGGGACTGTACCCTTAATTTCTCTTTCTGTTTTATCATTGTTAGTGTATAGGAATGCAAGGGATATTTGTGTGTTAATTTTATATCCTGCAACTTTACTATATTCACTGATTAGCTCTAGTAATTTTCTGGTGGAGTCTTTAGGGTTAGGGTTAGTTCTTTCATATCATATTTTTAAATTTCAGGGGGAAAGTCTTTTTTTTTTTTAAAACATTTTGGTCATAGAATGATATATTGTAACTTTGGTATTAATTGATTATTTCTTGTGACCACAAATACTGTACTTTTCATAAGTGTTTTGCTTATCCTTACAAAGAAGATATATTCTCTACTGGAGTTTGGAGTTTGATATGTATTCATTAGGTCCTCTTATTTTTGTTGTTTAGGTCTTGTCAGTCAGTTCAGTTCAGTCGCTCAGTCTTGTCCGACTCTTTGTGACCCCATGAATCGCAGCACGCCAGGCCTCCCTGTCCATCACCAATTCCTGGAGTTCACCCAGACAAATGTGCATTAAGTTGGTGATGCCATCCAGTCATCTCATCCTCTGTCATCCCTTTCTCCTCCTGCCCCCAATCCCTCCCAGCATCAGGGTCTTTTCCAATGAGTCAACTCTTCGCATGAGGTGGCCAAAGTACTGGAGTTTCACCTTTAGCATCATTCCTTCCAGAGAGCACCCAGGACTGATCTCCATTAGGATGGAGTGGTTGGATCTCCTTGCAGTCCGAGGGACTCTCAAGAGTCTTCTCCAACACCACAGTTCAAAAGCATCAATTTTTCAGCACTCAGATTTCTTCACAGTCCAACTCTCACATTCATACATGACCACAGGAAAAACCATAGCCTTGACTAGACAGACCTTTGTTGGCAAAGTAATGTCTCTGTTTTTTAATATGCTATCTAGGTTGGTCATAACTTTCCTTCCGAGGAGTAAGGGTCTTTTAATTTCATGGCTGCAATCACCATCTGCAGTGATTTTGGAGCCCAAAAAATAAAGTCAGCCACTGTTTCCAGTGTTTCCCCATCTATTTCCCATGAAGTGATGGGATCAGATGCCATGATCTTTGTTTTCTGAATGTTGAGCTTTAAGCCAACTTTTTCACTCTCCTCTTTCACTTTCATCAAGAGGCTTTTTAGTTCCTCTTCACTTTCTGCCATAAGGGTGGTGTCATCTGCATATCTGAGGTTATTGATATTTCTCCCGGCAATCTTGATTCCAGTTTGTGCTTCCTTCAGCCCAGCGTTTCTCATGATGTACACTGCAAAGAAGTTAAATAAGCAGGGAGAAAATATACAGCCTTTAAGAACTCCTTTCCTATTTGGAACCAGTCTGTTGTTCCATGTCCAGTTCTAACTGTTGCTTCCTGACCTGTGTATAGGTTTCTCAAGAGGCAGGTCAGGTGGTCTGGTGTTCTCATCTCTTTCAGAATTTTCCAAAGTTTATTATGATCCACACAGTCAAAGGCTTTGGCATAGTCAATAAAGCAGAAATAGATATTTTTCTGGAACTCTCTTGCTTTTTTGATGATCCAGCGGATGTTGGCAATTTGAACTCTGGTTCCTCTGCCTTTTCTAAAACCAGCTTGAACATCTGGAAGTTCATGGTTCATGTATTGCTGAAGCCTGGCTTGCAGAATTTTGAGCATTACTTTACTAGCGTGTGCTATGATTGAAATTGTGTGGTAGTTTGAGCATTCTTTAGCAGTGCCTTTCTTTGGGATTGGAAGGAAAACTGACCTTTTCCAGTCCTGTGGCCACTGCTGAGTTTTCCAAATTTGCTGGCATATTTGAGTGCAGCACTTTTACAGCATCATCTTTCAGGATTTGAAATAACTCAATTGAAATTTCATCACCTCCTCTAGTTTTGTTTGTAGTGATGCTTTCTAAGGCCCACTTGACTTCACATTCCAGAATGTCTGGCTCTAGATTGAGTGATCACACCATTGTGGTTATCTGGGTCATGATAATCTTTTTTGTACAGTTTTTCTGTGTATTCTAGCCACCTCTTATTAATATCTTCTGCTGCGGTCTTGTACATTCCTAGAAATATTTTGTCTACTTGATCTTAGATTTAGAGAGCTATATTAAATCCTAAATTTGATGGATATTTTTTACCTATTTTAAAAAATTGTCTGTAATATCTATTTTATGAAAGATTTTGCTGTTTTCCTGGGAACCAAAATTTTAATCATTGTTATGTTCTCATTGTGACTCTTCACTTCAGCATTTTAGATTCCTTTTTCTCCTTTAATGATTTTTGTTCTGAATTCTTCCTTTTCAAATATGAACATTGTGGTAACTGCATTGAGTTTATTTGCATTTTCTTGTTACTCATTCTTCATCCTTTAAAAAATTTTTGAATATGTCCCATTTAAAAATTTAGATGTATATCTTGTGTACAGCATAGAGTTATATTTTACTAGTTTAGATAATTTGTAATATATTGGTTTTAATTTCATATTGGTTTACACATGCACGTGTATATTCCATTAAATGTCATATTTTTTTCCCTTTGATATATATTGGTATATCACTAACCCTAACCCTTACAAATGGTTGTGAAAAGAAGGGAAGTGAAAAGCAAAGGAGAAAAGGAAAGATATACCCATTTGAATGCAGAGTTCCAAAGAATAGCAAGGAGAGATAAGAAAGCCTTCCTCAGCGATCAATGCAAAAAATAGAGGAAAATAACAGAATGGGAAAGACTAGAGATCTCTTCAAGAAAAGTAGAGATACCAAAGGAACATTTCATGCAAAGATGGGCTTGATAAAGGATAGAAATGGTATGGACCTAACAGAAGCAGAAGATATTAAGAAGAGATGGCAAGAATACACAGAAGAACTGTACAAAAAAGATCTTCATGGCCCAGATAATCATGATGGTGTGATTATCCTGGAATGTGAAGTCAAGAGCCAGACATCCTGGAATGTGAAGTCAAGTGGGCCTTAGAAAGCATCACTATGAACAAAGCTAGTAGGGGTGATGAAATTCAAGTTGAGCTATTTCAAATCTTGAAAGATGATGCTGTGAAAGTGCTGCACTCAAATATGCCAGCAAATTTGGAAAACTCAGCAGTGGCCACAGGACTGGAAAAGGTCAGTTTTCCTTCCAATCCCAAAGAAAGGCAATGCTAAAGAATGCTTAAACTACTGCACAATTTCAATCATAGCACACGCTAGTAAAGTAATGCTCAAAATTCTGCAAGCCAGGCTTCAGCAATACATGAACCATGAACTTCCAGATGTTCAAGCTGGTTTTAGAAAAGGCAGAGGAACGAGAGTTCAAATTGCCAACATCCGCTGGATCATCAAAAAAGCAAGAGAGTTCCAGAAAAATATCTATTTCTGCTTTATTGACTATGCCAAAGCCTTTGACTGTGTGGATCATAATAAACTTTGGAAAATTCTGAAAGAGATGAGAACACCAGACCACCTGACCTGCCTCTTGAGAAACCTATACACAGGTCAGGAAGCAACAGTTAGAACTGGACATGGAACAACAGACTGGTTCCAAATAGGAAAGGAGTTCTTAAAGGCTGTATATTTTCTCCCTGCTTATTTAACTTCTTTGCAGTGTACATCATGAGAAACGCTGGGCTGAAGGAAGCACAAACTGGAATCAAGATTGCCGGGAGAAATATCAATAACCTCAGATATGCAGATGACACCATCCTTATGGCAGAAATTGAAGAGGAACTAAAAAGCCTCTTGATGAAAGTGAAAGGAGAGTGAAAAAGTTGGCTTAAAGCTCAACATTCAGAAAACAAAGATCATGGCATCTGGTCCCATCACTTCATGGGAAATAGATGGGGAAACACTGGAAACAGTGTCAGACTTTATTTTTTGGGCTCCAAAATCACTGCAGATGGTGATTGCAGCCATGAAATTAAAAGACACTTACTCCTTGAAAGCAAAGTTATGACCAAGCTAGACAGCATGTTCAAAAACAGAGACATTACTTTGCCAACAAAGGTCTGTCTAGTCAAGGCTATGGTTTTTCCAGTGGTCATGTATGGATGTGAGAGCTGGGCTATAAAGAAAGCTGAGCATCAAAGAATTGATGCTTTTGAACTGTGGTGTTGGCGAAGTCTTGAGAGTCCCTTGACTGCAAGGAGATCCAACCAGTCCATCCTAAAGATCAGTCCTGGGTGTTCATTGGAAGGACTGATGCTGAAGCTGAAACTCCAATACTTTGGCCATCTCATGTGAAGAGTTGACTCATTGGAAAAGACCCTGATGCTGGGAGGGGTTGAGGGCAGGAGGAAAAGGGGACGACAGAGGATGAGATGGCTGGATGGCATCACTGACTTGATGGACATTGGTTTGGGTGTACTCCGGGAGATGGTGATGGACAGGGAGGCCTGGTGTGCTGCAATTCATGGGGTCGCAAAGAGTCAGACATGACTGAATGACTGAACTGAACTGAAATCTCCTTGAGTCGGACATGACTGAGTGACTGAACTGAACTGAAATCTCCTTTCTCTTGTTTTTGGTTATACAGAAATGTTCAAATTGTTCAAATGATTAGGTGTATGCTGATACATTTTACCAGCTAAGTTCTATCAGATAATTAGTGAATTTATTTACTCTTTGCGTAATCTCTCCGTTCTTCCCTAGTTTAAGGTAGTTGCACTCTCCTGCATTGTCAGACTATCTAGCCATTACTTAATGTACAGTTTCTTTTATAGTCATCATTTAGTTTTAGTTCTTAGTGTTTCAGGTATGTGTGATATCAGCATCTGTCTTTATATCAATGTTTGTGTGGTCATTTTGATTATCTGAAGTTTTTTCTCTAAGCTTCTTCATAAAGGGCTCTTAGCAATTGTATTCCCTGAACTCCTGTTTATTCATAACAGTGTGTGGCTTTTATCTTTGAAGACCAACTTGATTGGATATAAAGTATTTGGCTTGCAGCTAAATGAATTTCAGTAGAGCAAAGACCTATGTTCCTGAGCACAACTTTCTTCTCTAAAATCAATCACTATCATCTGATTAGGTCTTATCTTTATAGTTTTACCACCTTAGTATATGTTCCCACACATATTTTAGATTAAAAAACCCCACAATTTATAAAACTTCATAGAAATGAAACCATGCAGTATATATTCTTTTTCTGACATTTTAAAGTTTAATAACATTTTAAAGTTTAATACATCTACATCATTGTATGTGGATGTAATTCATTTTCATTGCCTATATTATTCTATATGATTAATGTATGATAATTTATCCATTATAGTATTGATGGATATTTAGCTGTTTATATTTTTGCTGCTTTAAACATGCCTGCACACATTTCTCAGGGTAGAATTAACTGGAGTAAATTTCTAGAGTCATGGAGTATATGTAACTTGATTAGATAAAAATTTTCTGAAGTGATCATATCAATTTATATAGCAGTGTGTAAGACAGACTCTTAGAATTGCAAGGAGACTTATAAAACATCTTTTTAAGTTCTTTTAAATATGATAAAATGAATTTCTGATTGGTTAACAGTGATGGAGTTGAAATTCCATTGCTGGTTAGTAAGCAAGGGGGTGTGGATTCCTGATCTTTTAATTTCTTTCTTTTTGTCATGTTACTGTTCTTTCTGTGATGTTTTGACAATAAAGGAATAGATTGAAAGATGACTGGTACTTGTGCAAAATCTCAAGAAGTCTCAAACTTCATGCCATGCAATAACTTGTACTACACACAGCTCAAATGTGCTCTAGAGTATCACTGTTTTATAGAAATACACAATATTTATATTGTGTTAAATCTGAATCATTATGAGGCCGATTTGGTATTGTGCATTCTAGAAATCATTATGAGGCTGATTTGGTATTGTGCATTTTATAAAGGCAGATAAATACAGAGTACATTTTAGAAAGATTTTCATTAAAATGTTACAATTGAAATTATTATGCTTAAGGGAAAGATTTTAATGGCTAAATGTTTTACACTAGGTAAAATGCCTTACCATCCAAAGATGTGGGAAAATTAGGCAAACTCCAATATGCAATGTTTGGTGTTGTCGGCTTATTTCCTATGTTATCTAAGTTACCAGTTCTTATACAGTGGATATAATGTCTGTTCTCTTATTTTCCTTTTATCATTTTGTGTAATACATGTTATGCAGTAGGAAGTTTATTAATGTATTGAATGAATACTTCAATTTCCCACACAGTGTGCAAGTCTGGAATCAAAATAGTAGATGTGACTAGTGTTAGAGTTGCATTTTGTAAATATTTCTGAGGAGAATTGAAAGCCATTTAGAAAGTATCTCAGTAATTATGACTAAGATGATAAAACATGTTTTTGTACCCTCTTGCCTATTTTGTATAAAACCAGGGATTGGGAAAAAGCCATGTACTATGACTCTAGAAATCCACTTCTGCCAATTCCACCCTGAGAAACATGGGTACGAATTTTTAAGAGAGTAAAACTTTAAATATCAAGCTATTCATCAGCAATATTTAGATAAATTATTGCTATAACTCTCCTTTGATCTTTATTTAGTACAAGTATATTTAATAGTGTATTCAATATGTGGAAAATTCAGAAGAAATTATTTGAAAGCATCAGGTGGCTTCTCAAAATATGTCCTTATATCTCAATGATGCTTTGAATCTAAAGTTCAATGAACTTGAAAACAGTAGGTGAATTTAACCCAAAAAACAAACATCAAAAGAGAAACCCTCCAGACTCTACCAAAAATAGCAGAATCTGATATTTGGATTTTTCTAGCTAATGAGCACATGTCACGGAATTGCTGTGGCTCTTGTCCACAGAAGCTGTAAAGAGTTACAGCAAGGAAAGCAGTCCCTTCTCAGATCAGAAACAACAGCAGATGAAATTAGAAGCATACCTTGGCAATACTGCCAGTTGGATTCCAGCCCACAATAAAGCAAGTATTATAACAAAGTGTATCACAAGAATTTTTAGTTTCACAGTGTATATAAAAGTTATCTTTAGGCTATATTGTAGTCTATTAAGTGTGCAATAGCATTATGCCTAAAAAGTGTACATACCTTAAGTAAAAAGCACCTTATTCTAATCATCATCTGAACCTTCAGGGAATCATAATGTCTTCCCTTGATGTTGATGGCTACTGAGTGATCAAGGTGGTGAATGCTGGAGGTGGAGGTGGCTGTGGCAATTTCTTAAAATATGACAACAGTAAAGTTTACCACATTGATTGACTCCTTTCACAATTGATTTCTCTTTAGCAGGCAGTGCTGTTGGAACCCATTTTAACTAAGGGGAACTTTTTTTCAAAATGGGAGTCAATCTTCCCAAACCCTGATGCTGCTTTATCAACTAAGTCTATGTAATATTCTAAATCCTTTGCCATTTCAACAATCTTCACAGCATCCTCACCAGGAGTAGATTCCATCTCAACAAATCACTCTTTTTGCTCATCTGTGGGAAACAACTCCTCATCCACGACAGTGTTATCCTGAGGTTGCAGCAGTTCCGTTCCATCTTCAGAATTGACTGCTAATTCTAGTTATCGTGACCTTTCTACTATATCTGCAGTTACTTCCTTCACTGACGTCTTGAACCACTTCAAGTCATCTATGAAAGGTTGGAATCGACTTCTTCCAAACTCCTGTTAACGTTACATTTTGACTTCTTCCCATGAATCACAAATTTTCTTAATGGCATCTAGAATGATGAATACTTTTCAGAAGATTTTCAAATTGGTTTGCCCAGATCTATCAGAGGAACCATTATCTATGGTAGCTGTAGCCTTACAAAATATGTATTTTTAAGAATAAGACTTTCAAATCTTATTCTTTAACCCATGGGCTGCAGCATGGATGTGATGTGCAGTATGTAAACAACAAGAATCTCACTGTCCATCTCCCTCAGAGCTCTTGGGTGACCAGATGCACCACTGTCAATGAGCAGTAGTGTTTTGAAAGGAGTCTTTTTTCCTAAGCAGTAGGTTTCAACAGTGGGCTGAAAATATTCAGTAAGCCATGTTGTAAATGGGTGTGCTATTATCCAGGCTTTGTTGTTCCATGTACAGAGCACAGGCAGAGCAGATGTAGCATAATTCTTAAGGGCCCTAGGATTTTCAGAATGGTAAATGATCATTGGCTTCATCTTCAAATCACCAGCTGCATTAGCCTCCAGCAAGATAGGCAGCCTGTTCTTTGAAGTTTTAAGGCCGGGTATTGACTTCTCCTTTCCAGCTTTGAAAATTCTAGATGGTATCTTCTTCCTATATTAGCCCATTTCTTCTGTAGTGACACCCACTCCAGTATTCTGGCCTGGAGAATTCCATGGACTGTATAGTCCATGGAGTTGCAAAGAGTTGGAGACAACTGAATGACTTTCACTTTCACTTCTGTATTGAAAATTTCTTGTTTCCAGTAGCCACCTTCATTAATTATCTTAGCTAGAACTTCTGAATAATTTGCTGCTGCTTCTATATTAACACTTGCTGATTCACTTTGCACTTTGGTGTTACGGAAATGGCTTCTATCCTTAAAACTCAGGAATGAACCTCTGCTAGTTTTGGCAGCTTCCTCACTTCTCTCAAGCTACACAGAATTGAAGAGCTGGGGAATGTTTAAGGGAATGTTGTGGGTGGTTTGATCTCCTAGCTAGTCCACTAAACCTTTTTCCATATCAGCAGTAAGGCTGTTAGCTTTCTTTTCATTCATGTATTTACAGGAGGAACACTTTTAATCTCCTTTCAGAGCTTTTTCTTTGCATTCACAACGTGACTAACAGTTTGGGACAAGAAGCCTAGATTTCTGCCTATCTTAGCTTCTGATATGTCTTCCTCACTATTAATCATTTCTAGCTTTTAACTCAAAGTCAAAGACCTGTGACTCTTCCTTTCACTTGAACACTTAAAAGCCTTTGTAGTAGTATCAGTTGGCCTAATTTCAATATTGTGTCTCAAGGAATCGGAAAGTCTGAGAGGTTGGGGAGGGAGATGGGGAACAGTTGGTTAATAGAGCAGTTAGAACACATACATTTATTAATTAAGCCTGCCAGCTTACACAAGTGCAGTTTGTGGTGTCCCCAAATAATTACAATAGTTAACAGTGAAGATAACTGATCACCAATGAGCATAACAAACAGAATAATAACAAAAGTTTGTAATATTGAGAGAATTAGCAGAATGTGACTGAGATGCAAAGTGAGAAAGTGTTAGAAAAATGGTGCTGATAGACTTGCTCAATAAGGTTGCTACAAACATTCGATTTTTAGAAAATGCAATATCTTCAAAGCACAGAAAAGGAAGTGCAATAAAGAAGGTGTGCCTATACATTTAGCACTCCATGGAAATGAATTTCTATTTAGTATCTTGCCGAGAAGCCTACTGTGTCAATTTGGGGACTTTTAAACAATATTACTTGGCAGAAATTGTTCTGGAAGAAGCAATTTAAATGGGACTTTTGGGGTTGTGACTCTTGTAGGATTATTAGTCTCATTATTTCATGTTGTACTGAAAATGAGTATGCTTTTTCTCACCTTCATTCTATTTGACCTTCAATATTTAAGTATATGAATGTTTTTCTTCACTGAAAAATGTGAAGGATAGATACAAAGATCTCAAGTATCTTGTAATAATATCTAACCTACATGCATGTTTATAATTCATGTTGATATATATTTATAATATAACAACTATATTTCTGTAAAATATATAATGTCAGTAATCATATATTCCATCAACAACCCATGAAAGCATATAAAGATGCATTTTAATTACTCACCAGTGGTATATTAGTAAACAGCAGGTTTTTGGAGAAAAATAAAACAATGAAGTGATGTGATTTGTTAAAAGTAGAACTCATATGATGAAGAATCCTACTCGAACCAGGTTATTTTATTTCTCCAAATCTATTTATCTCCATTAACCTATGTGATCCCTCATACATATCTTGGCATTGACTACTCTTCTCTTAAGAACTTAGTCTTTTAGTATAAGTATCCCTTGTGCAGTATCATGAACAGAACACAAACATTGGGAGATCCTTTGACTAAAAAAGATTTTTGTCATTTATCTGAAATTCAAACTTAACTATGTCCTGCATTGTACCTGGCAACCCTAGCTTTGCCTTATATAACAGTGTTTAAGTTGGAATGACAAAAACGATCATGAGCTAAGGAAAGAGAATGAGCAAAGGCATGGTGGGAGAATTGAATACTGAGTGCTCATAAAACCCCAAGGAAAATCATGTGGCAGAAGAAAACTCTAGGGCCTCCCTGGCGGCTCAGTGGTAAAGAATCTACCTGCCAATGCAGGAGGCACGGGTTTGATCTCTAGTCTGAGAGGATCCCACATATCACGGAACCGCTAAGCCCAATATGCCACAGCTACTGAGCCTGCGATCTAGAGCCCGTGAGCTGCAACTGCTGAGCACTCATGCCACAGCTACCAAAGCCCACACACCCTGTGCTTTGCAACAAGAGAAGCCACAGCAGCGAGAAGCCTGGGCACCACTACTAGAGAGAAGCCCCTGCTCCCTGCAACCAGAGAAGAGCCCATGTAGCAGGGAAGACCCAGACAGTCCAAAATAAATAAAATAAATGAAGAAAATGAAGAAAACTCCATGAAAGCTCTACAAAAACAGGAACTATGTCTAATTTATCCTAGGGCCCACCCTGATTTCCATAGAGTAGGTGATTAATAAGTATCGTCCAATGTTTAAATGGAGAAGACAATGGCACCCTACTCCAGTACTCTTGCCTAGAAAATCCCATGGATGGAGGAGCCTGGAAGGCTGCAGTCCATGGGGTCGCTGAGGGTCAGATATGACTTAGCGACTTCACTTTCACTTTTCACTTCCATGCATTGGAGAAGGAAATGGCAACCCACTCCAGTGTTCTTGCCTGGAGAATCCCAAGGACGGGGAAGCCTGATGGGCTGCCGTCTATGGGGTCGCACAGAGTCAGACACGACTGAAGTGACTTAGCAGTAGCAGTAATGTTTAAATGCACAATTGCTCTGTGACAAAGAGATTTAAGACTGGAGTTGTGGAGTGAGTCTAGACTGTGGAGGGCTTAGAGAGCTGGAAAGTGTGGGTTTGAAGGAGCCAATGCTGAGGATAGGGTTTGAATGTGATTGATCACAATTTCAAATAACCAATTTACCCAGATCAAATAGACCCTTTAAATGCATACACATGTTCATATCCAGAAAGACCAAGTCCTTCTATGGTCTTTGTTTATCTCACCAGAGAAAGGAGCTGGAAAAAATAAACTCTTTAGGGTAATGAAAGTACACGGAAAGTTGCAAGAACATCTTCACTAATGATCATAGGATCATTTCACAGTGTTCCTTCCAAAAGTGACTAATAAACAAAAAGGATGAGCTTCATTTTGTCTCAGGTTTTGGATATGTTTGAAAGACTGGTAAGACATTCCAAGGAAAAGAAATATGACATGCATATACCAATTCTGAGACCAGCTCTGTATCTGTCACTCAGATTGTTCACCAGCCCTGCCCCAGGCACTCACCGAGGCAGGCAGGGATGAAAGAAGAGAGGGCCAAGGTTTTGTGAGTGCTGAGGGCACCGTGGGGGGCCAGTGACGGGTAGAGGCATCACTGTGGTTTATGCCCATGGTGCCCTGAGCATTCTTTTTTTTAATAATAGAAGTATATCCACATATTTTTTATTGTATTTTTTAACTTTACAATATTGTATTGGCTTTGCCATATATCAACATGAATCTGCCACAGGTATACAACATGTTCCCCATCCTGAACCCTCCTCCCTCCCCGTACCATCCCTCTGGGTCGTCTCAGTGCACCAGCCTCAAGCATCCAGTATCGTGCATCGAACCTGGACTGGCGACTCGTTTCATATATGATATTATACATGTTTCAATGCCATTCTCTCAAATCATCCCACCCTCTCCCTCTCCCACAGAGTCCAAAAGACTGAGCATTCTTGATTCCACAGTCCTGGGTGTCATCAGCAGAGGCAGTTTCCTAGGTTAGTGGCAGCAGCAATACCATTTCAAGGCAGTGCAACTACTCACTTGGGTATCAGCAGATACAGAAGCATCACTACAGTTTGCTGGAGATGAAGGTGAGGAAAACTGAAAACTCATAAGTCACTAAGGCATCAGCTAAAGGGCCTTGGTCACAGGGCACAGAGGAGCCTGAGAATCACAGCAGGAAGAATGTGAGATAAGGTGGTGCTCTTGCAGAGAAGGTGCTATGAAAGCTTAGAGAAAACAAATCTGATTTGTGTCACTCTGACCTTGTTCTCTGTGAGTCTTGCCCCACCTTTGTTGGCTGTTGTGTTATGGGCACTATGAGCAGCAGGGATGGTTTACCTTGGGTTGCTTATTGGGTATATTGTAAATTATATGCATCCAAATAAATATATCACTGACTCAATGGACATGAGTTTGAGCAAGCTCCAGGAGATGGTGAGGGACAGGGAGGCCTGGTGTGCTGCAGTCCATAGGGTCACAAAGAGTTGGACATGACTAAGTGACTGAACTGAACTGAAATAATCAGCACTGTCCACACCGAGGTCTATAGCATGCTTAATTTCACAGGCAGTAATATTAATAGTTATCTATTGTTGTTCAGTTGCTCAATTGTGTCTGACTCTTTCCAACTCCATGGATTATAGCACACCTGGCCTCCCCGTCCATCACCATCTCCTGGAGCTTGCTCATTCTCATGTCCATTGAGTTGGTGATGCCACCCAACCATCTAGTCCTCTGTCATTCCCTGCTCCTCCTGACTTCCATCTTTCCCAGCATCAGGGTCTTTTCAAATGAGTTGGCTCTTCATGTCAGGTGGCCAGAGTATTGAAGTTTCAGCTTCAGCATCAGTCCTTCCAATAGATATTCAGGACTGATTTCCTTTAGGATTGACTGGTTTGATCTCTCTGCAGTCCAAGTCTCAAGAGTCTTGTCCAACACCACAGTTCAAAAGCATCAATTCTTCGGGGCTCAGCTTTCTTTATGGTCCAACTCTCACATATGTATGTGACTACTGGAAAAATCATAGCTTTGACTAGATGGACCTTTGTTGGCAAAGTAATGTCTCTGCTTTTTAATATGCTATCTAGGTTGGTCGTAACTTTTCTTCCAAGGAGTAAGCGTCTTTTACTTTCATGGCTGAAGTCACCATCTACAGTGATTTTTGGAGTCCCAAAAAATAAAGTCTGTCACTGTTTCCATTGTCTCCCCATCAATTTGCCATGAAGTGATGGGACCAGATGCCTTGATCTTCATTTTTTAAATGTTGCATTTTAAGCCAGCTTTTTCACTCACCTCTTTCACTTTCATCAAGAGACTTTAGTTCCTCTTTGCTTTCTTCCTTATGGGCAATGTCATCTGCATATCTGAGGTTATTCATATTTCTTCTGGAAATCTTGATTCCAGCATGTGCTTCATCCAGCCTGGCATTTCACATGATGTACTCTGCATATAAGTTAAATAAGCAGGGTGACAATATACAGCCTTGATGAATTCCTTCCCCAATTTTGAACCAGTCAGTTTTTCCATGTCTGGTTCTAACTGTTGCTTCTTGACCTGCATACAGGTTTCACAGGAGGCAGGTAAGGTGGTCTGATATTCCCATCTCTTTAATAATTTTCCAGTTTGTTGTGATCCACACAGTTATCTATTACTGCTTTAAAAAAAAATGCTACTTAAATAAATGTGCATTCATGAGTTCAACAAAGTAGTTTTTCAACTATAAGACTTCTCAGAACCTTAAAATGATAAAATATTATAAATATTCAAGAGGCAGTTTTAAAATTAGCATCAGTTCAGTTCAGTCGCTCAGTCATGTCCGACTCTTTGTGACCCCATGGACTGCAGCACCCCAGGCCTCCCTGTCCATCACCAACTCCTGGAGTTTACTCAAACTCATGTCCATCAAGTCAGTAATGCCATCCAACCATCTCATCCTCTGTCATCCCCTTCTCCTCCTGCCCTCAATTTTTCCCAGCACCAGGGTCTTTTCAAATGAGTCAGTTCTTTGCATCAGGTGGCCAAAGTATTGGAGTTTCAGCTTCAACATCAGTCCTTCCAATGAACACTTAGGACTGATGTCCTTTAGGATGGACTGGCATACCCTAAGCTTAATTGGGCTTGCCTGATGGATCAGATGGTAAAGAATCTGCCTGCCATGCAGGAGACCCATGTTCGAGCCCTGGGTCAGGAATATTCCCTGGAGGAGGGAATGGCCACCCACTCTATCATTCTTACCTGGCAAATCCCGTGGACAGAGGAGCCGGGCAGGCTACACTCCACAGAGTCACAAAGAGTCGGACACTACTGAAGCAACTGAGCATGCACTCATGCAAGCCTAATTGACCACTACAATTTCCCACCTGTATGCTATATTTTTTAAGATCAGTTTTTCAAGGAACACACTTTAGGAAAACATTCTTTTTATTCACGATGATATGCAAGTTATAGGTTTATTAAGAATCACTCCAGGGACACAATCACTTTGTTTTTGTGTGCATCTAATATTGGTGAATTATTTTAGTGGGCAGAGAGGAGCATTATTTAACTGTATGCTCACATATTCTCAAGTGTACCTAGTCTCTCCTAGACTGCTGGCTTAGAAGTGAAAAGAGCATCAGTGTATTTGCTATTGGAAAACACTGTATTTGCACACGTTGGATCTGGGATTCCTACTTTTATGGGCTTGGCAGAAGTAGAAAGGACCTTCAGGGTTGACTATAGCCAGGCAACGCCAGAGCATTCACACTGTTTATCATCTGTCATGGTTTCTTTACTGCTGGAGAAGAGATCTGGGTTTTGCAGTTTTTAGGTGTCACCCCTCTTGTCCTCCATTATCTCAACTGTAATATACTGCACTCTGTTTTTGTTTTGCTTTTAAAAAGTCTTAAAGCCTTAGGTGATCCAGAATGAAGATGATTTGTGAATTTTAATAACTGGTTACTTGTCACTTAATAAATACATTTTTTTCAAAATTGACCTACCCAGCTACTTTTCTTATTTGAGATGTAAAAAAACAAAAAAGAAGATTCTGACAAACATATATGTTCATTTAGAATTACAACTGCTAATATCTTTCATATACATATAAACTAAAAGAGCTGGAGTTTACCTCAACCTCACCCTCAATCCCTAAATCTCATTCTCTTTTTTCAGTATCAGAGGTAACCATTATCAGGAATTTAGTGAGTACTCTTCAGTCGTATACTTTTCCAAACATATTGGTATTTGTGACATCTGTATACATACATGTACACCATACATAAATAAATACACACGTATAAATGCTATATGTCCATAAATAATATCATACTTTATTATATGCATTTATGTTTACTAATTTGTATGAATGAACAATAATACATATTCAATTTCACTTATTTTAATAGGTGTATAACATTTTATTTTGTATATTTATATATTGCATTTGAATATGAGTGTTGTTTACAGCTTGTTTTTCTTAATCATAAGCATTGCTTGAATAACATTTTTTATTTACACACTTAAGTGAGAGTTCCCTGAAGTCACACCTACAGGATTCTGTCCTTGGGATATAACATATGGGGTATATTTGCATTTTTTCCTAGCTACTGCTGATTGTATCCCAAGACGGCTGTAACAATTTTCATTCTTTTGGCCAAATCTTGAGAGTACCATTTCCCCTAAATAATCGCATACCTTTAATTGGATTAAAAAACTTTGCATCTCTTTCAATTATGGTATTCTCAGAGCATATATCCAGTAGTGGGATTGCTGGGTCATGTAGTGGTTTTATTCCTAGTTTTTTAAGGAATCTCTAATGTTTTCCATAGTGGTTGTGTCAATCTACATTCTGGCCAACAGTGCAAGAGGATTCCCTTTCTTCACATCTTCTCCAGCATTTACTGTTTGTAGATTTTTTAGTGATGGCCATTCCAACCAGTGTGAGGTGATACCTCATTGTAGTTTTGATTTACATTTCTCTAATAAAACTTTGTGTGTGTGTGTGTGAGTTGCTCAGTTGTGTCTGACTCTTGCAACCCGATGGACTGTAGCTTGCCGGGCTCCTCTGTCCATGGGATTATCCAGTCAAGAACATTGGAGTGGTAGCCATTCCCTTCTCTATGGGGATCTTCCTGACCCAGGGATTGAACCAGGTCTCCCACATTGTGGGTAGATTCTTTACCACCAGAGATGCCAGGAAATCCCAATAATACATTCAGTTCGGATCAGTTTCTCAGTTGTGTCCGACTCATCGTGACCCCATGGATTGTAGCATGCCAAGCATCCCTGTCCATCACCAGTTCCCAGAGTTTACTCAAATTCATGTCCATTGAGTCAATGATGCCATCCAACCTATCATCCCCTTCTCGTCCTGCCTTCAATCTTTCCCAGCATCAGGTTCTTTTCCAAGGAGTCAGCTCTTCACATTAGGTGGCCAAAGTATTGGAGTTTCAGCTTCAACATCAGTCCTTCCAATGAATATTCGGGACTGATTTCCTTTAGGATTGACTGGTTGGATCTCCTTGCAGTCCAAGGGACTCTCAAGAGTCTTGTCCAACACCACAGTTCAAAAGCATCAATTCTTTGGTGCTCAGCTTTCTTTATAGTCCAACTCTCACATCCATACCTGGCTACTGGAAAAACCATAGCTTTGGCTACATGGACCTTTGTTGGCAACGCAATGTCTCCGCTTTTTAATATGCTGTCTAGGTTGGTCACGACTTTTCTTCCAAGGAGAAAGTGTCTTTTAATTTCATGGCTGCAATAACCATCTGCAGTGTTTTTGGAGCCTCCAAAAATAAAGTCTGTCACTGTTTCCCCTTATCTATTTGCCATGAAGTGATGGGACCAGATGCCACAGTCTTAGTTTTCTGAATGTTGAGTTTTAAGCCAACTTTTTCACTCTCCTCTTTCACTTTCATCAAGAGGCTTTTTAGTTCTTCTTTGCTTTCTGCCATAAGATGGTATCATCTGCATATTTGAGGTTATTGATATTTCTCCTGGCAATATTGATTCCAGCTTGTACTTCCTCCAGCCCAGCATTTCTCATGATGTACTCTGCATATAAGTTGATTAAGCAGGGTGACAATATATAGCCTTCACATATTCCTTTTCCTATTTGGAACCAGTCTGTTGTTTCATGTCCAGTTCTAAATGTTGCTTCCTGACCCGCATACAGGTTTCTCAATAGGCAGGTCAGGTGGTCTGGTATTCCCATCTCTTTCAGAATTTTCCACAGTTTATTGTGATCCACACAGTCAAAGGCTTTGGCATAGTCAATAAAGAGATAGATGCAGAAATAGATGCTTTTCTGCAACTCTCTTGCTTTTTCAATGATCCAGCAGATGTTGGCAATTTGATCTCTGTTTGTTCTGGCTTTTCTAAAACCAGCTTGAACATCTGGAAGTTCACAGCTCACGTATTGCTGAAGCCTGGCTTGGAGAATTTTGAGTATTACTTTACTAGCATGTGAGATGAGTGCAATTGTGTGGTAGTTTGAACATTCTTTGGCATTGCCTTTCTTTGGGATTGGAAGGAAAACTGACCTTTTCCAGTCCTGTGGCCACTGCTGAGTTTTCCAAATTTGCTGGCATACTGAGTGCAGCCCTTCCACAGCACCATCTTTTAGGATTTGAAATAGCTCAACTGAAATTCTATCACCTCCACTAGCTTTGTTCGTAGTGATGCTTTCTAAGGCCCACTTGACTTCACATTCCAGAATGTCTGGCTCTAGATGAGTGATCATACCATCATGATTATCTGGGTAGTGAATACATTACCATATGCAAAATAGATAGCCAGTAGGAATTTGCTGTGTTACTGAGAGAGTTCAATTCAGTGCTCTGTGCCAACCTAGAGGGGTGGGATGGGGTGGGAGATGGGAGGGAGGTTCAAGAAGGAATGGACATATGTATACCTGTGGCTGGTATATGTTGATGTATGGCAAAAACCACCATAATATTGTAAAGCAGTTATCTTCTAATAAAAAATTTAAACAATTTGCTAGTGTTGTGGAAGGAAAATGTCAGTTAATTTGTATTTTCCTGATACTAAAAGAGATTGGACTTCCCTGGTGGCACAGATGGTAAAGAATCTGCAATGCAGGAGAACTGGGTTTGATCCCTGGGTCTGATCCCTGGGTCAAGAAGATCCCCTGAAGCAGTGAATAGCTACCCACTCCAATAATTCTTGCCTGGAGAATTCCATGGACAGAGGAGACTGGCAGACTACTCTCTGTAGGATCGCAAAGAGTCAGTAACACTGAGCGACTAATACTTTCACTTTTCACTTTTTTCAAGAGAGGTTAGCATATTTTCTCATTTGTCTTTTGAGTTACTATTCTGGAAACAGCTTGTTCTTAAATTTTGCCAATTTTATAAATGTGACTTTTGTCTTTCTCATTGATTAATTGAATTTCCTTATATATTCATGATATTACTTCTTTGTTGGATATTGCATTGTAAAAACTTTCTATTCTCTGGCTAATATTTTAACTTCATAATTATAATTATGTACTTAAAATTTTGAATTAAGTGTTCTTGATGGGTCATTTAATTATGTCATAAACATATTTCCCCAAATTTTAGAAGTTTCTCACATTTAGAAATTTAATACACCTGGTACTGGTTTTTGTTTATGAAGTAGTAAATTAATTTTCTTAGGATTGCTTTTGATAACACAACTTGTTATAAACTCTGTATTTTTATCACTGATACATATATTGCATACATTATGCACCATGTTCTATGTTTATGGGTCAGTTTCTGGGCTCTCTTGTGGTCCATTGATTTGTTTGACAACCACTGTTTTGTTTGACAGTCATGGTACCAATACCGCATCAGCTAGTATGGTTCTACTTTTTGGTAAGCAAGAACTCTTTTTTTTAAAGATTTCTTTAGCTTTTTTTTTTTTTTTTACTTTAGATGTGAATTTCAGATTCAGTCTAAGTCCTATGAAAATGTCATTCCAATTTTATTGGAAGTTGCATGAAATTTTAGATCAATTTTGGGAGAAGGCATTTTTACTACACTGAGACTTCCAATCACTCAGGTCTTATATGACTTTCAAAGAGTTTCATGATTTTGTCTAAAATGTCTCATATATATTTTAGAGTTAGAATTCTTCATAGACTTAAAAGGTGCTGCTACTATCTATGGAATCTTTTTTCTTTTGCTTTTCCCTAACACCATGTCCCAGGTAAGGAGCAGTGGCTGAGATACCCCACATCCAAGGTAAAAGAAACCCAAGTAAGACAGTAGGCACTGAGAGAGGGCATCGGAGAGCCTTCAGACTAAAACCACAATCACAGACACCTAGCAAATCTGATCACATGGACCACAGCCTTGTCTAACTCAGTGAGACTAAGCCATGCTGTGTGGGGCCACCCAAGACAGATGGGTCATGGTGGAGAGGTCTGACAGAATGTGGTCCACTGGAGAAGGGAATGGCAAACCACTTCAGTATTCTTGCCTTGAGAACCCCATGAACAGTATGAAAAGGCAAAAAGACAGGACACTGAAAGATGAACTCCCCAGGTCAGTAGGTGTGTGATATGGTACTGGAGATCAGTGGAGAAATAACTCCAGAAAGAATAAGGAGATGGAGCCAAAGCAAAAACAATACCCAGTTGTGGATGTGACTGGTGATAGAAGCAAGGTCCAATGTTGTAAAGAGCAATATTGCATAGGAACTTGGAATGTTAGTTTCATGAATCGAGGCGAATTGGAAGTGGTCAACAGGAGATGGCAAGAATAAACGTCGACATTCTAGGAATCAGTGAACTAAAATGGACTGCTGTGGGTGAATTTAACTCAGATGACCATTATATCTACTACTGTGGCCAAGAATCCCTTAGAAGAAATGGAGTAGGCATCATAGTCAACAAGAATCTGAAATGCAGTACTTGGGTGCAATCTCAAAAACGACAGAATGATCTCTGTTTGTTTCCAAGGCAAACCATTCAATATCACGGTAATCCAAGTCCATGCCCCAACCAGTAACACTGAAGAAGCTGAAGTTGAACAGTTCTATGAAGACCTAAAAGATGTTTTAGAACTAACACCCCAAAAGATATCCCTTTCGTTATAGAGGACTGGAATGCAAAAGTAGGAAGTCAAGAAACACCTGGAGTAACAGGCAAATTTGACCTTGGAGTACAGAATGAAGCAGGGCAAAGGCTAATAGAGTTTTGCCAAGAGAACACACTGGTCATAGCAAACACACTCTTCCAACAACATAAGTGAAGACTACACATGGACATCACCAGATGGTCAACACCGCAATCAGACTGATTATATTCTTTGCAGCCAAAGATGGAGAAGCTCTATACAGTAAGCATAAACAAGACCGGGAGCTGACTGTGGCTCAGATCATGAACTCCTTATTGCCAAATTCAGACTTAAATTGAAGAAATGGGGAAAACCACTAGACCATTCAGGTATGACCTAAATCAAATCCCTTATGATTATTATACAGTGGAAGTGACAAATAGATTAAAGGGACTAGATCTGAAAGACAGAGTGCCAGAACTATGGACGGAGGTTCGTGACATTGTACAGGAGACAGGGATCAAGACCATCCATAAGAAAGAGAAATGCAAAAAAGCAAAATGGCTGTCTGAGGAGGCCTTACAAATAGCTGTGAAAAGAAGAGAAGCAAAAAGCAAAGGAGAAAAGGAAAGATATAAGCATCTGAATGCAGCGTTCCAAAGAATAGCAAGGAGAGATAAGAAAACTTTCCTCAGTGATCAATGCAAAGAAATAGAGGAAAAGAATAGAATGGGAAAGACTAGAGATCTCTTTAAGAAAGTTAGAGATATCAAGGGAACATTTCATGCAAAGATGGGCTCAATAAAGGACAGAAATGGTATGGACCTAACAGAAGCAGAAGATATTAAGAAAAGGTGGCAAGAATACACAGAAGAACTGTACAAAAGAGATTTTCATGATCCAGATAATCACAATGGTGTGATCACACCTAGAGCCAGACATCCTGGAATGTGAAGTCAAGTGGGCCTTAGGAAGCATCACTACGAACAAAACTAGTGGAGGTGATGGAATTCCAGTTGAGCTCTTTCAAATCCTGAAAGATGATGCTGTGAAAGTGCTGCACTCAATATGCCAGCAAATTTGGAAAACTCAGCAGTGGCTACAGGACTGGAAAAGATCAGTTTTCATTTCAATCCCTAAGAAAGGCAATGCCAAAGAATGCTCAAACTACTGCACAATTGCACTCATCTCACACACCAGCAAAGTGATACTCAAAGTTCTCCAAGCCAGGCTTCAGCAATATGTGAACTGTGAACTTCCAGATGTTCAAGCTGGTTTTAGAAAAGGCAGAGCAACCAGAGGTCAAATTGCCAACATCTGTTAGATCATCAAAAAAGCAAGAGAGTTGCAGAAAAGCATCTATTTCTGCTTTATTGACTATGCCAAAGCCTTTCACTGTGTGGATCACAATAAACTGTGGAAAATTTTGAAGGAGATGGGAATACTAGACCATCTTATCTGCCTCTTGAGAAACCTGTATGCAGGTCAGGAAGCAACAGTTAGAACTGGACATGGGGCAACAGACTGGTTTCAAATAGGAAAAGAAGTAAGTCAAGGCTGTATATTGTCACCCTGCTTATTTAACTTATATGCAGAGTACATCATGTGAAATGCTGTGCTGGAAGAAGCACAAGCTGAAATCAAGATTTCTGGGAGAAATATCAATAACATTAGATTTGCAGATGATACCACCCTTATGGCAGAAAGTGAAGAGGAACTAAAGAGCCTCTTGATGAAAGTGAAAGAGGAGAGAGAAAATGTTGTCTTAAAGCTCAACATTCAGAAAACTAAGATCATGGCATTCAGTCCCATCACTTCATGGCAAATAGGTGGGGAAACAGTGGAAACAGTGTCAGACTTTATTTTTGGGGGCTCCAAAATCACTGCAGATGCTGACTGTAGCCATGAAATTAAAAGACACTTACTCCTTGGAAGAAAAGTTATGACCAACCTAGACAGCATATTAAAAAGCAGAGACATTACTTTGTCAACAAACGTCCATCTAGTCAAAGCTATGGTTTTTCCAGTGGTCATGTATGGATGTGAGAGTTGGACTGTAAGGAAGGTTGAGCACTGAAGAACTGATGCTTTTGAACTGTGGTGTTGGAGATGACTGTTGAGTCCCTTGGACTGCAAGGAGATCCAACCAGTCCATCCTAAAAGAGATTAGTCCTTGGTGTTCATTGGAAGGACTGATGTTGAAGCTGAAACACCAATACTTTGTCTACCTGATGTGAAGAGCTGACTGATTGGAAAGGACCTTTATGCTGGGAAGATTGAGGGCAGGAGGAGAAGGGGACAACAGAGGATGAGATGGTGGAATGGCATCACCGACTTCACGGACATGAGTTTGGGTGAACTCTTGGAGTTGGTGATGGACAGGGAAGCCAGGCACGCTGTGGTTCATGGGGTCACCAAGAGTCAGACACGACTGAGCAACTGAACTGAACTGAGCTAAACCAGGTATTACTGGCCTAAACAAAATGCTATTTACTTTTGATTGTTCATTTTGTATCCAGTAGTGAAAGTGAAAGTCACTGTTGTTCCAACTCTTTGTGACCCCATGGACTATACAGTCCATGGAATTCTCCAGGATGGAATATTGGAGTGGGTAGCCTTTCCCTTCTCCAGGTTATCTTCCCAACCTAGAAATTGAACCGGGGTCTCCTGGACTGCAGGCAGATTCTTTACCAACTGGGCTATCAGGGAAATCCAGTAACTGTATTGATTTTTCACTGGTTTTTGTAACTTTTTCTTTTATTAATTTCCTCAGACAATAATCTAAATAATGACAAAATTTAAAGTCTTTCTGTAACAGAAACCACTATTTGTCATCTAATATCCTTTTTCCTTTGAGGATAGCCCTGTGTTTTAACTGGGCATATAGTTGTACAGGATAAAGCCAACATTTCCCAGGCTTTTCTTAGAGTTATGTGTGGCCATTACTAAGTCTTAATCATGGGGATGTAATCAAAAGGAATCTATGCAGTTTCAGACAACTGTATTTAAAGGGAAATACAACCTTTCATCATCTCTTTTTTGGATGGAATGCAGAAATGATGGCTAGTGCTAGAGTATGCATGTTGAACCATGCAGTGAAAGAACAATAAACCTGAATTTCTGATTGTGAGTTCACAATTAACCCAGGTCAAGAGGCAAAACTCAAGTTTACAAGATGGAAAAGAAAAAACCCAAAACAAAAACTACAATCTGATTCTTTGGATTTTCCATCACTTGCAACAGAACCTATTCTTTCCAGTCTTTATATAAGTGATATAATTTTTCTTCAGGAACAGTTGTATATGGTAGAGGTCATCTATTCCTTAGAAATTTGCTAAAATTAAACAGTAAAAGTGTTTTTTGATCACTATAGGAGAATCTTGAAAACCACATTAATGTCCTTAATAATTCATCTAATTCAATATTCATTTCATCTTGGATCTATTCTGTCTCTCCCTGTCTCTCTCCACCTCTGTTTCTCTCTATGTCTCTCTCCTTGTCTCTAGATAGATATAGAATATAACTCTAGAAAAATCTCTTATTCTTTCTTGATTTTTCAGATTTATTGGCTTTATTGTATATCTTACAAATTTTTTAATCTCATAAGTATCTTTGTAATTACTTAAGGGTCCACATCTGAAGTTAAATTATTCTGTTGAATGATTATTATCCATTGGGGAGGAAACATTTGCTATATTAAGGTTTTCTAATTTTAAGAGTTAAATGTTTATTTCCTCGGAGGCAAATATAATCACCATTACAAAAAGAACATAGTGGAAATCTGATAGTGTAATGTGAATTGCTGTGCATTTTAGGCAATGAGTGCATGCATGCTCAGTCACTCAGTCATGTCCAACACTTTGCAATCGCATGGACCATAGCCCACCAGGCTCCTCTGTCCATGGGATTTTCCAGGCAAGAATACTGGAGTGGGTGGCCATTTCCTCCTCCAGGGGATCTTCGCAATCCAGGGATCAAAACTGCGTCTCCTGCATTTCCTGCATTGCAGGTGAATTCTTTACTGCTGAGCCACCAGAGAAGCCCATTTTAGGCAATATTATTTAATGTTTATAGTATAAGTTGAGGTGGCATATAATACAATGTAAATCTTGTTCTTTCTCCACACCATTCCCCAAAATAGGTGTTTTCTACATTATTCAAGTTAAATTAACTTCAAGTTAACCCCCAGCTAGATAAATTCCTTATCTCTTGGTATGCCAAGTTGCATGGTGTACCAAAACCCCTTCATTGTTGTGTCATCACATGCTAATTCTAAAAGAAAATGTAATTGTGCCAATATCATCATGGGAATGTTCATCAAAGTTTTCACTGAACTGAATTAATCATATGATAGATATGGTGTTGGCTATAATTTCTGTTAGATAACAGATAAGAGGCGTGGCATATTGGTAAGAGGAATGGCATGTTTACTAAAATACAGTCCAGGGTATTAAATGCTGATAGAGCCTTCCAAGTGATACCCCCACCTCCACACTTGCTCCCTACTCCCTTATTGCACCCTTACCACCACCTCTTTCAAAGACAGACTAGGTTGACCTTTATTAGGCCTAAATTGATCATATTACTTTCCCATTTAAAATCCTCCGGTGACATCACTCTGCATCCAGAAAAAAAATCAATCTCATACCATGGCCACAGTACTCGCCACTGCCAACCTCACTGACCCCAACCTTTCTATACTACATCTTGTTCACTATTCCTGTCACGCTGGTCTCCTTTCGGTTCTTGAAGAATATCAAGCTCAATCCTTTCTTGGGTCTCCTTCCTACTGTTCCTTCTGCATGGGACATGCCTCAGAACCACTCACATCCTGCTTCCCAACTTACATGTAACCTCTCCAGAGACACTTTCCCTGTCTACCCTACTAAGCTTGTTACTCTTTATCTCATTACTGTATGTGTGATGGAAGACAGCAACAGACAGCTTGAAGAGGTGTATTTCTTTAGAGGTGACAAATATGGTATTTTAAGGAAATAAGCACATTCTGTTTTCAGACTTAGGTTTGGCAGTTCAGGGCCCCTGAGTTTCCATTTGAATGTACAGCGAGAATAATACCACCTCTGTAAATGGAGGAGGCATGTCTATCTTGATCCTTGGTGATTTTCTTCTCAACACTTCTCAGTACTTCAAGTAATCTTTTCTAGGTTTGCTTTCTCATATACAGTTGACTCTTGAACAATGTGGGAGTTGGGACACTAACTCCTCCCATCCAGCATGGTTAAAAATCCATGTAACTATGTTCTCTGCCTCAAAAAGAAAGAAATTGATAAATGACTTACCCAAGGACAGGAAGCTGAAACAATTTGAATGGGATCAGAACTCAAACTCTAGTTCTTTTGATTCTAAATACTGTGATCTTTGATTAAATGCAAACATTTTCCTGTACTTAGTTAACTTAAAGATCTGTACAATAAAAATATCAGAAAAACCCACATGTAAGTGTCCCATGCTGTTGAAGTCCATGTTGTTCAATGATCAACTGTATTATTTGTTACCCCACTCTAAACTGTAAGTTCCTTGAGTTCAGAATCTCTAGTTTTATTCATTGTTGTAACCTGTACATCCAGATTATGTCTGGGAGGCATCAGTAGGTATTTGTCACCTGCTGATTGACTGAATAACCTGGTCTCCACTGCTTTTTGGTTCACTCAGTCTTTTGGAAATGTTTTTGAGCTTGCAATCCAAATATAAGTTCTCAGTTCTTTGAAAGAAACTTTGTACTTACCCTCTAATGACCTCATATTCTTCCTGTATTCCCACTATTCTGTTAACTTCCTATTCTCTACACTAAAGAGTAAACTTCTAAAGGACAAGAATGATGTCCTGCTCATCATTATTTCCTTTACAATGCTTTAGCACAATGTCTTGTACAACTTTACTATTAGTGCATTAATTTATTCAGTTTGTTGCTGTTTACTCACTATTGATGTCTGACTCTTTTGGGACCCCAAGGACTGTAGCCCACCAGACTCCTCTGTCTATGGGAGTTTTCAGGCAAGAAGACTGGAGTGGGTTGCCACTGTCTTTTCCAGAGGATCTTCCCAGGGATAGAAAGCACATCTCCTGCCTGGCAGGCAGATTCTTTACCACTGAGCCACCTGGGAAGCCCAATTTATCCAATTAAAGCAGTCCTAATTTTCTATTAATTGGTGCTTTTAAATTTTGAATTGTGAACTTTTTGAGTTGTATATACTTTATGTCGGATGGAAGTAACAGTTTTTCTTTTAAAAACTCTTGTTTCTGATCTGCCTCATCCCTTATACGTTCTTCTCCCAGATGTGCTCTACTTAGAAACTGCCTGTCTACTTAGAGACTGGCAGCTCACCATCTAAATGTGGGCTGCAGATATGTTTTATTTGGCTCTCATAATGTTTTTTTTTTTTAATTTTGAATTAGCTGACACAATTGAAAAAATTAAGTTTTATAAATTTTTTTGAACTTTTGTCTTTCCTAAAAAAATAGGACAATCTGGCATCCCTGGGTTCACATACTCTCATGACAACAAATGCTAAACATGCTTGCGAGCTCTGGCTTCCCATAAGACTCTCTTGTTTTGCCTCATTGGTTTGCAGTACATGCTTAGACTCTTTATATATAGGAGTTTGAAAGTCCAGTTTTGTTCCACTTCTATAATATGTATGTTATTTTAATAATGATCCAGTAGTAATTACCTTTTTTTCCAAGCTATGCTTCAACAGTATGTGAACAGAGAACTTCCAGATGTTCAAGCTGGATTTAGAAAAGGCAGAGGAACCAGAGATCAAATTGCCAACATCCATTGGAACATAGACAAAGAAAGAGTATTGCAGGAAAACATCTACTTCTGCTTCATTGACTGGGCTAAAGCCTTTGACTGTGTGGATCATAACAAACTGTGGAAAATTCTTCAAGAGATGGAATACCACACCATCTGAGCTGTCTCCTGAGAAACCTGTAAGCAGATCAAGAAGCAACAGGTAGAACCAGACATGAAACAACAGACTGGTTCTAAATCGGGAAAGGAGTACATCAAGGCTGTAAATTGACACCCTGCTTATTTAACTTATAAGTTAAATGCTGGGCTGGATGAAGCACAAGATGGATTCAAGATTGCCAGGAGAAATATCCATAACTTCAGATATGCCAACCTTATGGCAAAAAGCAAAGAATAACTAAAGAGCCTCTTGATGAAAGTGTGAGTGAAAAAGCTGGCTTAAAACTCAACATTCAAAAACCAAAGATCATGGCACCCTGTTCCATCATTTCATTCCAGATAGATGGGGGAAAAATGGAAATAGTGACAGACTTTATTTTCTTTTTTTTTGGAGTGATTCTGCAATTCTTTTTTTTTTTTTTTCTAATTTTATTTTATTTTTAAACTTTACATAATTGTATTAGTTTTGCCAAATATCAAAATGAATCCGCCACAGGTATACATGTGTTCCCCATCCCGAACCCTCCTCCCTCCTCCCTCCCCATACCATCCCTCTGGGCCGTCCAGTGCACCAGTCCCAAGCATCCAGCATCGTGCATCGAACCTGGACTGGCAACTGAAACATGTAAAATATCATGTAGGAAACGAGTTGCCAGTCCAGACTTTATTTTCTTGGGCTACAAAATCACTGTAGATGATCATTGCAGCCATGAAATTAAAAGATGCTTGCTCCTTTGAAGAAAAGCTATGACCAAATTAGACAGCATATTAAAAATCAGAGACATTATTTTGCCAACAATGGTCTGTCTAGTCAAAGATACGGTTTTTCCAGTAGTCATGTATGGATGTGAGAGTTGGACCATGAAGAAAGCTGAGCACCAAAGAATTGATGCTTTTGAACTGTGATGTTGGAGAAGACTCTTGAGGGTCCCTTGGACTGCAAGGAGATCCAACCAGTCCATCTTAAAGGAAGTCAGTCCTGAATATTCATTGGAAGCTGAATATTTACTGGATGCTGAAGCTGAAGCTCCAATACTTTGGCCACCTGATGTGAAGAACTGACTCATTGGAAAAGACCCTGATGCTGGGAAAGATTGAAGGCAGAAGGAGAAGGGGATGACAGAGGTTGAGATAGTTGGATGGCATCACTGACTTGATGGACATGAGTTTGAGCAAGCTCTGGGAGTTGGTGATGGACAGGGAAGCCTGGTGTGCTGCAGTCCATTTGGTCACACAGAGTCAGACACAACTGAGTGACTAAACTGGACTGAACTGAAGCCCACTTTGAAAGCTCGTCTTATAAATGGATGTTGAATTTTGTCAAATGCTTTCCCCATGTCTATTGATAGGATCATATGGGTTTTTATTGTTGTTGTTCCTTTTGTTATTGTGGTATATCACATTGATTTGCATATATTTAACCAATTTGTATGCAGGTCAGGAAGCAACAGTTAGAACTGGACATGGAACAACAGACTGGTTCCAAATAGGAAAAGGAGTACGTCAGGGCTGTATACTGTCACCCTGCTTATTTAACTTATATGCAGAGTACATCATGAGAAATGCTGGACTGGAAGAAACACAAACTGGAATCAAGATTACCGGGAGAAATATCAATAACCTCAGATATGCAGATGACACCACCCTTATGGCAGAAAGTGAAGAGGAACTAAAAAGCCCTTGATGAAAGTGAAAGTGGAGAGTGAAAAAGTGGGCTTAAAGCTCAACATTCAGAAAACGAAGATCATGGCATCCAGTCCCATCATATCATGGGAAATAGATGGGGAAACAGTGGAAACAGTGTCAGACTTTATTTTTCTGGGCTCCAAAATCACTGCAGATGGTGACTGCAGCCATGAAATTAAAAGACGCTTACTCCTTGGAAGGAAAGTTATGACCAACCTAGATAGCATATTCAAAAGCAGAGACAATACTTTGCCAACAAAGGTTCATCTAGTCAAGGCTATGGTTTTTCCTGTGGTCATGTATAGATGTGAAAGTTGGACTGTGAAGAAGGCTGAGCACCGAAGAATTGATGCTTTTGAACTGTGGTGTTGGAGAAGACTCTTGAGAGTCCCTTGGACAACAAAGAGATCCAACCAGTCCATTCTGAAGGAGATCAGCCCTGGGATTTCTTTGGAGGGAATGATGCTGAAGCTGAAACTCCAGTACTTTGGCCACCTCATGCGAAGAGTTGACTCATTGGAAAAGACTCTGATGCTGGGAGGGATCGGGGGCAAGAGGAGAAGGGAACGACAGAGGATGAGATGGCTGGATGGCATCACTGACTCGATGGATGTGAGTCTGAGAGAACTCCGGGAGTTGGTGATGGACAGGGAGGCCTGGCGTGCTGCGATTCATGGGGTTGCAAAGAGTCGGACACGACCGAGCGACTGATCTGATCTGATCTGATCTGAACCATCCTTGTGACCCTGGAATAAATCCAGCTTAATCATAGTGAATGAGCCTTTTTATATATTTGTTAGATTCAGTTTGCTAGTATTCTGTTGATGATTTTTGCATCTATATACATCAAAAATATTGATGTATAATTTTATTTTTTCGTAGTGTCTTTGTCAGGTTTTAGTATCAGGGTGATGTTGGCCCTGTAGAATGAATTAGGGAATGTTTCCTCCCCTTCGATTTTTGGAATGGTTTGAGAAGAATAGATAGAACTTATTTACATGTTTGGTGGCATTCTTCAGTGAGGCCATCTGGTCCTGGACTTTTTGTTGAAGGAATTTATATATATATATATATATATATATTACAGATTCTGTTTCACTTCTAGTGATCAGTCTTTTCAGGTTGTCTGTTTTTCTTAACTCAGTCTTGGCAGGCTGTATGTTTCTAGAAATTTGTCTGCTCCAGATCCAGTGCCAAGATGTGGCATGGAGCAGATGGGGCCAGAGTAATCTGCTGGGAGTGGGACTGAGGCATGCTTGTTCCTGGCACCACTTGACTAAGCACTGAAAATGGCCATCATTGCCCTACCCGGACCACACTCCAGGCCTCTGGTCTGTCACTGTGTAGCTAGACTGAGTCTTTTCCCAGGGCCTGACTGGCTTGGATCCCACATCAAGCTGTGGTGTGGAATGAGTGGGGCCAGAATGTTCACCTGCTCAAACTAGGGAGAGTGGCAAGACAGCAGCCACCAGTGCAGAGCTCTTTCCACCCTCTTCATTGACAAGCCAGCATTCACACACTCTCCTCAAGTAGAGTCTAGGCTTTTCCAGTGCATTCATCTGTCCCAGCCGTTCTCCCGGCAACCAAGGTCTCCTCTTCTTGGACCCCAGGACTGGTATGCCCAGTTTGTGGCTTGAACTCCCCAGGGTGAGGGTCTGCCCATGCAAGTTTTCTCTTCCTTTCACATCTCTCCTGTGGGCAGAGGTCCCAACTCTATATCATTTTTCTGTCCTACTGAGTTACGTGGAAATCTTTCTTGCAGCTTTGGTTGTATAGGAGTTCTTTGCCAGTTTTCAGTTGGTTTTCCAGAGGAATTGTTCCACATGTAGGTATATTCTTAATGTGTGCATGGGGGGAGGTGAGCTTCATGTCCTCCAACTCTGCCATCTTGATACAATGTCCCTATGATTTTTTTTTGGAAAAAAAAAAATTCGTGCCTTCTTTATATGTTGATTTCAATTGTTAACCTTGGTATACATAGAGCTGGTAAGTCTCTGTTGTTTGTTCACATTTGGACCTGTTTGATATTTTCTAATCCCCCCATGAACATTCAAAAGTGTCATTTGAATTAAATACATTACTCAAATAAGGCTTCCCTTGTGGCTCAGCTGGTAAAGAATCCGCCTGCAATGAGGGAGACCTGGGTTCAATCCTTGGGTTAGGAAGATCCCCTGGGAAAGGGAAAGGCATGTATAGTCCATGGGGTCGCAGAGTTGGACATGACTGAGCAACTTTCACTTTCATTTCACTATTCAAATAACTCTCCCCAAAATTACATTTGACAAAGATGACCTGTGTGGTTACATTTCCCTCAGCATACCTAGGTTTTTAAATGAAAGGGGAAAGTTGATGGCAACATGTACTTTTGGCTTTCAAAAACCGGTAATGAATTATGCATTGTTTGCTCCCCGTGTAGTTGGCATATCTTAGAACATGCATCAGTTGGCCTGTGCACAGGGCGGATTAAGGCCTTTCACTGAACTTAACCTGCTTGAACTCTTCTTTAAAGGATTTGTTCAAGCCTACCCTCTCCCCACGTGAATCCATGTCAGACACGAGTGAGTGGTGCGCTTTCGATCATGACTCTTTATAAAAGCAGAGAGAAGCTAAATCATAGCACAACAAGCACAAGACTTCTTGCTTCTTAGGCAAGTGTTTCCTTAACAAGGAATAAAAATGAGCTATTCCAGGCTAAGTGTGGAAGGATAGCCAAGACAGCTTCACACTTTTTAAATAATGAGATGGTCAGAGCTGTTGTTTTCCAGCCAGTGTCAGTGTGAAGTGATGTGTACGCAAATATTAGTCACCAAGAAATGTAGGTATGAGCCTACAGTGTTAGGAGTGAGGAGGAAGGCTTTCTTTATGACCTGCAAATGGATGCTAGAAGAAATATTTCTTCCACTTATGTGAGGCATGGAAATTAGTACTCACCTACTATTTACAGAAAACTCTTTTTGTTAAAAGCTCTGGGACTTGTTTTCTCTGAGAGAGAGAAACTTGTAGCTATAATTAAGAAATCTGTTTAAATTGTGCTGATAATTATCCTAATTGGTTTGAAAATCTGATGAAATACTTAGACAAGTAAATTGCCCCAGTTAAGGGTTCGATAAGTAACCCATGTTTTATAAAAGAGAAGCTAAAGTAGGTAAATAGTTTTTCAAAATTAAAGACCCTGCTAATTTTAAGTAGGTCACATTTAGAAGCGCTCTTTGTGTGCCTGTTTATCTTAATTTGGGAAACTTGGTGGCCTTGCAATATTTATATCCAGGACTAAAATAAGGTCGAAAATAAAGTACAGCTGGATTGCTTGAGATGCTTTGCAATGAAAGGTCCTCACTGTTAATATCCAGATACTAAAAGCACTCAGAGTCGGAGGGTTAAGACAACAGCCAAGTGAATGACTGCATGTGGGAAATCGAGTGTGGGTCCATTTTGATCTGTGTGAAACCAGTGGTCTTCCATATGTGTCAAAGAAATTACTGCAGTGATCCTTAACACGTATGTTTCCAGTGATTAGCGTCTCTGGGGGAAGGACCTGTGAATCTCAATTTTTAAAACATGGTCCTTTGGTGACTTTTCAGTTCACTTCAGATTTCAGATCATCATTGTACCAATTTTAACAAACAGTGCAGATTGCAAGTGGCAGAAAAGAAGGGAAACTAAAAGGAAAGGGTAATTGAAACAAAGAATAAAGTAGATTCTCTTCCTGGAGAGGAACAGAGAAGAGAGTAAAAATGAATGACCTCAAATCATTTATATTTGCCTTTGGAAGATGTCCTGACTGTGTTCTGGCAGCAGATTTACAGTCATAACTTAATTTTGCTTTGGATAATAATAAATAGGTTTTCATTTCCAAAATACACACTGGAGAATGTGTGTGGGTGGGGAGAAATAGCTCCTCACATTGTAGGGCGATGACAAAGGAAAACTAGTTTGGTTTTTAAAGTTTGTCAGAGAAAACACACAAAGTGAACAATCCAAATATAGCTAATTAGGTGGTAACTGTTTCTTGGTTAAATACTCTCTATAACACCATTACTGAAAAAGCATCCTCACAGGTGGCTCTTAGCAAATTTCCTTTTGATACAACTGTAATAAGTGGAATATGATGGATGCTTATGGAACAAGTATTTTCTCATGTGGTAGTCACTTTATAGCAGTGCACCCTGAATTATATGCTGTGTGCATTGCAGGGGGGAGGGAGGGTGCTGATGTGAACATGGTGAGCAATTTGTGTCCTTTATGACAATTATTACTCAACTTTTTACCTTTCTTCCCATCTCTAAGATTGCAGTCATTTAAACTATACCTATTTGTCAAAGCAAAACCAAACAAAACAACGCTTGGGAAAGGAAGAGTGAAGATATTGATTCAATTTTTCTTCTGTTATTAATTACTTAATTCTATAAAGAGCATGACAATATACATCTACAAATACATTTATCTCATGTTAGTGATTCTTCCCTAACTCTGTGAGAGGGCAGTGAAGATCTATCTAATCACCTGAAGATACTCTTAATGGGTAATGGATGAGGAACTTGAGTCCCAGAGATATTAAGTAAGTCCCCAAAGTAAAAAAGCAGTCCTAGAATCCAACATCTTCCAATTCTAAAACTGGTATTCTCTATAGTGCTTAACAATCAAGATTACTACTAATTTGCTAACTAACCATGGGGATATTATATGTTTCCTTTCTGTTTCATCTGTGGATGCTCTAGGCTGAGAATATGATTTTTAGCCATGTGCTCATATAAAGACATTTCATTCAACAGACTGTTATATATGAGAGTTGAGATTTGGGATAAATTATAAATGCAGATACAAAGATGTTGAAATTATATCTGGAGTGTCAACTGAAGAAAGTATAGTTTGGGAGGCTCTGGTAAGGATAAAATAACTAAATGGTTATAGCGGGGTTTTCATGTCCAAGAGATACTAGGGGTTTCTAGATTGACATGTTGTAAAACTGCTCCCTAGTAGATCTATCATTTTGTTTTATGCCCCTTAAATATCATGCAATTTTGATAATTCATATATATCATAGACTGAATAATTAATTCTAAAGATAAGAAAATGAAATTCAGGCATATAATGTGCATGTGTATAACAGAACGATCAAACTAAGGGTTGAAAGCAGGTCCTCTGACTCTCTGCCCAGTGTTTTGGAAGGAGCTTTAATATGACATTTAATTACCCTTATCACAATTGACAAGTATTTTGTGGGCTCCAAGAATTTGTTGGACACAGTAGAAGCAAAGCACTATAAAATCTAACCCTGCTTTGAAGGAATACACAGACAATTTTTGGAAAACAGAACAGATCATTTCAGAAAAATAGAATCAATAGAAAAGTCTCTTTCTTTAAACGTTGATAGTTCTATCCACTCTTGCAGAAAGACCTTCTATTGTTTAATGATGAATAAGAAACAGCCTAATGCTTCTTGCTGCAGCTGAGCTTGTGTAAAGTAGCTGGAAATTTGCAGACTGAAAGTTGTACCACGCCTGCATTACTGATCTGTCTTCTGAAGGTCAGTGAATCTCCACTTCTGCCAGTTCTGTTCCTCTCCTGTAGACCCTTCTGTTCACTGTCATTTCAGGACAATAATCTGACATTTTCAGTAAGCTCAAATCAATTTTGATTCTTTTAAAGTGTTAAAAAGAAAGGCTCAGTGATGATGTGAGTAAAGAGAAAGCAGGGTGACCTGTGCTATATTGAGTTTTAAAATTAAACAGTTTCCTTTATGGACTTTTGTTCTATATGAAGTATTATGCTATAAAAGCACAAAGTAAACAGGCTGATTTTTAATTTGTATATATGACATCCTAGACATCTTATCAAACTTTAGAACAGGCTGAGTTATTCTGTGATTTGGGGTTAAATGTATGTCTGTTTTCTCTCTTCGTTGAGAAGACAGCTCATAAAAATCCATTTTCAACAGATGGTTGTAAATGAGGACTGAATTACCTTGTTTGGGTTAATATACATTCATGAAGAACATACCTTCTGAGGAAACCCAAGTCATCCCATAAATCCTGTCAATAAACTGATCTGGAATTTCTTTAAAATGTACCAAAATATGAGTAGCAAGTAATTGAATGTAGCCTTCCACCTTCCATTCCTGTCCCTTGGCCCCACATTTCCCACTTTTGATCTTTGATAAGCTTTGTAGTAGAGACAGAATTTTGTTGTAAAAGATTTAAGTATAGATCTGTTTTATTGAGGCTGGAAAAAACCAAACCTTACTATGGACATTTTCAGGTAACCAACAATCATCCTCCAAACATTAAGCTTAAAATGCTTCGTAAAGGAGTCTTTTTGGAAAATCTCTTCTCTTTGTAGAGTTTAAGGTATAAAACTTCACTGTTTCCCCCTATGTTTCTACTATTTAAGCTTCAGTTCTTGCCCCAGGTTTGATAAAGAAAGGGACATTGGGCTTGGATCAGGAACTCTTGTTTATAGCTCCGACTCTTTCTCTCACAGGATGTGACTTCAGGCAGGAGCGCTAACGACTAAGACCTCATCTTTCCCAGCTTCCAGATGGGGGCCCAGAGTGCTCACTACCAGTACAGTCTTGACATTATAGGATTACTTATGGGATTATGGTTGAGGGGCAAAATGAGGAGGTGGGGCAAGATGCTTTGCTGTCATCAGATGTATCATTGCTCTCTTTCTACCTTTAAGCTATTTCTGGGGAGAGGAGGTCAGACCATTGTACATACTGAATCTTGTGTAGGCTCAGTTGGAGTCTTAGAGGAAATCACATGCCTTTTGCTACACAGGAGTCTTCCATGAGGTATGAGGGAAGACAAAACAAATTGGTTATGAATGCAAGTGACTTTGAGATTGAAATGAGCCCATAGATGTTTGTAAAATGACTATCATAATATACCAGTCCTTGTCCATTTTCACTTCATCTCCACAATTAGACATTAATAGCAAAGAGAAGTAGATTAATATGAATCATCTTTGTAATGGCACAAATTATCTAGTTGTCACAATTCAATAGAGGTTTCCAAAATTAAATTTATCATTGTTAAAGCTATGCATGTCATATCATGGATTTAAAGAATCTCTCCTTCAGAAGATCATAATCTTATTTTCTTAATACAATCATTGCTGCTGCTACTGCTGCTAAGTCGCTTCAGTCGTGTCCGACTCTGTGCGACCCCATAGATGGCAGGCCATCAGGCTCCCCTGTCCCTGGGATTCTCCAGGCAAGAACACTGGAGTGGGTTGCCATTTCCTTCTCCAATGCATGAAAGTGAAAAGTCAAAGTGAAGTTGCTCAGTCGTGTCCGTCTCTTAGCGACCCTATGGACTGCAGCTTACCAGGCTCCTCTGTCCATGGGACTTTCCAGGCAAGAGTACTGAAGTGGAGTGCCATCGCCTTCTCCGAATACAATCATTAAGGGATGTTAAACAATAAAAAAAATAGTAATTCCTTTAAACATCTTTGAGAAACAAAAACAAATCTGAAACACTGGAATGCAAGCAAAAATAAAATTTGTTTCCATGTTAAAAAAACACATTTAATAATGCTGAGAATACTTTTAACTGGAGATTCCATATCTTATTCTGTACAAAGTCTTATAGTTCAGATTTTAAGCTATATTTATAGGCGACAAAGGGGGTATGAATAATTTAAGTCTAAATGATTTTAAAATAGAGAAATTCACTCAGTGTGAGAGGAGCAATTTGGAGAGCTAACAGGATGGAAATACGTGATTAAAAAAAACAACATCACTAGACATGGAAATAGTTTGGTACCTAGATTGCCAATATGAATAATTCTCATCTTGATTTGGGTATTGTTTAGGTAAACCTTCTCACAACTCTCATGGGTATCATGGGAAGAAGAAAGTAATTTAGCAGGCTTTCGTAAAACATTTTTCTTTTCATAATCATAATACTATCTTTTTTCCTGAAATTTGACCTGTCCCTCCTTCTGTTCCTCCTATTAGGTCAGTTGCTAGAACAGATAGTTGTAAAGTTCTGCCCCCAAATAAATGCCCCTGTGTTATCTACCTCTGGGATAGTTGACTATTGCATTATAAGAAATCTAATCCTTAAGATTTTAAGTGGTAATTTACATAGGACATTTTCCTAATATCTGTTTAAAGGATTATACTAGGCAATAGGGATATAAATTTGCTCTCTACGCTCCCATCCCCAAATCAAGTGATATTTGCAGCACTGGGAATAATACCTCTTCCCCATTCCTATGTTTCCTTCCATGTGGAGGGGCAGGGTGTAACATTCCTAGCCTATTTCCTCTGCTTCTTTGCTCAGCTGTTCCCAGGGAAACTGAGTAATGACTGTTGAGTTTGGCTAGAGCAAACTGGTTGTGCTTGGATCTACACTTTCCTTTGTTCTTCTTGAGAGCCAATTGTCTGCAGGGAGTTTGTGCTCTATTCCTCTCCAGTGAAGGGTCTATCCTTTGTTGGCTGAGTGCGGAGGGAGAACCTTGTCCTACCCAGCACTTCCTATGGATGGGTGCTTGCTTGCTTAGGTGCTCAGTTGTGTCCTACTCTTTGTGATCCCATGAGCTGTAACCAACCAGGCTCCTCTGTCCATGGAATTCTCCAGGCAAGAATACTGGAGTGCATTGCCATGCCCTCCTTCAGGGGATATTCCCAACCCAGGGATCGAATCCAGATCTCCTGCATTGCAGGCAGATTCTCAACCATCGGAGCCCACAGGGAACCTTAGTTTAATCTGGGTTCAGTATTTAGGAAACACTCTCTTCCACTCATACAAAATATATCCACCTAGTCAGCTATTTTAGTAATAAGTGACACAAGCCATCTCATTTATTTCTTGAGTCCATAATGTAGAAAAGAATATTAATTAGCCTCTATTGAATACCAAAAATAAGTAAGTAGATTCTGACCATGTTATGCTTCTGTTCCAGGCTAATGTACTGTCCAGGCTAATGTTTTGTTATAATAAACAAGCTCCAAGATTTCAGAAATTAAAGAGTTTTGAATTAAGCTTAGATTTGTGTTTTTAATTATAAAACACATTCCTTCTTCCTCATCTGAGATGTTAACCTCCTCTCTTAAAGATAGCAGCCTTTTATTTTTCAGTATAATAGTAAGCAGACTAGTTCTCACCACCAAGTTTTTAAGTGGGCTATTATTCACTGTTAAGCTGTTTGTAGCTGTGGTTTAGCTTTAATCTATACAAGAGAGCATGGGGAAAATATACAGAGAACAATGTGTCAAAATCTAAGAGCTTGTTCTCACTTTGACTCCAATCATATAATCTCCAGTAGTATAATCTCCAATCATATACTTCTCCTTGTCCAGGGAGGAGAAGTAAAGTGAAAGTCACTAAGTCTTGTCTGATTCTTTGCAACCCCATTAACTATACAGTCCATGGACTTCTCCAGGACAGAATACTGGAGTGGGTAGCCTTTCCTTTCTCCAGAGGATCTTCCCAACCCAGGGATTGAACCCAGGTCTCCCGCGTTACAGGTGGATTCTTTACCAGCTGATCCACAAGGAAAGCCCAAGAATACTGAAGTGAGTAGCCTATCCCTTCTCCAGGGAATCTTCCTGACCCAGGAATCGAACCAGGGTCTCCTGCACTGCAGGTGGATTCTTTACCAACTGAGCTAGTGGGGAAGTCCCTAGGAAAGAGATGCTTCACTAAAATATAGGTTCATTCAGATCAAAATTCAGTTCAGAAATTTCAGAGTAGAAAGAAAGAGATGTGGGAGAATAATGTCAATATGTATGTTCACTTTGAGTTAATCCAATTATGAATTTTAAAATGTATTTTTGCACTTATCTATTTTAAGAGACTATCTGTTGAGGAGGTTAGTGTGGAATTCTGTTCTGGAAAAAATTTTGCATGTTTGGTTCATAGAATGTTGACCTTATTCCCCATTATTTCCTGATAGGATACAAGACAGACTCAGAATGTATTTTGTCATCTAGGCAGGAAGACAATTTCTAACTCTGTGTCCGGAAGTGTTTACTTTAATGCTCTGTCCCTTCACACAGGATTCCACATCATAAGCATCAACAGTATTGCAAAACCTTAGCAAAAGCAACTACATTTTTTTATGCTTTTCCTGTAAGCAGTGAGTTGCTAAAATTTTACAGCTTAAATCCATCAAATAGGATCATTTCTTAATCTTGTACTCCAAGGTTCTCACAACTTTTAGGGAGGTACATGTGAAATATTAGTGTTCATATAGGCAAAACTGAGCCCTGTGAACATAGGGCGCCCACAGTACTCCACGGACACTCATGGAGTTTTTGATGGTAATTTTTTGTATTATCTTTAGGGCAGCTCATTTTTAGCATTATCCCTAGGTAATCAGCCTTCTTCTAAAAGATATGAATATTTATCAAAGCCAAATATGTTGTATACATGTCCAGCTTCACATGCCATTGAAAGTAAAACAAAGAATACCCATAGGTCTTGAAAAGATCTGGGGCATCATTAAGATCTCTCATTTTATATTTGGAAAAAAACTGAGAAATAGGCAGTGTGACTTGCCCAAATTTGTTAGTGGCCATCCAAAATTAGAGACTTAGTACACAGTCAGTCCTGTGTACTTTTCATTATATTGCATTAAATAGGAAGGAAAGGAATAGCTATTTAGAGGTTGTTTTGGCCAGGGTGAGTATCTTGCCAAAGTTTGCATATCGTACCATTTTTACTTATCTCAATTTAAGACAACGCTGGACAAGCATAAAGTAAAAAGTGAAATAGTGTTTGTGTATTGACAAAAATTGAAATAGAAAACTTCACTTGTTACTTGTCTTACCTTTGTAACTTTTCCTAACTCAGCCCCCATGAGTCATTTTGTAGATAGGATTTCAACACTTAAGCATGCAGAACAATGAGCTAGACTTTCTGGATTATTTTCCTGGTTCTGCCATTGATAAGCCATGTGACCAACCATCAAAGATAAGTTGCTTAACCTTTCTAAACCTCAGTTTTCTCCTTTAATAAGTGAAGAAGATGATTTTTATATCATCAAGTTCAACTGAACTAACTCACAGAGCTATTTCAAAGGAGTAAGTAGGATTGATCTAGATCAGATTTGTGTCAAAAGGGACACTCTTGGAATTTTCAATTTCATTGATTCTTCATTGTATGGGACTGTTTGGATCCTTGGCTCATACTTGCTAAATGCCATCCTGACCCCACTCATTATTACAACTCAAAATGCTCTCATAAATACCAAAGTGAACCTGTTTGAGAACCATCAAACTCATCTCTCTGTATATAGTTCTTAGCATACATATTTGGGACATAGTAAATACTCCCAGATACCATCATCATCCCAGAAACTGTCAGAAAATAATGTCTGGGGTCTTTCCAGATCTCAACATCTTCACCAAGTTGGGACTTTGCTATGGATTTGTGTGAGCTTCCTTTGTGCTATGAACTGTTTCAAAGGGGTAAGATTGGCATACATCAGATTTGGAGGCCCATTTAAGCCCTACTGTTCAAATGGTCTGGCTTGTTTGCCTGCTGAGTCACTTCAGTTGTGTCTGACTCTGTGCAACCCTATGGACTGTAGCCTGCCAGGCTCCTCTGTCCATGGGGATTCTTTAGGCAACAATGCTGGAGTGGGTTGCTATGCCCTCCTCCAGGGGATCTTCCCAACCCAGGGATCGAACCTGCATCTTTTGCATCTCCTGCATTGGCAGGCAGGTTCTTTACCACTAGTACCACCTGGTTTATTCAGTGGTTATTTGTAAATCTGGTGATCTAGTTTCCTGACTCTAAGTTCACCGACTGGCAAGAATGGCATAAGGGTTCTATAATTTCTGGAGAGATCTTCCTGAGAAAGTCTGGCTCACGTGATTGTCTTATCCCCTTTTAATCTCTTCTCTGTCATCTGACATTATCCTTATCTCAGCCAATTATTTGGGTTAGCCAAAAAATTCTTTCAGATTTTTTTCATAAACTCTGACCAAAAAACCAAACGAATTTTCAACCCAATAGTTTGAATCCTGGGGCTTCACTGCTGCTCTGTCTCCCTTCCCCTGCATCCAAGTATCTTGTGCATTAATACAATGAGTGAGTGAAAGTTGCTCAGTCGTGTCCGACTCTTTGCGACCCTGTAGACTATACAGTCCATGGAATTCTCCTGGCCAGGATACTGGAGTGCGTAGCCTTTCCCTTCTCCAGGGGATCTTCCCAACCCAGGGATTGAACCCAGGTCTCCTGCATTGCAGGTGGATTCTTTACCAGCTGAGCTATCAGGGAAGCCGGCATTAATACTATGGACTGATGGTAACATTGCCCTAGTCTGAACTTGGAGATGATGCTTTTCTAGCCGTACAAAATATGTTAGGATTTGCTCAAATTGGATTATAGTTCCACATTGTTGTTTGTTAATCAACTCCTCCCTGGGTCTGTGACTTCACTGTTTTTTCTCTTACTGTGGAGGTTCTTTTCTTATAAGAACCAGTGGGGGTGCAGCCAGCCCACAGTTGCACTCCCAGTCCTAGTTCTTGCACTGTGGCCTTACACCTTGGCTAGGTAAGAAGTCAGTCAATTCTGTCTGATAGCAGTCTGAGAGAAAGATTGAAGAGATTGAGAGTAGGAACTATTGACTAAAATAATTATCCTGCTCATCCTGGATCAATTTGATATCTACTTCAAAGAGATAGTAATAGCTTTGGATCCTAGTGTGTAGAAAAATGCGAATACATCTAAGAACTGCTACCAGTGAGAGTTTGATATCAAAATTGCTTTTGACAACTCAATATGGAAAAGAGATAACAATTGAAATGACTAGCTAATAGGAACCCACAACCTACCTGGGATTACAAAGTATATTTCTTCTTAGTTTTATCTAGGATATAGGTCAAACATGTGTCACTGAACCAAGTTTGGGTCTGCTTGCCCATGAGCAGTAAAGCCAACCTACTGACACTGGGTTGTGGTGAAGGAAAGTGCAACACTTATTGTAAGGTGAGGTATGAGGAGTCCAGGACAACTAAAGCTCCCAAAGTCTGAACTCCCCAGTAGGATTCAGCAAAGCATTTTTAAAGGCAAGATGAGGGAGTGGTGTCCCAGGGTATATGATCAGTTTGTGCACAATTCTGTGACTGGTTGATGGTGAGGTAATAGGGAAGTGTTAATATGTTACGGGGTTAACATTATCAATTTTTGGTACCAGGCGGTCTGGGGACTATGTGCTCATGGTCATCAGATAGTTAACTTCTTCAATTTGGTAAGGGTTTGAGCATCTGTGTTAAGGAAATGTGCTTCAGGTACTGTTACCAATGCTCTCCAGAGAGAGGCTAAAGCAGAGAATATGAGCGGAGTCAGGGTGAGGGGATTGTCCCAGGAATGGCCCAATAGGCCCCTATTCAGTGCCACATGGATAACTATTTTTCCACAATCTTTTTGCTTTAACTGTTTGGAAGTAAGTTTAACTAGAATTGCAAAAACTACATTTACCTACAAATTTCAAAAATGATCATTTCTTCTCTTAATCTTTCACTTCTTTCTCCTCATCCTCCTCCTTCCTATTGTTATGAAGCAGTATAAGATAGCCATTAAAAATTGGGCTTTAGAATTGGACAGATCTGAGTTTAAATCTAATTTCAGACAAATCTATTCTGGGTGATTTTGGGAAAATTATTTTACTTCTGTGAGTCTTAGACTCTTTGTCTATGAAATAAGGACAATAACACCTACTTTGGAGAATGCCTGTGGTTATTAAATGAAATAACATATGTAAAGTGCTAGGGAGAATGCTTGCTTCATAGCGAGTATTCAAAAAAGAAGTATAGTTAAGGGTTTGTATGTCAAAATAGCTGTCCAAATGTTTCATCAAACTTTTATGAAAAATTAAGGGGCGGTTGTCATATCTTGGGATATGCTTCTGTCATCCCTCTCTGCTCTTTATTTTTGTTTGTTCCACATTTCAAATAAACTTGGAAATTTTCTATATATAGCTATATATAGGGCAGTTACCCAGGAAAGGAGGAGTAAACCAGTCAAGGTAACAGTGAATCACAAATGGAGAACATCTGTTTATTATCCTGAAATGTTTATTATCCTTGGAAGAAAAGTGCTGGTAGGACACATCAGCATGTATTGCCATCAGGCTTGCACGTGCTTCTTTTAAGTCAAGACTACTCCAGATTTTCTCATATTCAATTGATTTTGGTGATTATTCTCCAAGCTTTCATCAAAATGAAATATATATGATGTTTGATCATTGTAAGTATTCCTTTTAATGCACAGAGGGAGAATTAAAAATCTAGTAGGATCAGAAATTATTCATTGTACATTTTAAGATATTACACAGTGAGGATAAGGATATGCCCATGTCTCCTATTTCCCACTGTGTCTTTACTACATAGCGTCATGCCTAGAACATAATAGGTATTAAAAAGCAAATGGCTTGCTTGTATATAATTATTCATATAATTAAGCATTGGTCCATAATTATGTATTTCTGAAAGTAGTTGAAAAATCTAAAGATAAAATGACATTCAGCCAAAAGTTTCTGTCAGATTTGCCTAATAAGACTCCTTTTATGTGAACCAGTTAAGCTGAAGTCATTGCTTTGCCTTAAGGGAACAGCATTCTGTTGTGATCAATCTGTGTGACTCTTTCCCGGGGGTATTTTATTTTTAATAAAAAATTGCCCAGTGGTATTTTTTAGACTTGTTCATTAGCATTTCAGCTGTCTTATTTAAAACATTGATGTGTGGTTAAATTAAGGTTGTAGTTTTAGGGGATAAACTAAAAAATAGCAAACTGCTACATTATATATAAAGGACAAGGAGATTTAAATTAGTAATAAGCCAGTCTGTGTTGGGTTAATGTGATTGGGTCATTAATCACAACCTTAATGATTGTGCAAAGGACTAACTTAAGCATATAGCATTTTTAAAAGCTTCAGCATCTCTTCAAATTTGTCTAAAATTAATTTCTTTGGGAAGTCTTGAAGTTTTTTATTAGGAAATCTAAAAGAGTATTGAAATAGCAAAATTTCATAACAAAGTAATGAGATTGATCTTTCTCTTTTAATGAACAGATTAGAATGTATAATTTAATATGTATTTCCTTCTAAATAGTCATTTAGTCTAAGAATACCATCCCATTTAGACTTTGTATTTGGGATTTGCCTGTAGCATTAGGAAAACAAAAAAAATTAACCTCATTATTTTATGATTATGCTTCACTCTTGAACTTGCTTGTTTACCTTAAACATGTGGCTGCAAATGTTTGGAGTCAAATGTTCGGTTGGTCATAAAAATCAAATCCAACTTTAAATACAAAGGATGTGCTGTTATTGAGAACATTAAAATAAGAGTGGCAGTCTTTGATGATTATTCTTAAAGAATTCTAATGGTGTTTTGAGATGCTGAGAAATGGCAGCATCGTTGGAAAAAAAAAAAAGTATAGCCTTCTAAATGACCACTGCATTGAAGGTGGAAACATTGGGGTACACGTGTGCTGTTTTCTTTTTTTAAAGAAAAATGAGCCTTGTTATTTTAGCATTCTAGCAGAGCAGCACAGTTAAAGATGGGATCCTTACTTGAAACACAGGCCTCCTTTATCTAGGAAATTCTTTGTCAGTGGCACAGCCTTGGGATAAATATTAATACATATACAGTAACAAGAGAGAAAGAATCAATCACTTTGTGCAGTCTTGGAAATCAAGTGATAACTGATAGATTAACATCCAACTGCATAATAATTATGGCTCATGTATTCTGAATCAAGATTTAATTTATCCTCTCAGTTTTAGAGTGGATATATTGGAGAACTATCATAAAATAAAATGGGCACCTAACTTACTGGAAACATGAAAGAGATGTTATTCAGTGATTTCTGTATAAGATTCAGCCATTGACCAGTTGGGAATTGTTCAGTTGCTCAGTTGTGTCTGACTCTTTGTGATCTGGGACCGCAGCGTGCCAGGTTTCCCTGTCCTTCACTGTGTCCTGGAGTCCACTCAAACTCATGTCCATTGAGTCAATGATACCATCCAACCATCTCATCGTCTGTCACCCCCTTTTCCTGCTGCCTTCAATCTTTCCCAGCATCAGGGTCTTTTCCAATGATACTCAGCTTAGTAAGTATATCCAACTGATTTGTTTATTTTGGTGTGATTGAGGTACCATAATATCATCTAATTTTTTCCCCAAATAACATTCATCTAATTTTTTCTCAAATACCATATAACTTCTGGGTGAGATAATCTACTTACATACTCACATGTTGCTATCTCCCGAGTCCAAAATACCCAAATAGACATCTTTGCCTGGATGTCCTATAGGCTACTCAAACTTGCTTGTCATTATCCAATCTCATCATGGTCCCCTAACCCCTGGATAAAAACTGATGTTTCTATATCCCTTATGCCTATTAATATTGTGGCCAGCCAAGTTCCAAGAGCTGGAACTCATAATGTCCTTCTTAACCCCTCCCTCATCTCTACATGTGTGTGTGCGTGTGTGCTTGGTTGTGTCCAACTCTTTGCGACCCCATGGACTCTAGCCCGCCAGGCTCCTCTGTCCACGGAGTTTTCCAGGCAAGAACACTGGAGTGGGGATTTCCTCCTCCAGGGGATCTTCCCAACCCGGTGATCTAATCTGTGTCTCCTGCATCTTTTGCATTGACAGGTAGATTCTTTTCCACTATGCCACCTGGGAAACCCCTTCTCTGCCTAGACTTCTCCAAATTAGTCACCACCTACAAAAGTTTCCTTCCACCTGCTATTGCGCTTGTACCCATTGTCCCTGCCCTAGGGAAAGCCCCACCTGCCTAGCTTCTGACTTAGACCGTAGCCACAGCAGAGGTTTTGCATCATTTATTTCAATCAATCCTTCACATTAATGACTGAAATCTTTTTCTAAGAAGCAAATTTGAGATGTCACTTTCTGCAAAAGTAAAACAAAAAACATCACTTCTGTGTTCTTCTTTAGAGAAGAAAAGTCAATAACCTTCACCTGGTGAGCAGACACATTTACTCCCTCATTATAACCCAACACTTCATCCCACACAACACTCTGCATTTCAGTCACACTTTAAAAGTTTCTTACAATCTGTTTAATTTGCTTATCTATTATTGTCATTAGGCTGTTTAACTAAACTGTTGAGGTACTAGAGAGCTGTCATGTATCATTGATATGAATAAATAGAGGGTTAAATAAAGCCCCTGGCACAGAGTATAGGCTGCTTACATGGTTGTTGAGTGAAAAATTAAATAACAGCTAACACTTATATGGGTCTCATTATGAGCCAGGCACTGTTCTAGGCTATTTATATTAACTCATGCAAATTTAACCACAGCACTATTGTTCAGTTGGTAAGTCCTATCTGACTCTTTGCAACCCCATGGACTACAGCATGCTAGGCTTCCCTATCCTTCACTACCTCCCAGAGTTTGCTCAAATTCATGCCCATTGAGTCCCTGATGCTATCTAACCATTTCTTTCTCTGCCACCCTCTTCCCCTTTTGCAGTTAATCTTTCCCAGCATCAGAGCTTTCCCATGTGACAGCTCTTCACACCAGGTGGCCAAAGAGTTGTAGCTTCAGCTTCAGCATCAGTCCTCCCAATGAATATTCAGGGCCGATTTCCTTTAGAATTGACTGATTTGATCTCATTTCTGTCCAAGGGTCTTCTCTAGCACCACAATTCAAAAGCATGAATTCTTCTTTATGGCACTCAGCCTTCTTTATGATTTGACCCTCACATCCATATATAACTACTGGAAATCCACAGCTTTGACGATACGGACCTTTGTTGGCAAAGTGATGTCTTTGCTTTTAAATGTGCTGTCTAGGTTTGTCATAGCTTTTCTTCCAAGGAGCAAGTGTCTTTTAATTTCATGGCTGCAGTCACCATCCGCAGTGATTTTGGAGCCCAAGAAAAAAAAGTTTGTCATTGCTTCTACTTTTTCCCCTTTTATTTGTCTTAAAGTGATGGGACCAGAAGCTATGATATTAATTTTTTGAATGTGGAGTTTTAAGCCAGCTTTTTCACTCCCTTTTTTCATCCTCATTAAGAATCTCCTTACTTTCTCTTCACTTTCTGCCGTTAGGGTGTTATCATCTGCATATCAGAGGTTGTTGATATTTCTCCCAGCAATCTTGTTTCCAGCTTGTGAGTAATCCAGCCCAGCATTTTGCATGATGTACTCTGCATATAAATTGAATAAGCAGGGTGACCATATATAGCCTTGAGGTACTCCTTTACCAATTTGGAACGGGTCTGTTGTTCCATGTCCGATTCTAACTCTTCCTTCTTGACCTGTATACAGGTTTCTTGGGAGACAGGTAAAGTGGTCTGGTATTCCCATCTCCTTAAGAATTTTCCACAGTTTGTTGTAATCCCCACAGTCAAAGTCTTTACTATAGTCAATGAAGTAGATGTTTTTTTTTTTTTGGAATTCCCTTGCTTTCTCTATGATCCAGCTAATGCTGGCAATTTGATCTCTGATTCCTCTGCCTTTTCTAAACACAGCTTCTACATCTGGAAGTTGTCAGTTCATGCACTGCTGAAGCCTAGTTTGAAGGATTTTGAGCATAACTTTACTAGTTGTGAAATGATGCAATTGTGAAGTAGTTTGAACATTCTTTGGCACTGCCCTTCTTTGGCAATGGGATGAAAACTGACGTTTTTCAGTCCTGTGGCCACTGTTGCATTTTCCAAATTTGCTGGCATAGTGAGTACAGCATTTCCACAGCATCACCCTTTAGGATTTGAAATAGCTCAACTGGAATTTCATCACCTCAACTAGCTTTGTTTGTAGTGATGCTTCCTAAGCCCCCCTTGACTTCACATTCCAGGATCTCTGGCTCTAGGGTGAGTGACCACACCATCATGGTTATCCCAGTCATTAAGACCTTTTTTTTTTTTTTTTTATAGTCAAATAGTTTTGTATGCTGCTGCTTCTGCTAAGTCACTTCTTCAGTTGTGTTCGACACTGTGCGACCCCATAGAATGCAGCCCACCAGGCTCACTCATCCCTGGGATTCTCCAGGCAAGAATACTAGAGTGGGTTGCCATGTCCTTCTCCAGTGCATGAAAGCGAAAAGTGAAAGTGAAGTCATTCAGTTATGACTGACTCTTAGTGACCCCAAGGACTGCAGCCTACCAGGCTCCTCCATCCATGGGATTTTCCAGGCAAGAGTACTGGAGTGGGGTGCCATTGCCTTCTCCATAGCTTTGTATAGTTCTTCGTTAATACCTTTAGTATTCTTGCCCTCTTTTTTTAAGGTCTTCTACTTCTGCTAGGTTCTCACTGTTTCTGTCCTTTTTCATGCCCATCGGTGCGTGAAATGTTCCCTTGATGTCTCCAGTTTAAGCAGGTAAAATTATTTTCATGTTATAGTTGAGGACATTGAAGCACAGAGAAGTTAAGCAACTTATTTAATGTGTACAGCAGTAAGTGTGACTGAGCATAGTATTGAACTCCAGACATGGGATTCTTAACAACTATATCTTATCACCTCTTAGTGTAGCCCAAAGCCAGAAATAAAAATTTGTTTGTTTTTTTTTCCATCTTTGCTTTTTGGGAGAAAAAGCAATTAAAAGAAGATTAAATAGTTAGAAATTTATTTATCCAAAGGCAGTTTCTAGCATATATCTGAGAATAGAAAACAAAATTTATTTACTATGACCGCAATATATCATAATTTAAATGCAGTATAGTTTGAAAAATGATAAAAATGACAGTGTCATATTTGCAGAATTCCTCTGAGGGAGCTGCTTCTGTTGCCCCAGGGGTAGATGTTTTAATAATGGCTTTATTTTCTAACTTCCCTTCCTTATATCTTTTTTTTCTGTATTTTAAAATATTATATTTCTATTTCCTACATATTTCTTATATATTAAAAATTATTTTCCTTGGAATACTTTTCTTGGAATCTGTTTCTGGGAGAATTCAGCTCAGACAAAGATGTTCATTATTATTACCTTGGTTGCAAAATATAGAATAGAAAAGGCATTAAATGTGTTAATGTATTAAAAAAAGAGTTAAAGCACTTTGGGGAATATTTTTTATAATCCCTGATTATAAACTCAGTTTGAGCTCTGCTCCGGGCCTCTGATACTCTGCCTGGTTTACTATTACAATTCTCCTGAAACCAAGAAGATCAACAACCTCAACACAAATAAGGACTTCTCCTCTTTATGTGACAGATTCTTTCCATTATGTGTTAGTAGCTCAGTCATGTCAGACTCTTTGTGACCCCACCAGTCTCCCCTGTCCATGGAATTCTCCAGGAAAGAATATTGGAGTGGGTTGCCATGCCCTCCTCCAGGGGATCCTCCCGACCCAGGGATCAAACCCTGGTCTTCTGAATTGCAGGCAGATTCTCATCTGAGCCACCAGGGAAGCCAGGAAAATGCTTTCCTCAGACACCAAATGCAAGACTTGTCAGTGAGAAGAACTGCCTTTTGTCTACCAAAGTTTGAAGTGACTACAGCTAGGAAACAATTTATTTGGGCCTTTCAAACTTCTCTCTGAGTGAATCACTGGGTCATGAGTGAGATTTGGGCAAAACCTTTTCTATTTGGGATCCTTAGCTATCAAGGGTGATGGAATGGAAATACAATAGTTATTTTAAAAATTTTAAAAATCCCATTGGAAAACATATATTTCCCCACAAAAATCATTGTCCAGGATAAGCAAAATGTCAAATATACTTGTTCTCAGAATTTTACTATCTTATATTTGTCTAAAGTTATGATTAAAACTTGACTTTTATCTTTAATAAAAGGGGAGGCTAGTTATTTAATAAAAGCAGTTTTGTAAATGAGTGTCTTTGAAGCTTGGAGTTAAAGCTGGAGTGAGAGGGAGAGGGTCCTTGGTGGTCAGAATATTGGGGGTAGAACCTCTTTCTCTGCCTCGCCAAGCTCATGGTGCAAGGCAGAGAGAATGCTGCCTGTCATTGTGAGTGAAGCCAAAAGTAATATACCTGAGGGAAATAATTCAAACTCTATAATTTATTGTGTGATAAGCTCCAAAGTGTCAGTTATAATTAGGAAAAGGAATCACGGAGTCATTTAGAGCATTTCAATTCACTTCTACAGACACAAGCTGAGTACCTGTTGTTAATTTAGGCGCTGCTGCAGGTAGAAAGACCAGCAAAATACTGGGCCCCTTCAGGGAGATATTTGGGGACAGGAGGGAAGCACGATGGTGTGTTGGATACAATCCCAGTGCATCTGGCTCTGTGAGAGATTGGTTTGGGCCCAATGTCTGTGTGCCCCGAGGAAGACCTCATGAACTCAGAGCATGCCAGAGCTCCCCAATATTTGCTAATTTACTGTCTGTTAGGCACTGTAACCAGATAGTATTCAACAAATTTTACTTGATTTCAAAAACAATTCCTCTGTAGAAAATTTTTAAAAATCCCCCAAAGAAAAAACAAACTCAGTTAGATAAAGAAGCTAATGCTTCCATCCAGTAAGTACAAAAAAAAAAAAAAGACTAGTAATTCTGTTTCATTATCTTAACCACTGTTTAATTTTTCATTTTGGTCACTTTTAGTACATTTTTCCCTCATGCATGTGTGCATGCTAAGTCACTTCTGTCGTGTCTGACTGTGTGACCCTGTGTACTGAGGCCTGCCAGGCTCCTCTGTCCATGAGATTCTCCAGGCAAGAATACTGGAGTGGGTTGCCATGCCCTCCTCCAGGGGATCTTCCAGACCCAGGGATTGACCTTGTGTCTCTTAAGTCTACCTGCATGGGCAAGTGGGTTCTTTACCATCAGTTCAACCTGGGAAGACCTTCCCTCCTATAATACAGTTATATATTTATGTATTTGTAATCATGGTGTGCATGTACCCTAATTTTTATGTAACATGGAAAGCATTTTCCAGATTCTTACACAGTCTTCATTCCATGCCTGCAGAGTGTTGCATTCAATGGACAAAGAAATTTTCTGTTAGATATTTATTGCTGCTTTCATTTTATTGTCTTGATGTTGCCATGAAAAGTTTTATGTTGATGATATCTTTTAATATTTTAGATTATTTCCTTAAGTTATGGTTCCTCCAGAACATGAAGTATGGATTGTATTTATTTTTCACAGTTGCATCCTCAATGCTAAGCTCAATGTCTGGCATATGGTGTGTATTTTATAAATTTTTGTTAAATAAATGATGAATGAAGGGGAATTACTAGATTAAATGGCACTGATACATTTTATTGCCATTTTCAACCCTGATAGTGTAGTATTATTTTGAACTGGCCAGATACTTTTGCAAATGCCATTTCATTTAATTCTAAGAGAAATTCAGTGATGTAGTTAAAGAAGCAGAGATTCAGGGGTTGAATTACAATGACACGGCTGGTGTGGAGCCAATATTCAGACTAGTGTCCTTTGATGCTAACCTTCGGGTTTTATTCATTCTTGCCACACTGTCCCTCATCTAAATTTTCTCATTAAGAGAATCTTGAAGACAAAGTCCAGAGGCTTTTAACTGTTGTTTGCCCAACAACAGTTTGTAGAAAAGTATAATTGGTTAGTTTCAGCAGAGTTTGCCAAAGTGTTATCTATGCACCACTCCCAGAGAACACACAGAGCTTGTCATTCCTTCCAGGACCTATGAAATCAAAATCCCAAGGGGATCCAAAATTCTTGTCAGATGGGAATGGACATCTTTGCCAAGAACACTTGCATGTTGAGTTGTGTCCCCCAAAATGATGTGCTGAAATCCTAGCTCCTGGTATGGAGTTAGGATTTATGAATGACATTATTTGGAGATAAAGTCTTTGCAGATGTAATCAAGGTAAAATGGTTCCTCCTGGATTAGGGTGAGCCCTAATTTAATGAATGGTATCTTAGTAAAGAGAGGGAACTTTGTATACAGAGGTGACACAGAAAGAACACCATGAGAAAGTACAAAAGGAAGAGTGATGAACAACATTGAACACAGAGGCAGGGGTTGGAGTGATGCATCTACACCCCAAGGAATGCCAAGCGTTAATGGCAACCACCAGAAGTTGGGAAGAAGCAAGGAAGGATCCTCATCCAGAGCCTACAAGGAGAGCATGGCCCTTCCAACTCCTTGATTCAACCTTCTAGCCTCCAGAACTCTGAGAGAGTACATTTCTGTTTTATGCCATTTAGTTTGTAAACCTTTTTATGGAAGCCCCAGGGAACAAATATAAACATCAAGATAAATTTTCTTCATGATCAAATCTGAGAACCACTAGTTAAATTTGCCCTAATTTTAAATCCTAAGATGACTGATTCTTAACCCAAAAATATTAATTTAAAGCCAGAAACTATCAAGTAAAGGGCAAGACTAAGGATGCTATATCATCAATGGAAATAAGGATTAATAAACATGGTATGAAGTCATAACTCAGACATTCCAAAATATAACTAGCTCTGGGAGATAGTAAAGGACAGGGAATCCTGGTGTGCTGTGGTTCACGGGGTCACAAAGTGTTGGACATGACTTAGCGACTGAACAACAAGCGTGGTAAGTTTGGATCAGTATAGTTAGATTTTGGTATGTCTGAGTTATGACTCCACCTTTTGAAAAAAAGAATAAACCAAATTTCTATCTGCATGTTTCATATGGAAAAAGAAACATATATGTTTGATATCTTTAGAAAAAAGAAAGCTTTCTCTCTCTGTGGGAGATACTTCCAATGATTCAATTTCATATTGATCCAAAGTCTTATGCCTTTAATATTGGCCACTAATTTCTTAAGGGCCCAAATACAGAGGCTTCATTTCAACTAATAATAAACTATATTTAACTAAGATTTCTGCTTGTTAATTTTTCCAGAAAAAAATTTTTTTTTTCAGTATGGTAGATAGTGTCTAAAATGATTCCCAGTGATCCCCACCTCCTGGTATTTATTTACATTTTATACTATTGACCTAAAAAAAATAGATTTCCAATTATTTCTCTGACAAAAATTGTATTTACTTAAAATAAGTGAAGAATTGCAATTTGGGGTTTGCAACCATGGCAAGCCACCTGCAAGTCCCCTGAATGGCAAGGGAAGTGAAGCTCTTTTATAGGGAGGAAAAGGAAGTTGGGAGGGATGTAGGAAACCAAGAGTCCATGGCTTTTCATTGGCTGAGTCCTTGCCAGGAAAAAAAGGACTTTTCTTCCTGTCAAGCTGTGTTATCATCATAGGATGTGAGAGTTCCCCCTTCTGTTCTCCTGACTACATTTAATTGAGATTTCTGCATACTAATTTTTTACAATATGATCTTCTCCCCTTGATTGTGGGCTGAACTTACTTACTTGCTTTTAACAAATAGTAAATGTGATGGCATATTATTTCTGAGATTAGGTTATAAAAGGCTGTGACTTCTGACTTGCTTGCTTTGTTTGGCTTTTCTTGCTTGCTTTTCTCTTAGAAAGCAAGCTGCTATGTTGTGAGCCACCTTATGCAGAGGCTCATGTGGCAAGGAAATGAAGGTGGCTTCAGGCAATAGCCAGCAAGGAACTGAGGCCCTCAGTCCAACAACCCCCAAGATATCGAACCCTATCAACAACCACATGTACACGTTTGAAAGAGTGTCTTCCTTTATGTGATCCTTGAGATGGCTATGCTGCTGCTGCTAAGTTGCTTCAGTCGTGTCTGACTCTGTGCGACCCCATAGACGGCAGCCCACCAGGCTCACCCGTCCCTGGGATTCTCCAGGCAAGAATACTGGAATGGGTTGCCATTTCCTTCTCCAATGCATGAAAGTGAAAAGTGAAAGTGAAGTCTTGCAGTCGTGTCCGACTCTTTGCGACCCCATGGACTGCAGCCTACCAGGCTCCTCCGCCCATGGGATTTTCTAGGCAAAAGTACTGGAGTAGGGTGAGATGGCTATATCTGTAGCTAAAACCTTTATTATAGTGTTGCAGGATTCTGAGCCAGAGGATCCAGTTAAGCTGTTCATAGATTTCTAACCCACACAAATGTGAGATAATGTTATTTTGAGCCACTAAAGTTTTGGGGTAATTTATTATGCAGCAACAGATAGCAAATTCAATAGCTATTAAAATGCCTGAGCATGTCCATATTGGAATTTTATAGAGATATTGTATCCATTTCCACCCTGAAGCTAAGCTTGCTTGGTTATACATATGAATGACTATATGAATTTCTGCTTAATAATTAAGGAAGACAAATATGGTGAGTTTTGCCTCTTGCTTATTTATTCCCTGGTGGTTCAGACAGTAAAGCGTCTGCCTACAATGTGGGAGACCTGGGTTCAATCCCTGGGTTGTGAAGATCTCCTGGAGAAGGAAATGGTAACTCACTCCAGTACTCTTGCCTAGGAAATCCCATGGACCGAGAAGCCTGGTAGGCTATAGGCCATGGGGTTGCAAAGAGTTGGACATAACTGAGCGACTTCACTTTCACTTTATTTATGAACCTAGTATTTTTATGATGTCTTACCTAGAGGTCATTCTGTCCAATCCCTGTACTTATCAAATGATGAAGCCGTCATTAGCTTGCCCAGGTAGGGTTGCCTGCTGCTGCTAAGTCGCTTCAGTCGTGTCCGACTCTGTGCAACCCCATAGATGGCAGCCCACCAGGCTTCCCCGTCCCTGGGATTCTCCAAGCAAGAACACTGGAGTGGGTTGCCGTTTCCTCCTCCAATGCATGAAAGTGAAAAGTGAAAGTGAAGTTGCTCAGTCGTGTCCGACTCTTAGCAACCCCATGGACTGCAGCCTACCAGGCTCCTCTGTCCATGGGACTTTCCAGGCAAGAGTACTGGAGTGGGGTGCCATTGCCTTCTCCCAGGGTTGCCAGATGTAGCAAATAAAATTACAGAATGCCCAGTTGAATTTGAAATTCAGATAAACCAATGAATTATTTTTTATCATAAGTATATCCCATGTGATATCTGGGATGTGATTACACTACAAAATAATTTGTTGTTGAATTGAAATTGAAATCTAACTGGGTATCCTGTATTTTTATGACAACCCGATGTCTAAGATCATGCAACGAGTTAGTAACAGAGTCTGCGCTAGCAGCTGGATGTCTGGTTACCAAGCCAACATTATTCTTTCCACATGACCCTGTGATGCTGATGAAAGTGGTGCTTTAGAACCTCATCTTAAGGTTGTCTGTGTTTGAAGTTTTAATGTCTTGTAGCAACCATTGCTGAACTGCTTTTGAAAGGAGCTCATGGGTTATTAAAGAACAAAAGCGATGTTCTTTGACACTATCAATGGGTCTCATTCTGCAAGTGAAAGTCCAGTCTGATAACAGTAATGCAAGGCGGCTGCATATCCTGATGTTCCAATAGTAATGAGCAGGACTAGATGATGTTAGTTTCTGACTGGATTGCATTACTATAACGATTTAAGTATGCAGACACACTTTAAAGAATTTGCAGGAAAAAAAATCTGAATCACTGTTAAGCTTTTATGATTACATTTAACATATGCAAGTATATAAGAATTAAAGTGATTATGTGAAATACATAAATATGCACAGTAGGTATAAAAAAAGCCCCTTGCTAAATTGTACCAGGAGACCTTATGTCTGTGGGTGATTCCTCTTTAATTAGAATTAGTATTTCTTTGCATTTGTTCTTTAACTTTGAATATCTACTTGGCTTTAATTGTTTAAGTACATTTACATGGATTATTTACATAATCTACTCTGATTGATAAAGGGTTTACATAGAGTATCATCTTTGAGGATAACAAGTGAAATGAGAAAATAACAGACTGGTGAAGCAAAAGAAAAAAAAGGAATGCTCAGTGATTAAGGAGTTTTAATAAATGCCATTGGATTTTGTGTCTTTGCTCATTCCAGCACATTTATTCCAGTGTGACCCACCACCTGGAAATGCTTTGTATTTTAGGGCTTTAATGAAACACTGTTATTTTTCAGAAGCTCAATAGACAAAATTTCAATAATTTTGTCCTTGGAAGCAAATAATCAAATGAAGTATGAGAGGTATCTTTGAACTCACCTAAATGTTAGGGGTTTCTTCTTATGGTGAAGGGTAATATAATGATCTTAAGGAAAATTCACTGATATTAAAGTAAAAATAACTTTCTTATATTTAGCAATAATATATGACTGAATAATGCTCTACTTTTAATAAAATATTATCTCCCCAAATATCTAAAATCATCCTGAAAACAGTATTAAAGAAACACAATTTGCCTAAAGTCACACTGAGATAATGTGGCACAGCCTGATCTCAACATCTATTTTCTGGTTTCAGGCCCCAAAATCTTTGTACTGTGCCATAATACCTCTAGATTTCTGATGCTGTTCTGTTGAGGACTGTATACACATTGCAAAAATAGAGCCTGTGCTGAAATAAAACCAGGATTTATTTACCAGACACTCTAAAGTCTTATTTCTCGGAATTTAGCATTTGAACCTCTCAAAGACTGAAAATGACTTATTTAGAAATGCTAAAGAAGGAGGAATGGAAATTCACTTTTTCCATTTAGAATTCTCTGGCCAATCTCATCTCTAGTCAGTGTGGTGTGTCTCTCTGCATATTTTATTAGAACTCTGTTGCAGTTGAGTTAAAGTTGTACCAGCCCCACTGCCCTGAGCCTGTGCACAGGATATATCCCATAATTTTTTGCCGACTGGCTGACTGACCCAAGGCCCTCAGGATAGATGTGAAGAGTGCTAAGGGAGCTGAGAGAAACTGGAGAACCTCTTAGCAGCCAAGGTTTGAACCAGAAATTAAAAGGATACAAAATGTAATCTCTGAAGAAAATAAAAGCTACACAAGAGTCTTTGAGTTATCTGTGTCAGTGTTTGATTTTTGTTGGTGTGGATAGGGGAGAATTGTCTTTTTATTATTATTTTAGTTTTTAATGGTAACCCAGTACATTGTAAATCTAAGTAAGCCTATGGATTTTATCCTCCATTCTGAATAACCATTAGACTTTACAATAGAGGCCCTGAACATAGATTTCTCCCTTTGGCATCCTGAGCTGAGGAATTCTAGGCATTTGAGTACCAGATTTATTTGAATTAACTGTTTCAACGTAGCTGTGTAGCCTCCTGCATCCATATATTTCTGATGAGTGAAATTCTCATATAAAGTTGAAGTTACAAAAGTACATGACTGTGGTGTTTCTCCTCTAATTCATCTCTTTTTTCACAATCCTCTCATAAGTCTCCCCCATTCCCACCACACATAAAACATTCAGACATGTCAATGCTATTCTTGTTGCATGCATATGTGTGCTAAGTTGCTTCAGTCGTGTCTGACTCTTTGCGATCCTATGGCCTGTAGCCCAACAGGGTCCTCTGGCCATTCGATTCTCCAGGTGAGAATACTGGAGTGGGTTGCCATGCCCTCCTCCAGGAGATCTTCCCAACCCAGGGATCAAATCCGTGTCTCTTACATTTCCTGTTTTGGCAGACAGGTTCTTTACCACTAGCAACACCTGGGCAGCCCACCATTCTCGTTACTTGTTCTTATCTCCAGAGTAATTTGGAGACCATAATCTTAGTGATATCCAAACTCCAGACTCATCAATCTTTTTGATTTATATTTTCACTTGTACTTCTTTTCTTCTAGTTATTTTGACTCTCAGATTCACAATATAGACTAGAAATAAGTCTTCTGGGCTATCTCTGGGTCTTTATTCTATTCTGAGCTTTCTGTATTCTATGCTGAACTTCGCCACCTTTTTCATCTATGCTCTCTTTATTGTATCTCATGACTGTTTTTCTTAGGCCTTTTGGTATTTTGTGTAATACTTTTTGAATGTAATCCAATATATTTCTACCTGGTCAAAAGATTAATGGGGAAATTGAAGTTGGGGTTGTGCCTTCTAACCATTGCAGAGAATACATCCTTGTTACAAGTAGAAAATAATGTCCTATTTATGTGTGAAAGGCAGCTGTCTGTATCACTATCCGTCCTGTGTGAGAGTTTATGCAGAGTGTCTATGACAGTTTCTTACATAGGCATGTGCTCTCAGCCATTCGTAGGAAATCCACCAATATTGCCTCTGATTACCCCTGGATATTGTTTAGCCTGTATAGCCATATATCTTGCACCTTTAGCTCACTAGGGTGAAGACTGAATTTTCAAATGTGGTTCTACTACATATGAGGAAAAATGCAGTCTGATCTTTCTTCAGTGTTTGATTTTGGGAAGATAAACAAGAGGCTAATCAAGGTCCTTCCACTTAAAATGTCTTAGTGTCTCTTCCACAGGTGTTTCCTCTGGCCAAATGAAAGTCATGACCCAAGGCAAAGTAGACTTTTAGAAATGATTCATTCCTTTCTACAGATTCAGGCATACAATGCCTATGTAATGTTTTAGCTGCTGTAGTAGGCAATGAGAGGTAAATTGGATTATAGGTATGTGTGGAGAATAATGGTTTATCAGGAACCATTTTAATGTTTGAATAACAAGTAAAAAAATAGGATCCAGGAAAGAGTCTGAGGACCAGGTATATTAGCAGCAGTATGTATATGTGTGTGTATATATATATATATATATATATATATAGTGAATAAATTAATAAAAGGAACAAGTTGAAGGCCAAATTTGAGAGTTTAGAGTGGAATAATAGAAAGCAGATTAGAAGAAACTTTATGACTTACAATAAATCCTTTAATAATAAAAGCATCAAGTTACAATAAATGTACAGCAATTTTCAGTGTTTCTAGAGGCAGTCACCCCAGAAGTGCTTATGGAGCGTTAGAATGATTGAATATGGCTCAGATGGTAAAGTGTCTGCCTGCAATGCGGGAGACCTGGGTTTGATTCCTGGGTTGGGAAGATCCCCTGGAGAAGGAAATGGCAATCCACTCCAGCACTCTTGCCTGGAAAATCCCATGGATGGAGGAGCCTGATAGGCTACAGTCCATGGGGTCGCAGAGAGTCGGACACGACTGAGAGACTTCACTCACTTGACTATAGCATAGGTACTAAAAAATAATTCTGTATTTATTTCCTTGGATAGAGATGCATGAAATAAGAAGTAAGAAAATAAGTTGTAGTGTGATTGTATATGTATCTATCTATACCTATATACACACATAGACACTTTATTCTGAGAAATGGACTATTTCCTGTCATATGGGTAAACAAGGATGTCACAGTCATCAGAGATTCCAGCCTTCCAAATGTGAATTTATAATATCTCTGTGATCTGGCAGCCATTAGGCTGAAGCCACTCCCTACTGGGAGTCCTGAGGCACGCAGGATGTGAAAAATGCCCCAGATAGCTGAGATGCTCATGGAAGGAATGATTTCAGTAAGCCCAGACTCTCTTTTCTTCCCATACATAGAAAAGTGCTAATATCCTCGATTTGGAATATCTGGTTTTCCTTAATTAACAATAATCTTTTGATAGACTGGGCTTCCCTTGTGGCTCAGCTGGTATAAAGAATCCACTTGCAATGTGGGAGACCAGGGTACATTCCCTGGGTTGGGAAGATCCCCTGGAGAAGGGAAAGGCTACTCATCCCTGTCCATGGTGTCACAAAGAGTCAGACACAACTGACTGACTTTCATTTCATTTTGATAGACTATCTGCCCTTTGTTGCAAAACTTCTATATAATCTGGCTTCTCCCTTCTCCTTGGAGTAGTTTCCTCGGGGTTACCTGAGATGCTGCCTCCTGAGCTTAAGTCCTAAAAATTTCTGCCAATAAATACAACTCTTAACTTTTAGGTTGTAACTATTTTTTAAGACGACAGTATGTACATCAGTTCAGTTCAGTCCCTCAGTCGTGTATGACTTTTTGTGACCCTGGGGACTGCAGCACGCCAGGCCTCCCTGTCCATCACCAACTCCCAGAGTTTACCCAAATTCATATCCATCGAGTCGGTGATGCCGTCCAATCGTTTCATCCTCTGTTGTACCCTTCTCCTCCTGCCCTCAATCTCTCCCAGCATCAGGGTCTTTCCAAATGAGTCAGCTCTTCGCATCAGGTGGCCAAAGGATTGGAGTTTCAGCTTCAGCACCAGTCCTTCCAATGAATATTCAGGACTGATTTCCTTTAGGATGGACTGGTTTGATCTCCTTGCAGTCCAGGTGACTCTCAAGAGTCTTTGCCAACACAACAGTTTAAAAGCATCAATTCTTCAGCGCTCAGGTTTCTTTATAGTCCAGCTCTCACATCCATATTTGACAACTGGAAAAACCATAGCCTTGACAAGATGGACCTTTTTGGCAAAATAATGTCTGTGCTTTTTAATATGCTATCTAGGTTGGTCATAAGTTTCCTTCAAAGGAGTAAGCATCTTTTAATTTCATGGCTGAAATCACCATCTGCAGTGATTTTGGAGCCCCCCAAAATAAAATCAGCCACTCTTTCCACTGTTTCCCCATCTATTTCCCATGAAGTGATGGGACCAGATGCCATGATCTTACTTTTCTGAATGTTGAGCTTTAAGCCAACTTTTTCACTCTCCTCTTTCACTTTCATCAAGAGGCTCTTTAGTTCCTCTTTACTGTTTGCCAAAGGGTGGTGTCATCTGCATATCTGAGGTTATTGATATTTCTCCTGGCAATCTTGATTCCAGCTTGTGCTTCATCCAGCCCAGCGTTTCTCATGATGTATTCTGCATATAAGTTAAATAAGCAGGGTGACAATATACAGCCTTGACACAATTTCCCAAGAAGCAGGTCAGGTGGTATGATATTCCCATGTCTTGAAGAATTTTCCACAGTTTATTGTGATCCACACAGTCCAAGGCTTTGGCATAGTCAATAAAGCAGAAGTAGATATTTTTCTGGAACTCTCTTGCTTTTTTGATGATCCAATGAATGTTTGCAATTTGATCTCTGGTTCCTCTGCCTTTTCTAAATCCAGTTTGAACATCTGGAAGTTCATGGTTCATGTATTGCTGAAGCCTGGTTTGGAGAATTTTGAGCATTACTTTACTAGCGTGTGAGATGAGTGCAATTGTGTGGTAGTTTGAGCATTCTTTGGTATGCCTTTCTTTGGGATTGGAATGAAAACTGACCTTTTCCAGTTGTGGCCACTGCTGAGGTTTTCAAATTTGCTGGCATATTGAGTGAAGCACTTTCATAGCATTATCTTTTAGGATTTGAAATAGCTCAACTGGAATTCCATCACCTCCACTAGCTTTGTTCATAGTGATGCTTTCTAAGGCCCACTTGACTTCACATTCCAGGATGTCTGGCTCTAGGTGAGTAATCACACCATCGTGATTATCTGGGTCTTGAAGATCTTTTTTGTACAGTATTCTTCCCACTTTTCTTATATCTTCTGCTTCTCTTAGGTCCATACCATTTCTGTCTTTTATTAAGCCCATCTTTGCATGAAGTGTTCCCTTGATATCTCTAATTTTCTTGAAGAGATCTCTAGTCTTTCCCATTCTATTATTTTCTTCTATTTCTTTCCACTGATTACTGAGGAAGGCTTTCTTATCTCTCCTTGCTATTCTTTGGAACTCTGCATTCAAATAAATATATCTTTCCTTTTCTCCTTTGCTTTTTGCTTCTTTTCTTTTCACAGCTCTTTGTAAGGCCTCCTCAGACAGCCATTTTGTTTTTTTATATTTCTTTTTCTTGGGGATGTTCTTGATCCCTGTCTCCTATACAATGCCATGAACTTCCATCCATAGTTCATCAGGCACTCTGTCTATCAGCTCTCATCCCTTAAATCTATTTCTCACTTCCACTGTATAATCATAAGGGATTTAATTTAGGTCATACCTGAATAGTCTAGTGTTTTACCCTGCTTTCTTCAATTTACATCTGAATTTGGCAATAAGGTATTCATAATCTGAGCCACAGTCAGCTCCTGGTCTTGTTTTTGCTGACTGTATAGAGCTTTTCCATCTTTGGCTGCAAAGAATATAATCAGTCTGATTTCAGTGTTGATCATCTGGTGATGTTCATGTGTAGAGTGCTCTCTTGTGTTGTTGGAAGAGTGTGTTTGCTATGACCAGTGCATTCTCTTGGCAAAACTCTATTAGCCTTTGCTTTGCTTCATTCTGTACTCCAGGGCCAAATTTGCCTGTTACTCCAGGTGTTTCTTGACTTCCTATTTTTTCATTCCAGTCCCCTATAATGAAGAGGACATCTTTTTTGGGTGTTAGTTCTAAAAAGATCTTTTAGATCTTCTTAAAACCATTCAACTTCAGCTTCTTCAGCATTAGTGGTCAGGACATAGACTTGGATTACTGTCATATTGATACCTTGGAAATGAACGGAGATCATTCTGTTGTTTTTGAAATTGCATCCAAGTTCTACATTTTGGACTCTTTTGTTAACTATGATGGCTACCCTATTTCTTCTAAGGGATTCTTGCCCATAGTAGTAGATATAATGGTCATCTGAGTTAAATTCACCCACACCTGTTGATTTTAGTTCACCAATTCCTAAAATATTTACATTTACTCTATATTATTATATATATTATATAATACTATATATAATTACTATATATATTACTATATATAATATATTATATATTATATTACTCTTGCCATCTCCTGTTTGACCACTTCTAATTTGCCTTGATTTATGGAACTAACATTCCAGGTTCCTATGCAATATTGCTCTTTACATGGTAAAGACAGTAGGTGCTGAGAGAGGGCATCAGAGGGCAGACAGACTGAAAACCACCATCACAGAAAACTAACAATCTAATCACATCAACCACAGCCTTGTCTAACTTAGTGAGACTAAGCCATGCTGTGTGGGGCCACCTAAGACAGTCGGGTCATGGTGGAGAGGTCTGACAGAATGTGGTCCACTGGAGAAGGGAATGGCAAACCACTTCAGTATTCTTGCCTTGAGAACCCCATGAACAGTATGAAAAGACAAAATGATAGGACACTGAAAGATTAACTCCCCAGGTCGGTAGGTGCCTAATATGCTACTGGAGATCAGTGGAGAAATAACTCCAAAAAGAGTGAAGAGGTGGAGCCAAAGCAAAAATAACACCCAGTTGCAGATGTGACTGGTGATAGAAGCAAGGTCCGATGCTGTAAAGTATATACATATGTGCACACATTTATGATATCACCCTTTTTTTGTTAAAAACAACACATAATCATATATATGTGGATGTATATATATGCAAATGCATGTATGAGAGTAGAGAAACGTATTTCAGAGTAGGAATGGAGGAGGTAAGGAAATCAGTAACTTGCTCTCAATACAACCTTAGATTATCTGATTAGTTATAATAATACACATTATTTTTAATAAAGTACTGTTGCTGGCCAAAATCTTGGTTTCCTCTGCCCATTGTAGCTGAATAAGAAAATACTAGACAGAGTTTGTAGGAAATAGAAAGGTGGCTTTCGTTCTCAGCGGGTGGAGAGGGGAACACAGTAGGTGCGTGTCTCAAGAACTGTGCCCCACCTCCTCCATGAAGAGTCTATATAAGCCCTATAGGGGCTTATATAAGATGAAGGCTCACAGTTTTGAGTCAGTGATGAGGAAAACAGAGGTATTAGGATCTTGTCTTCTTCCTCTTGGATTATTTTTAAAACAGTCATAGGCTGGCATCAGTAACCCAGTAATTGAGTCTGAAGTTCAGTGGCTCTGTGGGCTTCTTTTTAATATGTAAAAAAGAAGCGCTACAAGGGGAAGAGAGTGTTGTAAGTGTAAGCACCAGATACAAGAGGTATTTAGCATAGAGTCAAAGGGTATTAGGTACAAAATGTAGCTCCTGTAGAGGTGGGAGGCAGAAAAGCAAACTTAGTTACAGACATGAAGAGTTAGAAGTAAAAAATCTAGGATTGTTCAAGCCTGTTCACTGTTCTCTTTTTTTCTTTGTTCTCAGGAGGAAGGAAAACTAATTTCTCTCTTTTTTTTCCTTCCTTTTTATTGCAATACTATTAAAAATAAAAATTTAAAGACTGTATTTCTAGTTAAATGATCACTGATGCTTAAAGTTTGAGTGAAAAAGCTTGAGTTTTGTTGGAATACTGAAAGACTCCATCTGATGTAGCTTTGGATACTTGTGTGAGAAACACAGCCTCTCCAAGGCTCAATCTCCATTTCTGGAATCCTAGAGATATGATATGGTCTTGCCATATTCAGTGGTAAAGAATATGCCTGCCAATGAAGGAGATGCTAGAGATGTGGGCTTGATCCCTGGGTTGAGAAGATCTCCTGGAGGAGGAAATGGCAACCCATGCCAGTATTCTTATTGCAAGGAAAATCCAAATCTGACTCCATGTTGGAATTGTTTGTTTGACTTGCTTTTCATTGCTTTTCTTGTTATAATCATACAGAATGGCCTGCCTCAGAGAATCCTGCCCCTCTGCCTGGCTATTAAACTAAAGTGCCTTTGCTCAGAACCTTGGAGACGCCAGGAAGGAAGAAATGAACACATCCCCTGCCTGAGGTTTGCCATTCTAGGAGATATTTGCAAGATTAATGGCCTTTTTACTTTGTTTCCTCACCCCCCTACCTCCCATTTCTGATCTATAAAAGAACCTGTCATCCAGACCCCATAAAATGGTTATTTTGAGACATTAGTCTACCATCTTCTTGGTCAGCTGGCTCTCTGATTCACTGGCCTTTCATGTGGTGAGCAAATTGAGCTTGAACTTGGTAACATTCTTGCCTAGGAAATCCCATGAACAGAGGAGCCTGGTAGGCTGCAGTCCATGGGGTCACAAAGAGTCAGACACAACTGTGACTGAGTATGCACGCACATGCGCGCACACACATACACACGCACACACACAGATATGAAATAGATGCTTTCTGAGATCTCTTCTATCACAGTTATTCTGTTTTATCGTTTAATAATAATAGAAAAGAAACATGTGTGAAGATAGTAGTGGTGCTAAGGTATGGTTGGGATTTTAATCCTTTCCTTCCTCTCCACCTGCCATTCCATTAATCACCTATAAAATGCTTCAAATAAGCTTATGATCCAAAAGAAAAATGATGGGGTTTTGTGCAAGCTCAGTTTCAAGACAAGCTCCCTGACTGTTCCCTTACCTCATGTCACTGCTGTCTCTAAAGCCTCCTCAAAGCAGAAATTCTGTGTCTATTGCTCTTAGAACTTGCTCCATAGAATAAATCAATATGTGTATTTAGGATTACAGGAAATATTTATTCATAAAGTTTAAAAGGCACATTATTCACATACAACTGTTCCTCTACAATGCAAATGTTCTTTGGGAAAAGTACACTTTAAATCTCAACACTCATTTATGTCTCAACAGATACATTTTTAAGAGCTCTCCAAAGAGCAGGATTTTGAGAAGGAAACATGGAGGGGAAGGAAAACCACGTGGAAGGAATGAAATGCACGGAAAGGGAGAAGCTTCAAAAAGTGAGTACAAAAATGACAGGCACTTCTGGAACTTGTAGAGGAAAAAATGTACTTGGGTCAGCATCTTTGACTTCTGTTTTTCTCTCCCATCTCCCATCTGCAAATGCTGTCAGTTCTCTCTTCAAATGTATGTGGAATTCAACCACTTTTCACACGACTAGTGCTCCAGGCTAGACCAAACCACTGTTATCTAGATTATTGCAAAGGCATTCTAAAACTAGTTCTGGTTCCAGTCCCCTTAGGATCTATTCTCAACACAATAGCCAGAGGGACCTTTTGAAAACCTAAGCAAGATCAGACGTTCCTCTGTTCAAAACCCCTATTCTAGTGGTTTCTCATTTACTCCAAGTTAGAGTCAAGTTACCTATAATGTCCTACAAGAGATTCTTCAACTTGGTTCACATTAGACACAGTCTGGTGAGCTTTAAAGAAATATTCATGTTGAAGTCTGATTCCCCACAATATTGAGTTTATTGGTTTTATGATTGAGGCAGCGCTATTTGCTAGAAGGTCTTCAAGTGATCCTAGTGGACATCCAGGGTTGAGAATTACTGTCCTCTATAATCTGCTCTCACCTTCTTTGCTCCTTGCCCCCTTCTCTTACCTTCTTTTTTCCCTTTTCCTTAATATCTTCTGGACATACAGACATCCTGGCTGTTTCCTGAACACACCAGATAATTTTTGTGTTGGTTGATATGCCCTCCAGTGAGCCTCCTTCAGGTTCTTTATATATATATATATATATATATATATGAAAGCTGTGGTACAATGGAGTATTACTCAGCCACTAAAAAGAATACATTTGAATCAGTTCTAATGAGGTGGATGAAACTGGAGCCTATTATACAAAGTGAAATAAGACAGAAACAAAAACACCAATAAAGTATACTAATGCATATATATGGAATTTAGAAAGATGGTAATGATAACCCTGTATGCGAGACAGCAAAAGAGACACAGATGTATAGAACAGTCTTTTGGACTCTGTGGGAGAGGGAGAGGGTGGAATGATTTGGGAGAATGGCATTGAAACATGTATAATATCATATATGAAATGAATCGCCAGTCCAGGTTCGATGCAGGATACAGGATGCTTGGGGCTGGTGCACTGGGATGACCCAGAGGGATGGTATGGGGAGGGAGGTGGGAGGGGTGTTCAGAATGAGGAACACGTGTACACCCGTGATGGATTCATGTTGATGTATGGCAAAACCAATACAATATTGTAAAGTAATTAGACTCCAATAAAAATAAATAAATTTATATATTTTTTTAAAATGTCAAGCATCCTGCACAGAGACCCCTTAGAAAATTATGAGTAGAAGGACCTTGATTAGACTCTTCTAATTTTTCCCATCTCAAACTCCCCAAGCTATGCCAGATTAGACTTCCCTCATATATAAATATATCTGTCATTTGATAATTTAGCCTTCACTCTGGTGAGCTGAGGGTGCAAGATAAATATTTGTGCAGTTCCAACATCTGCCCAAAGAAATCAAAGCTAGTATTGAT